>NC_050073.1:29344353-29654258 GCF_009764565.3 Dermochelys coriacea
AAGAGAGCAGGGAACATGGTCACGGCCCAGGTTCCTCTCCACACTGTCCAGAAAAACTGGCTGGCTGCAGCAAGGAGTGCAGATTGCAACCCTGGGAGTGATGTACAGAACTCTGGGAAACACACTGCCCCCTGGAACCATAGTGTGAGGCAGCTTTGCACCGTTCCCAACATGGACAAGTGCTTGCAAAGAACAATCTGGTTCCTAGCAGTAACTAACAGTTATTATTTACAGCATTCCTAGTTATTTTTTTCCTGCTGATGTCACTGGAAATATACTCTACGTTGTTACTGCCTCCCCATGTGGCCAAAGCCTTCTACCAGGGATGAGTCTGCTAGTGAAGCATTCCAACTCTGACTCCACGTAAATAAACAAATGTCTCAGGAAGTCCTCCAAGGCCTCAGGCTGGGGGGTCTTGTGGACTTGGCAGCAGGAAGAAAACCATCAAGAATGGATTTTTTTGTTTTGTTTTGGGGTAGATTTGAATAACATGAGTTTCCGAGAAGGAAGATTGCACATACCTAACAGGATTTGTCTGAGGAATAGTCTTCTTATTGAAAGGAAAAGGAATTTCTTTTCAATTCTATCATCATTTACTTCCAATTTATTCTTCAAGTGAACTTAAGGCTCTAACTACCAAGTAAAAAAAACTTTCTCCCTGAAAACAAAGCTTTTCCCAGCTCGGTAATGCAATCGCATGGCCACATTCTTCACTTCATTACATGCCTGCAACTGCTCTGAAGCCAATGGTGTAACTGACTAAAGAATTTGGCCCACACTGTTTACATTTCAAGCCCATCTGCAGTACAATGGATGATCCAGATCAGGACTTTGCCATAGGCCAGGGGAGTCTGGATCCAGTATTTAGTTGCAGAGATGGGGCCAGTCACAGTTTGCATCTGGACCTGAACTTCCCCAAAGCTGAGAATGTTTTGACTTGGGGTTTCAGACTCTGACCCATGAGGATTTGGCAACCAATAGGTTCCTTTCAACACCAGTCCAGCACCATACAATTTTATTCTGTAGAATGTCTTTCATGAAAGCTGTATCCCAAGATGCTTTATGGAGTCAAAGGAAAGGAAAGGAAAAGGAAAGAGGGGAAATAAAATATCCTTTCATGTGAAAATTAATGTCTGGTAGAAATTTACAAAGGTTGCTCCAGATGGAAACATATGCAGGAGAGGAGACCCTTGCAACAGTAATAACCAGATTATATGGAAGGACAGTGAGAAAGGCCCATGCCAGACAAATAGACCGATCTTGTAGATAGGGTTGAGGGAGACAAAGGGCCAAATTCTGCTCTTGATTACACTAGCATAAATCTAATGTCACGCCTCTGACTTCAATGAAGTGACTCTAGATTTACATGAGTGTAATTGAGATTAGAATTCAGTAGCCTGGAGCAGTACTTAGTGAATTTTAAAAAGGTGGTGCCACATTATTAACTGTGTAACCTCATTGTCTTTACTGGAGTTCCACTGTGCATTTTCCCTAAGGAGCAGAATTTTGAATTGGATCTTGAGATGGACTGAGAGCCACTGGTGGTGCTGAAAGGTACAGGTGATGTGGCCAGCCTCCTTTTTGTTCCTGATGTTTTATAAAACAACTACTGGATGAAACTAATATGCTAAAGGCAAGAAATAATGTCATTGCTGGTCCTTGAAGGAAAAAAAAAACTGGCCTGATGAATAGCTTCTGCTGCTGCCAACCTCCTTCTCCTTACGCTGACTTGAGGGTGAGAAAGCACATCTCCCTAGCCAGGTACCTAATGGAGATTAGACACCAAGGAGAAGTGAAACAGAATGGATTCTTCAGTTCAGGAGAGAAGAATAGAATGGGAAGAGCTAGAATCACTAGTGCTGAGCGTTGTAGCTGGTGTGATCACACATGGAACACAACATCACAGCTCCTTAAGAGCGCAGAGTAGTTATGGAACTGAAGGAAGAAGACCCTATAAACAATGGAAAGAAATTCACCAGATTGGAGTTTAGATACTGGATTACAAGGGCTAACATACACGTACTCTTGTGAAAAGTGCCTGCCATGAGATCTTGGATGATAACAAGTGGTTCAGATCTCAGTTTTATCCTCTTATATGAAAGTGGACAGGTAATTCCAGCAGCACAGTGCCCCGACACCATGCCAGGGCATTGATTTACTACAGACACAGTACTGACCAGGCCCAACCCAGCTTAGTTTGAGAAATCAGATGAAACCACACCCCAGAGTGTTATGGCTGCAGCTCAAATATAAATCCAGTCTAACAGAGGCTCGAATACTAATCGCTGAGCCAATACAACATGTGAGGTCTCACATCACAGAAACTCTTCTAGGCTTATGCACAGCATCCCCTTATAGCAAAAGGTTGACATGGTCCTCACCAGGTCAGGCAGCCACCTTCCTTGGTGGATGGGATATTCCAAGATATCTTGTTCCCATATAGGAGCTCCCGTCTCCTTCCACAACTACTCCTGTGATTTTTGTTTTCATAGGATGTAAATCGTTTGTAATGCATACAAAACCACATCATCTTCATTCCAAAAACAAAGAAAGCATCCCATTTCATTGCAGAAGCGCATGCTAACAAAGAGGTGCCTATTCTGTAACTTCCTCTCAGCTGGTCCCATCAAACTGGTTGAATTGCTGTGCACTCTTAGGTTGAAATCTCTTTATTCAAATAGTTGCAGTTGGGTTCATCATCTGATTAGGACACATGCAAAAATCAATGCAGTGTCCGCGTCCTAATCCTAGTATTGCTAACCCCAAATGTTGAAAAATCAGACTCACAAAAAATCATGAGATTGTGTAAAAATAATAGATGGGGTGTTCTTTTTATTTGTCTTTTGCTTCTTGAGCGTTTAGGGTGCACTGGGGTCACATTTTGAAGCTTTTTCTCCACAACCATGAGGCTAGAAACTTACTTTTTCTTTAAGAATGAAGGCTGAAATTATCACATATCCATGTGATTCCAGGAGTTGGGGCTTTGAGGAAAATAATAATTATCATGAGACTCATGACAAAAATCATGAGAGTTGGCAACACTGTAACCCCCTATAGACATTTGTGCACATCACAAAACCCTTAGAGAATCTGTCACGACTGACAGCCTCTTCTCTGAAGTGGAGAACTTTGGGGTATGGGAGCACAAATCCATGAATATTCCTTATTGAATGTACAGCTTCTTTTGAACTTTCACATAATTGCACTAGCCTGACATGCATTTTGCACATATGTGCGCTTACTGTACTGTATGTGGGAGGTTTGCGTGGCGCCAGCCTGACTCGAGCCTTGCCCATTGAAGTCAACAAGGGAGTCTTTTCATTGACTCCAAGGAGTTTTGGATCAGACCCATCGTCCTTTAGGTTCAAGAAAATCAAAATCACATCCAATTTGTTCACCAAAGAATTAACAGCTGTGAGACTGGGGAAAGTAATTGGACGAGTAAGCTCTTTCTTTCCAGAAGCTCATGAGGCACAGACATCAGGCGGATCTGAAAAATCCCACTTACTCTGCTCTGTGGTTTCATTTATTTTTTTCTAAGTGGCCCATGACTAGGGCTCCTAGGCACTACCGCAATACAGGTAATAATAAATAATTATAGCAATCTTTGGAAATGATCACGTATCAACCAGAGTCTATTTTGCTGTATTAGCAACTAGCATTATATAGAATGTTTTGCTAAAGCAATTTACAAGCACAGAGTCTCTCAAACCCCTGTGAGGGAGACTGGGGCAGAGGAATGTTATTTTTAGAGGTGCCTGAATGCTGTGGCGCTCAACACCTCTGAAAAATCAGGCCCAGAGCGATTTGTCCGAGACCACAGTAGAAGTAAGTGGTGGAGCCAGCATTTGAACTCAGGGGTGGCTGGCTCCAAGGCTGTCACTAGGTCATGCCTCTCCTCTTGCTCTCAGCTCTGCCTTGCACATGGATTCCACACCTGGACTTTTTCTAGAAACTAAGTTCAATATTCTAAAGCAAATCATTAACTGATTTATTTATGTGCTTCTTTAGTGCACAGACCAAGTTCTAACTAGTCCTAAAGGAAAACAACTTTGGGACAAAATGGTTCTCCCTCCCCCCCAACCTCACCCCTGCTTTGTGTGTCTTGTATTCACAGAAATTCTTTATACAAATCCCCCATCCCCAATGATATGCATGAGACTTTTGACAAAGGTTCAATACAACCAGCATGTGAATGGTAGGCTGGCAGTACTGTCAACTCCCTAAAATACCAACACAGGGTCATGCTTTCTGCTTTACACAGTTCTCTTTGCATTAGCTGGAAAGTGCACTTATACCAAGCCACAAGGACACGGAGCTGCCCCATAAGGGCTATTGGGAATCATTCCACAAAGGGTCACAGAGCAGCAAACAACAGCAAAAGTGCTAATGGAAGTCTTCCTTTTACCCAAACACAGCAGCGATACACAGGGAAACACCATCTTTGCAAATCTTTGGATTCAAGGTGCTCTGGGCCCAACTGTGAACAGGTTACACTAGTGAGCAGTTATATACAAAAGTAGCCTCCATGACTCCAGTGAGCAACCTCTCATCAAAGGTGCTCTGTACATGCAAAGTGTTAGAATCGGGCGCACCTGCGTCCTGGTTTGCACAGTCGTGCCGGGGAGTAAGGGAGCATACAGCACATCCTTATTTCCCTGTGCCAGTTACTAGCATCACAGGGAGAAGTGGAGAGGCAGACATGGCCTCTTGCAGAGCTGCTAGTACTCCAGCACGCGGGGCAGGGAGTGGATGGAACTATGGCTTCACCCCACAACATGTTGTCCACGACAGCTGCACTGGGGGAAGTCCACTGCACCAGGTATAGGGCTTGTGTGGGAGGCTTTTCCCTTGAGCAAGGTGGAAACAAAAGCAAACAGTGACATTTCAGCTGTGTGAGAGTCAAAATCTGCCTCCAGGTCTGCTCCTCAGGCAGTGCAACAATGCGCTGCCCGTTGCTCTGGGTTTGTTGCATCATCACAATTTAGTCCATAAATTTGGCCTCCAAGAAAGAATCCCACTTGCAAGTTCTGATGCCCTTTTTCCACACTTCAGTGGGACTGCTTGTGGAGTACGATACTATGCGTTATAAGAGTATCGGTACCCGGCTCTGTGAAAACTACATCAGTGGTTTTCAACCTGTGGTCCGTAGACCCCTGCAGGTCTGCAGACTGTGTCTAAGATTTCCAAAGGGGTCTGCACCTCCATTCGAAATTTTTTAGGGATCCGCAAATGAATAAAGGTTGAAAACCACTGCAGTATGTAATGGGCTTTGCTGCCATCAGCTGATTATCTTCCCCAGCTTGACCCCAGCTAAAAGTGAGGAGCCGCGAGGATCCCCAAGAGGAGTGCAGTAAAAATTAGCTTTGGGGATGGGAGAGCGTCCATATTTCTGCATTGCAAGAAGAACTCCTTTAGATGTTTTCAATGGCTCCTAGCTAGGGTGTGGAGGCAGTGAAGGAGGAGCACCTATGCTGGCATCTGAGAAGCTTTTGAAAACTGGATCACTGATTTTCCTGGGGCTTAAATTCTAACAGGGGATGCTGTTCAAGCTCAGTTTGAGGGCCTGAAACATCTTGAATTTACACAAAGCTGCAGTGAAGGCAGTGAACAGGAAATGCAAGTGGTTTCAAACTAGAAGCGCTCCATTGAACAGAGATACTGTATCGCAAGAATGTATTATTTCCTACTTACGAAGGGGTTGAGGGATAACAACTACCTATGTTAAGCAATATAAATATAAACCTTTACATATTTTAAGTTAACTTTCAAAATAGTGTCTATCAATACCACTGAATGAAGTATCATGAGGCAGCCTTTGCAGCAGCACCATTAAGACTGAAAAATCACCTCTAAATGGAAAGTTCCGCTCAAAGTGTTCTAAAATTCACATGCATACTCAGATTAGCCTAAACATTGCTATGCCATTTGAAGGCACAGGGCAGAGTTAGTGGGGTATATTTAGGGTCATTTAGTTATGTTTTTTGAGATACAGCCCTGTCTTCCCTTCTCCCCCCTGCTGCCCCAATGACCTAATTTTAAAATTTGTTGATGCCTGTAACTTTCCTTGGTCCTTGCCCACAGATCGGAGGAAAAAATACAGGCAGGAGCCCCTCCACATGAAACTGACCTCAGTGGAACTCCCCTGATTTCATCTAATGAATGTCATCAAGACCCAGCTACACAATGGGATATTTCAGAGTTATTTGGTTCTCGTTCTGTAAAATGGCTTACATGGCTGATGCAAACCAGGAATCTCTTAAGTAACCAGAATAGAAAAAGAGCATGTCAGTTTCAACTCCCTTCTTCAAAGTGATCTAAAATTCATATTGGTCTCACATTTGGTATGTCAGCTGAGTGCCTGGAACAATTTGAGGTGTAAATTTGAGATCATTTCATCAGGAAGTTCCCACAGTACAGCCTCCCCCCAAAAACTAACCTGCTTTAACTTTTCCAAAGTGTTTCAGAATGTATATGCAGACTGCCTTGAAAATAGCTATACCATGCTAGGCACTGTGGTACACTTTATTTTGCAAACTGGGAGATATTTCCTCAAGCGGTTCTCATGATTAAGCCTTAAGGCATAAGAAGATGCCCTTCTACCAGAAGGATAAAATACATATGAGCTGATCTCTCTACATTTCCAGTAGGTGGCAGTGGTGCACATGCACAAAATCTAATACAGCAGATATTTCTGCCACCCCTCCTCTCCCCCTACACTCCCCACAGTTTGTCCATGTGCTAAAAGCATTAACTCTCATTAACAATTCCAGTCCTGCAACAATTCCAACGTCTACCTAGTGAGCTAATATAGTTCCGTTTGCTTGGTCAATAAAGGAAACTGCCTTTAAAATGAGTCCATCAGAGCGCAGTGATGCACCACGCAGGCTGCAGCCCTGTTTGCTAACCCAAAGGCTATTCACTGAAGTCAGTGGAAAGAATTCCCCAACCCCACTGACTTCAATGAGTTTTGGCTCAAACCCTGTGTTCACAGACTGCTCCCCAAATCTAAAGCGACAGTAGATAGTCTCCTGGGCACCAACCTGTTTCACCATTGCTTGGTAAATTGGGGTAATTTGGTTTTACTCGCCTAAGAGAAGGAAGCAGCTTGAAGTGGTGCTGCTCGTGTTATGCTTGTTCTGAGGCCAAACACAGGACTTCACTCTCTGAAGCTGTCAATTTACAACCTTTCCCCCAGCCTTTAAATATACACACTTACAAAAGACCCAGTTGTACTCTGATTGAAGTCAATGGAAGAGATAGGGGCAGAAATTGGTCCCAAAGGAAAAGGAATAGCACCTTACACCATTCCCAATGGGCTCCCCAATGGTTGTTCAGCTTTTCCTCCTGGAAGGTAAATACAGCTTGTATATGTTCGCACCATTCAGGCCGAGAATTGTGACTCAATAGGAGGGTCTGAACTTTGTCTTCTTTGCTCAGTGTCAGAATTAAACTTGCTCAAGAGGAACTGAGTACCAAATTCAATCCCCCTTAAGGATACGCAGATCTCCAGATAGCCACACATATGGAGATCACATTCAAATGTTTTTAGTCTGCCTCTCAATAAACAGTAATTCCATGAATACACAGCAATGACGGGATGATCTCACATAGATGGGGAGTTTGGGTTTCATCCACAGCACAACCCAGAAGCTTAATTCGACTGGAACTATCACAAGATTAGGCTTTCCCAGAAGACTCCCAAATACTTCTTGCGTCCACTTAGGCTGAAACTGGAACAAACAAACAAAAAAATGTTGAGGAGAAACGTTTATCTGAACGAATGCAGCTCCTGCCCTGTCTGGGGACAGTGGATTAGCTGTCCACACAGATGCTTCATCTGGAAGATAGTTAACAGGGAGTAGTGCTTCCATCTATCAGCTGTGAATGGCACACACAGAATTGGTTGAAGGCATATATATTTCATACTGATCTGTGGTCTCACTTCCTTCAGTGTGGCAGTGCCCGAGGCATCCCAGTGGCAGAGATACACAGTTTATACACTGCCAGTCCATTCCAATTTCCACACTCATAGAAAATCAAGTTCTTTGTCACCTTTTATAATGAAACAATATGCTCTAAATATTTCCTGGATAAAAGATTTTTTAAAATCCTAAGGCACAGGAGCAAACAGGGTGGATGCATGGGGAGAACATACAGAAGTCAAGAAGAGAAAAAGAAAGGTCACCAAAAAGAGTGGATAGGGAGGACAAAATATTTTTCAGCAGTGTGAGGCCTATGGAAAGAAAAGGAAATATGCTCAGAGAAAATGTGAGAATAGGGCTAAGATTTCAGAGAGCAAGAAGGAGGTCAGTCAGGGAGGTTTCTATTCACAAATGCATGTAGCAGGACAAGAAAATAGAAACAGACATTAAGGGCTCAGTACTGCTCCCATTGAAACCAATGGGCATTTTGCCATCTACTTCAATGGGAAAAGCAGCAGGCCCCAGGGACTCATACTTAAAACATGACTTGGAAGCAGAACCAAATGAGGTATAAATGCAGAGACTATTCGGCAAAGATCAGTGAAAACGGAAAGGGAGCAGAAGCCCTGTGTGTGAAGAAAGGCTGAGAAATGTGGCCCAACCTTGACACTGTGGGAGCAGCAGCTGTACTTAACTCACTCAAGCCACTCTTCTCTTCTCTCAGCCATTCTACAGTATTTGATTATGTTCACTAATCCATCAACAACTTGCCCCTGTTCCAGGTGATTTCCCAGATTTCTAGAGCATTAATTCCCCGTTATTTCCTCAGAAACTTTTGCCCAATTTATTGGATGCGAGTCAAGATTTCAGCTTTTGGATCTTGGTGCCTACTCTGTACGAAATATTAACTTTCCAGGGGTTCCCATGATGCTGCCTGGACAAGGTTTCCAGTCTGTGCCAGAAGCATAGCTTCTCCAAGGTCGACTCTGTCAGGGCTCAGTTATGCTGCCAGGACCACAAAAGAGGTGCTCCCCCTCAGTGAAAACATGCCTGTGGCTTTACCTGTACTACCAAGTTACACTAATTGTTCCCCTCACTAGACTTGCATCCACGCACAAAAATACTTCAGTTGATATTGGGGGAAGGGGAGTTGGAAAAAACCATAGCAGACTTACCCCTGAAATCTGTAGGGGGAAAAAAGCCTGTCTCAGAATTGACTGTGGGACAGCCTGGATGCAATACACTGGCACAATCAGGTGGTGTCCTTGACAGTTTCACAGCTCAGAGCCATTCCCCCTCTCTGCTTCCTGCCATGCCCCCTTTTTCGCTCCTCACACTGTACCCCCTGAACCCCCCCATGTTCTTCCACCTTCTTCTGCATTCCCCAGAGATGACATTCCCCATTGTAACTGGTTTAGGGCAGCCCTATTATGGACACATACGCAAACCCTAAACAAGCTGAGGGTAGCTGGTGTGGACATCCTCAATTGTTGGTCCTTCAGTCAGTACAATACAATTGACTGAAGAACAATCGTTTGAGGGTTCTGGTGCAGACAGGCTCTGAGGTAAACACAATGCCTCCAGGAACATAGGGAGCATGGCGGCCAAACCACCCTCTTGGAGCAGACCTAGCATGTGTCCCTGATGGTCCTCTACCCACCCATTCTTTGCCCCTTCTGGGCAGCAGTATTAGCCGGGACCAGTCCTTGCATTCATGTAAGCACAAGGACTGTGGTTGTGCGTGGCCCTTGGATACATGTGTAAGGATGAAAGTCTCCTTGCACCCTTTTCTGTATGCCCCCCTCCCCTTTCCCTGGGCTCTCCACTGTTCACGTGACAGATGAAACCACCTACTTTAAAAGACATAGTTGTTGCTGACATGGCACGCGGTCTTCTGATCAGAGAGTGCTGTGAATACAATGCTATAGAGTCTAACCCTCTCTAATCATTAGTCTGTATTTTTTAGATACGAGGAAATTAAGAGGGGACAGTACTGAACTATGCAAAACTGAAGAGAACCAAGAAGTTCCACACTAACAGGTATTGGAATTAGTGTCACATTTATAGTGTGGGGATATGAACGTAACCTGTCTCCTATGTGCGTCTGCAGAGCCAACACTACACTATTTTCCTTAAAGACCACACATGCTGTGATGCTTACTAAGCACTGGAGAATAACTAGGCAGCTGTTGTGCTGTGACCACTGCTTAGTACAACTCAAACTGTCTCAGTGGGTACGTCTACACTGCAATCCAAAGCATGACTTCAGCTAGGGTAGATGTACCCATGCTAGCTCTACCCGCACTAGCATGGCTAAAAATAGCCGTATAGATGCAGCAGTGCGGGCTTCAGATACCCCAGGTTTCCAAAATACTTGGCCAGCCCACATTGAAGCCCTCACTGCCGCATCTGCACTGCTATTTTAGCCATGCTACCTGCACTATCACACATCAGATTGCAGCGTACACATACCGAGTGTTATCTTGGGCTTCCCCAGTCTGCTTGTTGAATCCATCTAGTTCTTCTCATCTCATACTTAGTTTGTAAGCTCTTTAAGGCAAGGACCATTTTTCTCTGTGCATACAGCGCCTAGCACAATGGGGCCTCTAGAACAATGGTTTTCAACCTTTTTTAATTTTGGGACCCCTGAAAACGTTCAAATGAAGGTCGGACCCCCTTACAAATCTTAGCCATAGTCTGAGGACCTCCAGGGGTCCACGGACCACAGGTTGAAAACCACTCTTCTATAGTAATGACAACCTTTCCTGAACCCCTTAGACATAGGTCTGAGGATCCATAGGGGTCCGCAGACCACAGGTTCAAACCACTACTGTAGGCATCCTTGCAATACAAATAATTAAGAGTCATAAAATAAGCAGCAGCTATAGACCAGTTGGTAAAGAAATCTAGAGAGACTGTTTTGCAAATGGAGTTGTAAGCAAACAAGAACATAGCACTATAGAGTAAGCTACTAAAGGTTGGTATAGATACAAACCACTGAAGGAATATGATGTGTGTGATGGGTTGGACCACCCCCATCTGGGATGCCACCTGATATACTGGGATCCCACTAAGCCCACCTGTTCCACCAGCCTGGGCTTCCTCATCCTATCCTTGCTGTGCCAGGTTTCAGAGTAGCAGCCGTATTAGTCTGTATTCGCAAAAAGAAAAGTAGTACTTGTGGCACCTTAGAGACTAACAAATTTATTTGAGCATAAGCTTTCGTGAGCTACAGCTCACTTCATCGGATGCATTTGGTAGAAAATACAGTGGGGAGATTTATATACACACACAGAGAACATGAAACAATGGGCTTTATCATACACACTGTAAGGAGAGTGATCACTTAAGATGAGCCATCACCAGCAGCGGGGGGGGGACGGGGGGAAGGAAAACCTTTCATGGTGACAAGCAAGGTAGGCTATTTCCAGCAGTTAACAAGAACATCTGAGGAACAGTGGGGGGTGGGGTGGGGTGGGGGGGAGAAATAACATGGGGAAATAGTTTTACTTTGTGTAATGACTCATCCATTCCCAGTCTTTATTCAAGCCTAAGTTAATTGTATCCAGTTTGCAAATTAATTCCAATTCAGCAGTCTCTCGTTGGAGTCTGTTTTTGAAGTTTTTTTGTTGAAGGATAGCCACCCTCAGGTCTGTAATCGAGTGACCGGAGAGACTGAAGTGTTCTCAGACTGGTTTTTGAATGTTATAATTCTTGACGTCTGATTTGTGTCCATTTATTCTTTTATGTAGAGACTGTCCAGTTTGACCAATGTACATGGCAGAGGGAGGGGCATTGCTGGCACATGATGGCATATATCACATTGGTAGATGCGCAGGTGAACGAGCCTCCGATAATGTGGCTGATGTGATTAGGCCCTATGATGGTGTCCCCTGAATAGATATGTGGACAGAGTTGGCAACGGGCTTTGTTGCAAGGATAGGTTCGTGGGTTAGTGGTTCTTTTGTGTGGTGTGTGGTTGCTGGTGAGTATTTGCTTCAGGTTGGGGGGCTGTCTGTAAGCAAGGACTGGCTTGTCTCCCAAGATCTGTGAGAGTGATGGGTCGTCCTTCAGGATAGGTTGTAGATCCTTGATGATGCGTTGGAGAGGTTTTAGTTGGGGGCTGAAGGTGATGGCTAGTGGCGTTCCGTTATTTTCTTTGTTGGGCCTGTCCTGTAGTAGGTGACTTCTGGGTACTCTTCTGGCTCTGTCAATCTGTTTCTTCACTTCAGCAGGTGGGTACTGTAGTTGTAAGAATGCATGATAGAGATCTTGTAGGTGTCTGTCTGAGGGGTTGGAGCAAATGCGGTTATATCATAGAGCTTGGCTTGGATCGTGTGGTATGATCTGGATGAAAGCTAGAGGCATGTAGGTAGGAATAGCGGTCAGTAGGTTCCGATATAGGGTGGTGTTTATATGACCATCGTGTATTAGCACCGTAGTGTCCAGGACGTGGATCTCTTGTGTGGACTGGTCCAGGCTGAGGTTGATGGTGGGATGGAAATTGTTGAAGTCATGGTGGAATTCCTCAAGGGCTTCTTTTCCATGGGTCCAGATGATGAAGATGTCATCAATGTAGCGCAAGTAGAGTAGGGGCATTAGGGGATGAGAGCTGAGGAAGCGTTGTTCTAAGTCAGCCATAAAAATGTTGGCATACTGTGGGGCCATGCGGGGTACCCATCGCAGTGCCGCTGATTTGAAGGTATACATCGTCACCAAATGTGAAATAGTTATGGGTGAGGACAAAGTCACAAAGTTCAGCCACCAGGTTAGCCGTGACATTATCGGGGATACTGTTCCTGACGGCTTGTAGTCCATCTTTGTGTGGAATGTTGGTGTAGAAGGCTTCTACATCCAGAGTGGCTAGGATGGTGTTTTTAGGAAGATCACCAATGGATTGTAGTTTCCTCAGGAAGTCAGTGGTGTCTCAAAGATAGCTGTGAGTGCTGGTAATGTAGGGCCTGAGGAGGGAGTCTACATAGCCAGACAATCCTGCTGTCAGGGTACCAATGCCTGAGATGATGGGGCGTCCAGGATTTTCAGGTTTATGGATCTTGGGTAGCAGACAGAATACCCCAGGTTGGAGTTCTAGGGGTGTGTCTGTGCGGATTTGTTCTTGTGCTTTTTCAGGGAGTTTCTTGAGCAAATGGTGTAGTTTCTTTTGGTAACTCTCAGTGGGATCAGAGGGTAATGGCTTGTAGAAAGTGGTGTTGGAGAGCTGCCTAGTAGCCTCTTGTTCATATTCCGACCTATTCATGATGACGACAGCACCTGCTTTGTCAGCCTTTTGCCAGGCTCTCTAGCATACACAAACACAGGTAAGGCCACACCCAGCTGCAGACAGAGACTGAAATCAGCTCTGTGTGGGAGGATTCCACTCAGGGATTTACCCAGCACTCACGTACTCACCTCCTTTGGGGTGTAAACCTAAAATAATATTGTCTTGCTCTGTATAGAGATATCTGTACAGTGCAAGCTCATAAAATTACCCCCTCTCAATGTGGAGGGAGATAAACCCAGCTTTTTGCCACGCACAGATATGAATTGTTCAGACTGGTTTAAAGAAAAAGACAAGTTTATTAACTACAAAAGACAGATTTTAAGTGATTATAATGCATAGCAAACAGATCAAAGCAGATTACTGAGAAAATAAAACAAGACACACAAACTGGGCTTAATACATAAAGGAAATTGGCTACAAATAGTAATTTCTCACCCTAAATGTTGTTTTATGCAGGTTGCAGAGTTTCTTGAAGGTAAACTGCACTGCTTGCAGCTTAAATCTCCAGGTATACCCTTCACAGGCTGACCTTTCTCAGACTGGGTCCCAGACCTTCTCCCCAGATCAGTCTTAGGTGTTTCCAGCAATCATTCTGGCCAGTGATTCCTTGAAGAATTGGTGACCATGATTAACTCACTCTCCAGCCTTAAATAGAATTTACATATGGTGGGTATCTTTTCTTTCGCAGTCTGACCCTCCACCCCACCCCCTCTTAATGGAAAAATACTGAAAGCCCAAGATGGGGGTTATAGTTCCATGTGACATGATCACCTCACCCTGTAGTGTCAAAGCAGCAATCCAGGAAGCTTCTCAGGAAGGTGGGAGATTAGTATCTTCAAAGTCTTATCTTCCTAATGACCCATTCATGCTGATTGCCTACTGTCTGGTGGGCATTTCGCAGATGCAAACGCTTTTGCAATTGATACAGATCTTATATTCCTAACTTCAGATACTGCAATGATACATAGGATAGGATAATCATATTTGATAAATCATAACCTTTCCAATGATATCTCACAAGACGCATTTGCATCAAAGACAACTTAGTTATGCCACATTCATATATCTATGAAGAATATGGGCGTGATGTGGCAATGTGTACTTGGGGAGAAAAGTATTGTGGGACACCACAGCTGACCTGGCTAATTGAAACAAGGAAAATGGATCTAGATGGACAGCCGTGTCTGCTTCCAAGCAGAAATCCCCTGTGTTCCCAACAAAAAATAGGAGAACATTTCTCTCTCTTACTCATGCATACTTTGCAAACCTCCAGAGACTACTCTGTAAACTAGAATGATAAAACAAAATGTCAAGTCAATAAATAGGGCACTGAATTTCTGTTTGTTAGAGGGAGGCCCTGTTTGAATTGAAGGGAATAATATGTTTTCACTTCATAAACAGCAGAGACTTGCAGAGGAAACGTCATCTTCTAGAATCATCTAAGGCAAGATAACAGAATAGGGCAGCACAAATTTACTTGGCTAGTCCACTATTTTCAGAAACTGCAAAAGAAAATCCATACAGCTGTAGGCATATTAAAGTATTTTCTTGACATCCCTTCTCTAATGTCATAACAAATACAGTGATTTAGTTTTTCTGTGGATTGCCAAAAAGAAATAGCGATCAATTTGGTTAAAAAAAAAAAAGTTTAGTGGTACTATATTTCTATAGTATATACCCACAATCCCAAACTCCTCCCAAAATACCAGAATAGTTGGGTGATTGTGCACAATGATCTGCAATGTAACAGCTAACAATATTGCCACTGAAACTCTTAACATTAGACTACAGCCTTACCACATCTTTTCTTTGAATGGGCAAAATTCATAGCTATTGTTTGTCGGCAGACTCAAGAAAATCAGCCTTGGACAGGGCCACATTTAGAAAGTTTTTTCATAACCAGAAATGTTAGAAACATTTGTTTTTAATGAACCGTTAAATTCTGGCATAGGCACTGGAGCACCCACAGGGGGGAAAAAAATGGTGGGTACTCAGCATCCCCTCTGACCAGCTCCTCCCCCCAGCTCCCCTGCCTACGGGTGGCCACACTGATCAGCACCTCCCCCTCCCAGCGCCTCCCACCCACCGCGATCAGCTGTTCCATGGCATGCAGGAGATGCTGCGGGGGAGGTGGGAGGAGTGAGGGTGGGGTGCAACAGGGCAGGAAGAGGCAGGGCAGGGGCAGGGACTGGAGCGGAGCCAGAGGTGAGAACCCCCAACATGTCAGAAAGTTGGCATCTCTGATTTGTGAAGAAACTGATAGGATCAATGTAGAAGTGGTGAAATCAGCTACTTGGGAAACTCTGTTAATGTTAGGTTTCATAGTAACAGCCGTGTTAGTCTGTATTCGCAAAAAGAAAAGGAGTACTTGTGGCAGCTTAGAGACTAACAAATTTATTAGAGCATAAGCTTTCATGAGCTACAGAGCTGTAGCTCACAAAAGCTTATGCTCTAAGGTGCCACAAGTACTCCTTTTCTTTCTGTTAATGTTGTACTAAACTGGGAGGCAGAGTGGCCCAATAGACAGAGCACTGGACTAGGACTCAGGAAACCTGGGTGTCCGGCTCTACTACTGGCCCACTGGGTGACCTTGGGCAAGTTATTTCTCCTCTCTGTGCCTCAGTTTCTATAAAATGGAGATAATGATTAGACCTGACTAGATGATGACATGTCTGATATGTCACAACTTTTGAGGTTTCAGTATTTTTGTGTGTGTGTGTTTGTTTGTTTCACATTGAAATGAAACATAAACCTCTCAAACATGTGTGTGGAATTGAATAGTGTCTAAATCACCAATTTCAGATCAAAACGTGAGCTTTTTGATTCTGGTCCTTCCCTCTTATTTTCACATTAGAACTGGCCATAGAGCCCTGCACCTCAAAACCCCTTCTTGACAAACCTGTGTCAAAACCAATACATCTCTACAAAACAACGTATGTCAACACTACTTCATTTAGTTGAAAATGTTCCACTCTAATGTTACTGCCCTCCCTTGTCAAGCCCTTTGAGGCCTACTGATGAAATGTGCTATATCAGAGCTGGGTATTATTATTGATACTGATGTGCAGTAAGAGCTCAAAACACAAAGGATACATTTATTATTTCATAATTCAGTTAAGAATACTTGTCAGTCATATTACACCTTTCAAGTAAGGATCTCAAAGCATTTTACAAATTATTAACTAAGCCCTACAATACCCTTGTGAAGTCAGGGTTGCACATATAGAGAACGCTCCAACCACTGCTGAAATACAGCCTTCTCTGGGGTGAAGTACAGCAGCCATTTAACAGTACACAGCAATGCTACAGAACCGAAGAGGGCTTAGAATGAAGGATACTACTGTACCTCTTGAAGAGGTAAAAATGTAATTAACCAAAGCAGAATTTGGATAGCACACTGAGCTTCACAGACTGTCGGTCCAAAATACCCTAAATCTGATAACGTTCTGGGCATGCTTAAAAAGGCTTTAGTTTGACAGGATTTGGGAGGAGCTAGTGAGGGTGGAAAGGAGTTTCTCTGTTTGATTCACTAGCTAAGTTAATTGGTGAACGTTTATGATTGTTTAATGCTGCTGGCAGGCTGAGTCTGTTATCCACAGATGACATTTGAATGCTTCTGGTTAGTCATTATTTCATTCCAGTATGAATAATAATTGTCAGGGTGCCTGGAACTTCATTAATTACTGTTTAAATCTAAAAGTATTACAAATATTCAGAATAAAAGCACATCTAGGGCCTTAATCATTGTGAATGGCCAGTCTCTGCTTTATATCTCATTTGAACAACTGTGTCTCTACCAGCACAGTGCCCTTAGCTCCATGATGAGCCACAAGCTTAGCCCTGACTCAGGCTATGTCTACACTGGCAATTGAATGACAAAAAACTTGCATCTTTCAGAGGTGTTCAACCCCCTGCCCCCGAAAGACAAAAGTTTTGCTGTGACAAGTGCCAGTGTGAACAGCACGCTGTCGGCAGGAGCGCTCTCCTGGCTGTAGCGACACAGCCCTGTTGCTAAAAGCTGCGTGGTGTAGACTTAGGAAAGGTCTAGTGGAGATCGATCCACTGGCAATCGATTTAGCTGGTCTAGTAAAGACCCACCAAATTGACAGCAGATCACTCTCCAGTCGACCCCTGTACTCTTCCCTCGACGAGAAGAGTAAGGTAAATCAATGGGAGAGTTTCTTCTGTCAACCCCGCGGTAACTTGACTTAAGTTACTTTGACTCCAGCTACGTTATTCACGAAGCTGGAGTTGCATAGCATAGGTCGATTTACCGGGGTAGTGTAGACAGCCTCAGAATCACCAGCACCACTTCCTTCAGCATCTCCATGTGCCTTGGAGGACTTCTCTCCACATAGTGAACCCACCCAATCCTGCTTAGCTCAAGAAATGTTTACAGAATCCTGCACAAAATAGCCCACAGCTTCTCACACAACACACATCATCTGCTGTCCACTCTAGGTCAAGTTCTCTGCTGCAGTCATTTACATCAATGCAAAACGGGTGTGAAATGCTACCATTATGAAGTGGTAGCATTTTACACCTGTTATTACTCACTGTGGAAAATAACTATACAAGGCTCAGAGGAGTGGCGAAATGGGCCATCAGTGCTTATAAAGGCTAAACTCTCATTGAAATCACTGCCTATAGACTGTGGGATGTGGCTGTTTGTTAGGTAAAAGCACTGTACACAGTCATTTACACATTTATCTCTAGCCTGCACTACAAAAGATGTTGGTATAACTCCATCGCTTGGGGGTGTGGAATATCCATACCTCACAGCAACATAGTTATACCAGCCTAATCCACCATATAGACAGTGCTACGTTGATGGGAGGGCTTCTCCTGTCGAGCTAGCTACCACCTCTCAGAGAGGTGAAATACCTTCACCGACAGGAGAAACTCTTCTGTCAATGTAGGTAGCATCTTCGCTAAGTGCTACCGTGGTGCAGCTTCACCGGTGCAGTGCTGTAAGTGCAGACACGCCCCCATCCAGCAGCACCGTTTTCTTTAATGCAGCTACTCCCAACAAGGAACAACTTCCTGGGTAAATTCTACTGCTCCTGATGGAATTCTGCGCCATCAAGCATGCGCAGAATTCGTGTCTCCTGCAGAAAAATGACTTCTGATGGGGAAGCAAAGGGAAGCCACAAGACTGGTCAAGCACCCCTCCCCAGCAGGGCAGACAGGTTGGTTTGAGCGCCCGGAGCAGCCTGTAGAGACATAAATCACCACTGGAATGGGAGGGGGGGATGGGCAGTTGTGCGTGGAGGGAGGGGGAGAGACACACACAGACTGAGACTGACTGTCCTTCTCACAACACTATTGCAGCACGCTTCGCATGGAAGGGCAGGGTTTTGGGGTGTTTTTAAGGAGGTAGGCATGGGGCAGGCTCTGTCCCCTCAGGCAGAGCAGAATGCAGCAGCCTGCCTGCATAGTGAATTGTTCCCATTGTCTTTGTGAATTCTCCCAGAAGTCTAAAACAGGTGTGAAAGTTTTAAGACTCCTTTACATTGCCATAGTGGTGTAAAGGACAGTATGGCCTTATAAATACTTATGGTGCTTTAGCGATTAGAACTGGTCTAAATTTTTGGACTGAAAACATTTCCTATCAAAATGTGCTCCATTAACCGTTTCTGGAGATGGTCAGTAGCCAATATAAATTGCGAGTTTGCTTCCCACATCCTCACTTGCTCTTCAGTGATATGTAACACTGAGCATATGGCTGCATATATTTGTTGAATAATAACTAAAAATAAAGGGTCAAATGCAGTTACATTACTATTAGGCAAGGGGGGTTGGGGATTTCCTCCAATGCTCCCCACTCCCATTCTCCATCCATTTTATTGTAGTTTAAATAAATTAGCAAAATAATTGAAACCAGAGTGATTATATTGCATTATTTTTACAAATATTCTGTGTAGAATTTTTAATTTTGGGGTGCAGAATTCCCCCATAAGTATAAGGAGCAGAAACATAGAGCATTAGCTTTTATACAGCTGCACTCTTATATGAACAGTGCTGAGGGGCTTCCTTCTCACTTACGGAAGGATAAACACCAGGATCTAAAGCCAGACTAAAGCAAAGTTTTAACTGTGGAAAAAATCCTCACCCTTATATTTCACGTCATAGGTTGCTACCGCACTTCCTGCGGAAAACCAGAAATACTGGGAAGACCTGGCTTCATTTTCCCAAGGCATTTAACCTTGTTTTATTTGGCTGTTTCTCTAGCCCTTCTTAGAAACATGTTTTCATTGTTTTGTATCCATTCCGGGGCACTTGCATTTTTCTAAGATAATTCAAATATATATCGCAAGATTAAAACTTCATTTTCCCTATTTCAACACCATCTATTACAAAATACAAAAGAAAGTCAAACTTTCTGCAATGCTTTTTTGACTCAGAGGACGAGGGGGGTCTGAGCACTATACAGTTGGCATTTGGCCTGGTCTGTATGAAGTGAGCCAGTGCTAGGGATAGGTCTTATAGACTGCTGCCTAGGATGCAGAGAATTTTCAGGGACGACTCTGTCAGGCCTCCTCCAACCCTAACAGGGACAACAGCCAGGCCAAGAGACACTCTGCCAACATAGCTCCTGCCAATCACCCTTTCCACAAACTAGGACAGCTTTCAAGGGTTTCTGCCCCTTTAAGAATATCCCCTTTTCACCAGAAGAGATATTGGCTCTTTGAGAACTGCTGCACCAACGTGGCTCCAGCTTAGCCAATCTCCCACCATAAGGTAGGAAAGTGTCAAGGGGAAATGGGAAGGTCTGCTTCGTGTCACTAGAAGTTCTGAGCTGGCCCTGAACAGATGTTTAGTAGGTAGGATGAACTTTGCTGGCAATCCTCTGCCCCAGCCCCACCTTCCCCATCTCTCACTTACGGAACATTGATGGAGAAGCTTCCAAAAGGTCAGGGAAGGGAGGGATGACAATCCACACAATGCCGCTTGCTTTCCTACCCTTTCCATCCCAGCCCACATCTGCCAGGTTTTCAGTCCCTTCACCAGCAGAGTGGAGGGGAATGATCTGCCCCAGAGTGCTCAGTTCCTTAGTAAAAAGGCTTCTTAAAACAAAAAACAAAAAAAAACAGAGGATGGTTATGGGGCTTGATACAATTATCTTAGCTTGCTCTTCGTTCTCTTCTTTTTATCTGTTTTATCCAGGCTGATCAGGAAGTTGACCCTGAATAAGATGCATTTCCACATTGTGAAAACATAGCTTGGTAAGATTTTAGCTACTCTTACAATGTGGGAATGAAGTCATTGCAACAAGTCAAGCACAACAGTAAAAAGTATAAAAACAACAAAAATGACTCCTACAAAATCTGGGAAACAGCGAAGTGATCTGATGGGCCTTGAAGAGAACTTTACATCTAAAAACACAAATGAGGCTGAAAGCAAAAACTTTCTAACTGATGTGCAGTTTCCTATCAGGAGGTCATCATGCAGATTAATATATTTAATAAAGCAGTGAAATAGATATTCAGAGAGGATACATAAGGCCCTCTCACTCTATATGTGTGAAATTAAAATTTAGCCATGTAAAAAGTAGGGCAGGTACAATTAACCGGTCTATGAGAAGTGTTCAGTGACCAATGAACAAAATCCGTAACTCTTGATGCATCACAAATGATTATAATGGCACCCTTTCCGCTGCTCTACACGTACAGGCCTGTCAGCATCCCATCATAAAGGCCTGTTTCAGAGCTTTTAATGTGGGTGCAAAAATTGGTCCTAGGTGAATCATCAGGTACTTTGGGAAACAACTGTTTCACCCACTTGGGGTGGGCCCTATTGGGTACTCATTGGAGGATCCCACATGTCACATCACCACCACCCCTCCCTCAAGGGCCTTCAGCTGAGAAGGGTGGCTGGCCTTCCTTTGGCTATCAATGCCCCTCTTTGCTGGGCCACACAGGTCACCACAGAGCTCCCCGCCGCAACTGCCCTCCTAGAGCTTGATGCTGAGCTCATTTAATACAATGGCAAAACTCCCATTAACTTCACTGGTGCAGTTTGAGGCCTCTAGTCCTCGCCAGTTTCAGAAAGTGAGAGCAAACCATGGAAGCATACATCAGAATGAACCCACAATACTTATCAAAAATACTTAGCTCCTTCCACAGTGCTTTATTTGTAGATCTCAAAATGATTTTACAAAAGAGGCTAAGCACTCTTGTCCCCATTTTACAGGAGTGAAACTGAAGCACAGGGAAGTTAAATGACTTGCCCAAAGCCTCACAGTGAGTCAATGGCAGAGCAGGGAACAGAACCCAGGAGATTCTCAGTCTGGTGCCCTTTCAACTGCATTTCCTTTGATAGTTTAACAAACACGGGGTAAGATTTCATTTTTTTAAGAAATACAGAGCTTAACAAAAATACATTGTCTTTGTCTCAAGGGCAAAGATATTGAAAGGAGTCTAATTCATAGTATAAATACATCCTGAATGAAATTTCAGTCACTTCCCAATATTCACTTCCCATGGTTTGTATATTTTTAAGGACAATACAATAGATAACTTCTGCTTTTAGGAAAAAGGTTCCTTCGGCTGTAAGGATAAATGAACTGTTCTTTCTGGGTGACCTTTCACATCGCAAGGAAATCAGATGAATTAGAGAATGAAGACACTGAAAAACAAAACAAAGCTGTTTTCTTCTGATTGAAATTCGGGTCTTGGGATAAATACTTATAACAAGGAAGGAGCTTCTTTAGGCTAAAGCTATTTGAAGCAATATGCAAGTTTCTGCTTCAGCAAAGATTTATACAGGGAAGTAAATATTTTTACTGCAAAGTACAAGCAGAACAATAAATTACTGAACAAATAATTTAGTACAGGGCTACATGAAGAGAGGGGAATTATATTAAAGATTAAAATCTAAGTCATGACTTTTGCTTTTAATACTCACTCTAATGAATCTTCTTTCTGAAAAGAGGACCCCGGCTCACCTCTAGGAATTATATGGGTGAATCTCACTTTGATTTAAAAATCTCAGTTTATCTAGTCAATTTAGACACCCAATTCCCATTGACTTTAATAGGAGCAGAGTATCCAAGTCTCCTAGGTAGCTTTGAAAATCTCACTATTGGCTGCGGTATTCCAGATGTCTATGGATCGTATGGTACCTCAGACACTGAGAGGTGGTCTTCTAGGTAAATGGGACCTAGCCACGTTAGGCCTATGTAGAGAGTTCAGATAATGATACTTCCCTACACAGAGGTGTTGTGATACTTTAATTAATTAATGTTTTGTAAAGTGCTTTGATGTAAGACACTATAATTGGCAACATATTATTGCTATTTCATTTTCTCTATCATTCACCCTACTCCCACCTAACCTATTTCAGAGGCCCTAATTGTAAGGGTTATAAAATTCAAATAAGTCCAGAGATGAAAATAATGTATCCCTTTTAGATCTAGGTCCCGCCTGTTAAGAGTGGGACTATCATGTCCAGTGGTAGGACCTACAGCTTTTCAGTGTTTGAGATTTACCTGTGGAAGTAAATCCCTTTGTTATTCTTAGAGAGTCTGATCCAGCAAAAAGACTCCCATTTACGTCAAAGGGTTTTGAATAAGTCTCAAACCGAACATCTAAAGGACTATTCAAGGTCATACTAGGCCTCCATAAAAATCTCTCTTGCGAATAGCTAGAAAGACACTCTCCTTTTACTCTTTTGCTAAATGGTAAAAGAGCACACTGCTGAGCCTAAAAACAATCTGAAAAGAAACTGTACATAATGAAGTTAGTGAAGTGTTGAGTCCTGGGCAGCAGCTGGGTAGCCATCATCTGTATTTGGTGATAATCACATGGTCCAAATCATGCTGAGCTTGTGTGGTCTTTCCCCAGGTGCCCTCCAGCCTATATATTTATCTAGGCTGGGCCAGCTGCAGTGGTTGCCAACTTATTTCTCTACAGCGTACAGGAGAGGGAAATGGAGATGCTAGTCCAAGTCAAAGGCAGCAGGTACTGGCTGCCCAGCCTGAAATCCTGGTGTTTTGTCATTATACACAGGCTGATTCCCCAAAACTTAAGGCAGATTTTAATCTTATGTATACGTCACTGCACTCTTTGCTCTGTGAGCAGGACACTTTCCCAATAAGCTCCAGCCCAGGAACTCGGGTATTTACGTATGTGCCTCTATGTAGGAGACACATACGTAAATAATTCCAACAAAGAGCAAGGCAGCTTCTGTTCTTAGTTATACCTCTGAGAATCTGCAGCAACTCAGAGTTACTCAAGATTTACATTAGTGTGACGGCTATCAGAATCGCTCCAGCGTCTCTGGGCACACTTTGCCCAGCCCATGCTATATGTGCATTATTATGTACACTGCTTAAAGGGATTAAAATTGGTAAACAGTTAAACTTCAGAAAAGAATTCATTTAATTTCTCCCTTAGTGAAAAGGTAAATTTTCCAGGCTCTCTTATAGATTGCAATAATTAGAGACCAGACTAGAGGAGCAATGTTTCTATTCGCATACTTATTACTGTGCACAATCATCCTCCAGTCTGTTTTCCCCTCTCTTCCTACCCCCAACCACAAACCCGTGTCCTTTCTAAGATGTATTTTCTCTTGGAGGCTGAAGGATGGACAAGCATTTCTCTCAACATTTCTCCCTCAGTGTTGTTTCCCTCCCATCAAGGTTCAGATGGTTCCAGAGCATAGTGTCTTCAGATTTCCTGGCTCTCTCATGGTTTCATTTGGGAGACGATGTCTTAATGCCACATTTACCAGCTTCTCTGCTAGCTCCCTCTGACTCGCAAGTTGAGTATCTGTGAGGGAATTCATTAGCAAGCAAAGCCAGACTTCATGTTGAGTCCTGACTGACTCTCCTGTGACACTGGCTTCAATGTTCAATTTATAGTCTGATATTTCTCCTGGCCTTCCAGTAAGCATGAAGCGCCAAGTAGGATTATGAACACTAGAAAAATGGCCATGTGGTTGTGACCTTACTTACAGTTCTCTCTCTCTCTTAAGTATCCTGTAACCACTGAAATGCTTTACCTACAGAGTATCTGAGCAAGCCCACAGAAACCACCAGTTTATCATGTGAAGCAACAGGTCATTCATGCTTTACAGTATACTAAGTGGGAACAGAAGGACATGCCACCAGTGCTAATTTTCTCACTACAAATAATTTTAAAAAGGTTGTACAATGTTGCTGGCCTGCTCAAATACTCAGAACCAGAGAGTGTAAATCAAGAATTACTCAATTCAATGTTCATTGGTGGATGGGGCAATTTCCCTGCTTCTGTTCCATTTATCCCTCTCTTGGATACTGTTAAACAAGGATAAATTTAAATCAGATCCCTGGCACACAGGTCCCACATGTGCAGCAGCTCCAGATCCAAAGGCTGCGCATCAGGAGGCGGTGACACAAAGATTATTAAAGCCTGCTGTCTGGGCATGAAATGGTGAGGGGAAGATCAAGGAGGGAGGGAGGCAAGAGGCCTCACAGAAAGGCTAAAAAGAAGAGCCTGTTCAAAGAGCCCTAATGTTTTGTTGGACCTGGGCCTTGTTTAGCTTTAAACCACTCCAGTGGAATCACTTCTGCCTTTATCCCTGGCTCAAAGAGATACTATGAAGAGCAACACTTTTGACTTTGGAATGCATAAGACTGCGCCCAATGGCAAGCCACCTACAGAGGCATTATCCTGGACTCTGACAATTCCTCAGTTTGTACACTGATAAACTACCCAGTAACAGCAACTATGCCCTGAGCTGGACTGAGGAGGGACAAAGAAAATCCCTCAGGTATTGTGACCATGCCAGTTCCTGAGCAGCAGGATCTTCCAAACAAACCCTTCGCTTTACAGGAAGACAGCAAAAATCTGCCCGTCAAGAACATTATGAGATGCCTGGTAGGAAGAGTAGAGGCAGGAAAATGGAGAGGAAAGTAACTTCTATAACCCACCTGATATCCAAGACCTTAGAGGTCATATGGGTCACTCTCAGTCTGAGAATATAATAAACCATCAATGCTAGTCAAACAATTTTGATATACTCTCAGAGCAGCAATAGATAAGTGTATGGAAAATACTATAACATTGACTATTTTTCATTGTCAACCTTAAACTTTCTCCTTGTGCCAGGCACAATCCTGATTTTTATTTTATTTTATTTTTTTAAAGGGAAATTAAAAAAAAATTTTGTTATGCCCTCTCTCTCAGGAAAAACGTAGCAGCTCAAGAGACAACAATCTTGTTCTTCAACACAACATGGGGCAGGATGGGGGTTAAAAAACCTGTTGGAAGTGTCAAATAGTACACGACATGGCAGCCCTATCTCTTAGTGAGATTCGCAAGAGACAGCATCTGAGTGCTCCAGAGACAACCCTGGTTTCATATATGCTTCTAAGAGCAATTCAGGGTATTGTCAGTGTTTTTAAACCCTCTGAGCTTTGGGATCTAGTTACCTGACTTCAATCTAGACCGTTTTTCTCCACACGCAGCACCACAACACTTGAGTTCAGCCAATGCACAGTTACGTTTAAATGGAACTGTATGGAGCGCCAGCATTTGCACCAGAGGTCCCTTGGCTCTAGAATTCATTTCTCTCATTGGTCCACCAAAGCCCTTGTTTGCGAACGCTCAGGCACAGCGTAAAGCCAATCTGTCTATTCAGGGCGGGCTCGGGTATGTGTCAGGAGAACAGGCTATTTTGTTAGTTTTAATTGCATTCAGTTTGGTCTGATTTGGACTTGTCCATTAGCCAGAGGTGGGCAAACAGTGAAAAAATATTTGTGGAATCATTTTTGAGAAAGATATTGCAAAAAGAAATGAAATAATTAATGAATATTATTCACCCAATTTTTCTGGAGATAGGGTGATGGGCAAATCTGTAATATACTGAAAAAGAAATAAACATGCACACCTGGAGCTCATACAGTGTATTTGCAGGCAGCAGATGCTATGGTGGTTGTAAGGATTCTATTAGTTAAGAAAACAGTCACATAAAACTTGGGTAACTTGTGATTTTTTGAGACCATTTTTAAGTCTTTTTCCTTTTTGCCCTTCCAATGCCCCTTCTCAGTTGGATCTCACCTCCTTTCTGAATTGTGCATTTCTTGCACAGGCATGGTTTCCCATCCCACCCAAACTCACTTCCACAAACCAAGGTCAACACATGTAATACCGCATAAAGATCTAGGGTAAGTCCATGCTGCAGTGAAATTGCTCCCAAATCTGCTCCCTGGCAGTGGAAGTCACCATGTCTGACAATTCAGAGACATGGATTTCTACTGTCACACAGGAGATTTGGGAAGCAACTTCATTGTCCCAGCACTTCAAGCCTCAGCTGACCTGACATAACTTGAAAGAGATATTCTTGATCAATGGAACGACAGCAACCGACAGCAGCTTTTAGCCCTAGAGCAGAATAACGAGATGAGACACCATAAATCCCCCCAACATTTAGTTTCATAACCCCAAATAAGCATTCCCACACACATACACAGACTCTGAATGACCCACTTTTCTCTAGCATGTGGAAAAACCAGGACATTAAATTTGTTAGTCTCTAAGGTGCCACAAGTACTCCTTTTCTTTTTGGATCTGCTACTATTTTTAAAGTGACCTCGACTCTAAGCACTTCCACAAGAACAAAAGTTCAAAATCATTGGAACTTTTCATTCTTTTTACCCTGTCTTATAAGAACCATTTTCACTCCCTCAAAGTAGTAACAATGTGGTATCAAAAAATGTCAAGAGACATTTTGCCAGTTACATCTCTTGACATGAAGCATTTTTCAGACCAATGCAGGGAGTGCTTATCTGGAAAGTTTGCTTATCGAACTTCATAAAATTCTCCCCTTAAATGTGTGTTGATCACAAGAAGAGTGTAAGAGAGCAAGAAGTGATCTTCCCTGGCAGCTTGCATCAAATATTTAGAACTTTGTTCTAAGTCACTTAGAATGCCAAACAGAATAGGGCATTTTGTATGATGCTAGTCAGTTTGCATCTGTCTCCTTCTGTGACTGTGATGTTCCATGAAGACAACTAATCCTTTTTTAGGGAAAAAAATGCAAACTATTAATTCAGTGTGGTGACCCTGTCAAAATACTGAAATGAATAACAGTAACAGAACTTTACACAATGGGTATTTTTAATACCATGGGAGTTAGGGAATAATGCTAAATGCTTAAACTCAAAGACCCAGTTTCCTGTGTTGGCACCAGCACTAGCATTAAATGTCCACACATCAGGCATTTTTAAATCTCAGCTTTAAATAAACGTTAAGTGACATGCATTTGAACTTAAACAACATCCCATTTCTTTTGTGGGTGGCTGCAGTTCCAACAGAAAATTATTGTGCCCTGCATCTGTCAGGAAGAACATTTCTGTTTGCACATACTCCATTTAAGTCTCAGCTGTATGGCTGTAGTTTATGGGCTCTCTGAAGTTGTATTTGACTCACACAAGCATGTCTTCATTTTTACACCATTTCTCCTTGCTTGGGATAGATGCATGTACCTCAACTGAAATAATACATACCTTGAAATCTCAAGCCTTTTGTCTCTAAGCTACCAGTTCAAATCCAGCCCTGCTTAGCATTGCTAGAGATGGGCTTTGAATCTTTGAAATAGGGTAGTTTGGACTCAGGTATGAGCTTACCATTTCTATAAAGGACTGTAACAAATCCAAACACCTCTAAAGTTTGGGAAGTTACAAACACAAATGCAGATCCACACTTTACGGCTCCCACTATCTCTAGTAATCATAGATTTGTTACCAGAATCTGAGGGTGTTTGGTGTCCTACTTGAAATGAATTGATGGCTTATATCCAGTTCTTCATGAACAAGTATCCACCTCATTCAAATCCCTCCCCAAACTTCATTTCTGCCCCCTCACCTACAAGAAGCAAAGGAGTGGGAGAATGTAACAAACAAGGGAACAGAACCATCAAGCTCAGCATATACAGTAATGAGCAACAATGTAATCCAATTGCTGTCATTCTTGTGTTTCCTCTCCCCATTAGGGTTACCAATTTTGGTTGGATGTATTCCCAGAGGCTTCATCACATGACAGAATCTTTAATTAAAGATTAAGCTTTAATTCCTGGAGACTTCTGGACAACCTTGGGAGGGTTGGCAACCCTACTCCCCTTCCTGACCACAGATACACTTTTTATGACCTCATGCATGGGCCAGGGGAGATTGAGCCTCCCCAAACAGCCTGGTGTGGCCCCGCCCACACTCTGCCCTCCGACCCCCTCCTGCACTTCCTGCTCTTCCATGGCCCAGGCTGGCTGCAGCCGGGGCTGGGGCGGGTGCCAGGCAGGTAGCGTGGCACTGTGCTGCACGGGGGCTCTGCACGTGTACCACCCAGACACCTGGCAATCCAGGGCTTGGGGAGCTCAGGCAGCCCGGGACAGGTGGGGGGAGCTAGCAGCCGTAGTGGTGATGCTCTGGGCTCCTGTGGCGGAGTGGGGACAGAAAGGGAGAGGGAGGGGCAGGGCCTTGGGCAGAAGAGGAGGGGCCAGGGGCTAGCCTCCCCCAAAAACCGGTGCACCAGCTGCCCATGACCTCATGTTCAATTTAAACTGCGTAAGGCCAAGTCTTTATTTGTGTTTGTGAAGCATCCAGTACATCTTGGGAGGGGGCTCAAAAAACCCCACAACTGTAATAAATGGGGGGGGAGGGGAAGAGTGCTCCCTTTTATGGACACCCAGCCAGCAGCTATAAAAATCCCTCTTAGTAGCTGTTCTCTAACTGCTCTACCTGTAAAAAGAGTTAAAAAGTCTCACTGCTATGCATATGTAAAAGGAAGTGAGTGGGCACCTGACCAAAAGAGACAACGGAACGCTAGAACTTTTTAAAATGGAAATGGAGGCGAAGCACTTAAAAGCAGAGACAGAGCTGAAGCTGGGTCCACCAGGTAACCCTAAGAGTCCTTCTCCAAGAACCGCTCTCCGTTCCAAGAAATCCCCACATACGAGGTAGACAATGACACAGAGGCCTTCTTAGAAAATTCTGAAAAGGCCTGCCTTGGGTACAACATCCCTACAGACAGTATATGGCGGAGCTGGGACCACTACTCAGTGGACCCTTAGCAGAGGTGGCAATTGAAATGCCTAAAGAACACATGAACAAGCACGAACTTTTTGAACAAAAGGCCAGAATTAGGATGGGGCTAAACCCAGAGCATTCCCATCGGCGGTTCAGAGCCTTAAGGTGGAAACGAGACGTGGCATTTTCCCAACACGCCTACCACCTTGTGAAACATTGGGATGCCTGGATATCTGGAGCAAGCGTTAAGTCTCTGGAAGATCCGTCTCCCCTCATACAAATGGAGCAGTTCTTAGAGGATGTTCCTGAGGAAAAAGAAAGGTACATCCTAGATGGGAAGCCCAAAACAGTAATCGAGGCGGGGAGATCAGAGCCAAATAGATGGAAGTGGCGGAGAAGAAGAAGAAAGCTAGTAGCTATTGGTGGGGATATCAGAAGGGGCAACCCGAGACGACACCCCTTCACTGGAGTCAGCCCAAGGCCCCACCTCACAAGGAGGAGCGCTCCACACAGCTAGGAAGACCCCAGATGCCCTCTCGTCCCACCATCCTACTCTCCAACCACCCACTTTGCCCCAGACCACAGTCAGCTGGGAAATGCTTTAAATTTAATGAGCTAGGGTATGTGAAGACCAACTGCCCCAAGAGAACCAGCTGACTGCAATTCATCACCCCAGAATCCCAGAGCGCGCCTTCAGGTCCAGATGCCTCGCAAATACCCCCAGAAAACTGAGTGTGGACAGGAGAAAGATTACTATGTGGAGAGAAACTGGAGCACAGGTGTCAGCTATCCACCAATCCCTGATGGACACCAAATTCCACAGAAGCCCAAGTGACAGTGCAACCCTTTAAGGTAACTTGCCTACAGCCAAGTTACCTGTCCAGTACAAGGGCTGGTCAGGAATATGGACTTTTGCAGTCTGTGACAATTATCCCATTCCCATGCTGCTGGGAGAAGACTTAGCCAGCCATGGGAGGCTAACAGAAACAATGGGGATGGTCACCCACAGCTAGACTAAACAGGCCTCCACACTTACCTCCATTCCTCAGCCTCCTACAAGGACCCAGTCTGTGTCCCCTGATACCACAGGCCCGGGGACCCAGCCAGAGGCAGTGGAACCAGATCCCCAGACCAGAGTCTATGGCAACAATTGTAGATCCAGTTCCTGGGACCCAGCCAGAACCAGCCCAAGGATCGGAACCTGCAGAGCAGTCAGCACCAGAGCCCATGATTACAACCCCACCAGAGTCAGGGGAGCCAGCACCAAAAGGTGCCACGGAACCTGCACCTGCAGCAGCAGCTAAACTGGCACAAGAAGCTGAACCGGAGCCTGAAATACCACCTAGTGCACCAGCAGAGAGCGGTTCACAGTCAACGGAGACCCCACCCCCATCTCACCTGCATCGCTTCCAGTGGGACCAAGTCCAAGTCCACAACCCAGCGAGGAACTGTCTCCAGCATCAAGGGACCAGTTCCAGGTAGAGCAGGAAGCGGATGAAAGTGGATGGTGGCACAGAGCGACCCACCGCCTCTCAGCTCTTCTAATAGGTCCAGGTTTGTTGTAGAAGGAGGACTCGTATACAAGGACACCCTTTCTGGTGGACACAAGGAGGACTTGGTCACCTACTCTGAAGGAATGCTCTCTAACATGTTTATCATACTAGGCCTTTTGCTCTTGCTGAAGACACCCAGAGGAAAGCGGTACATTCATGAATTTTGCCACCCAATGGCCAGAAGCAGTAGCTCTAAGCAACACCAGGACTAAAAGCATGAGCCAAGCATTGGCAGACATTTTTGCCAAGGTAGGTTGGCCCTCAGACATCCTTATGGATTCAGGAACTAACTTCCAGGCAGGAACCATGAAATGTCTTTGGGAAGCTCATGGGATGAGCCACTTGCTTGCCATCCCTTACCATCATCAAACAAATAACCTAGTAGAGAAGTTTAACGGGACTTTGGAGGCCATGATATCTAAATTCATGAATGAGCACTCCAATGATTAGGACTTAGTGTTGCAGCAGTTGCTCTTTGCCAACCGGACTGTACCACATCCCAGTTTGGAATTTTCACTCTTTGAACTCGTTTATGACCATGATATTAAGGGGCCATTACAGTTGGTGAAGCAGCAATGGGAGAGGGTTACATCTTCTCCAGGAACTAATATTTTGGACTTTGTAACCAATCTGCAAAACACCCTCAAAGACACCCTAGCCTTTGCTTGAGAAAACCTACAGGATGCTCAACAAGAGCAAAAGGCCTGGTATGACAAACATGCCAGACAACGTTTCTTTGGAGTAGAAAAGGAGTACTTGTGGCACCTCAAGAGACTAGCAAATTTATTTGAGCATAAGCTTTTGTGAGCTACAGCTCACTTCATCGGATGCATGCAGTGGAAAATACAGTGGGGAGATTTTATATACACAGAGAACATGAAACAATGGGTGTTTCCATACACACTGTAACAAGAGTGATCAGGTAAGGTGAGCTATTACCAGCAGGAGGTTTTGGGGGAAAACCTTTTGAAGTGATAATCAAGATGAGCCATTTCCAGCAGTTGACAAGAACGTCTGAGGAATAGTATGGGGGGAAAATAAACATGGAGAAATAGTTTTACATTGTGTAATGACACATCCACTCCCAGTCTTTATTCAAGCCTAATGTAATGTGTCCAGTTTGCAAATTAATTTCAATTCAGCAGTCTCTTGCTGGAGTCCGTTTCTGAAGTTTTTTTTGTTGAAGAATTGCCTCTTTTAGGTCTGTAATTGAGTGACCAGAGAGATTGAAGTGTTCTCCGACTGGTTTTTGAACGTTATAATTCTTGACGTCTGATTTGTGTCCATTTATTCTTTTACGTAGAGACTGTCCAGTTTGGCCGATGTACATGGCAGAGGGGCATTGCTGGCACATGATGGCATATATCACATTGATAGATGTGCAGGTGAATGAGCCTCTGACAGTGTGGCTGATGTGATTAGGCCCTATGATGGTGTCCCCTGAATAGACATGTGGACACAGTTGGCAATGGGCTTTGTTGCAAGGATAGGTTCCTAGGTTAGTGGTTTTGTTGTGTGGTTGCTGGTGAGTATTTGCTTTAGGTTGGGGGGGCATCTGTAAGTAAGGACTGGCCTGTCTCCCAAGATCTGTGAGAGTGATGGATCGTCCTTCAGGATAGGTTGTAGATCCTTGAAGATGCGCTCGAGAGGTTTTAGTTGGGGACTGACGGTAATGGCTAGTGGTGTTCTGTTATGTTCTTTGTTGGGCCTGACCCGTAGTAGGTAACTTCTGGGTACTCTTCTGGCTCTATCAATCTGTTTCTTCACTTCAGCAGGTGGGTATTGTAGTTGTAAGAATGCATGATAGAGATCTTGTAGGTGTTTGTCTCTGTCTGTGGGGTTGGAGCAAATGCGGTTGTATCGTAGAGCTTGGCTGTAGACAATGGATCGTGTGGTGTGATCTGGATGAAAGCTGGAGGCATGTAGGTAAGCATATCGGTCAGCAGGTTTCCGGTATCGGGTGGTATTTATGTGACCATTGCTTATTAGCACCACAGTGTCCAGGAAGTGGATCTCTTGTGTGGACTGGTCCAGGCTGAGGTTGATGGTGGGATGGAGTAGGTGACTAAGTCATGATCCTGAAAGCACTCCTGCCCAATAAGATGAAAGCATTGTGGGAGGGGCCATTTATGATCCAAGAGAGCCTGGGAGATGTTAATTATCTCATAGCATTCCCAGACCTTACTCTAAAACCCAAAGTATACCATGTTAATTCTCTAAAGCCCCTTTATTCCAGAGAAATCAAGGTTCTCCAGTTTACAGCCCAGGAGAGAGACGACGCTGAGTGGCCTGAAGGAGTCTACTATGAAGGGAAAAGCAACGGTGGCATAGAAGAGGTGAGCCTTTCCATAACCCTTGGGCTTAAGCAGCGACAGCAAATCCAGGAGCTGTGCACCAGCTGCGCGCCAATGTTTTCAGCCACCCCAAGATGGACAGAATGGGCATACCACTCCATTGACAAAGGTGATGCTTGTCCAATTAGAGCCCAACCCTACTGGATGGCTCCTCAAGCCAAAACCGCAATAGAAAGAGAGATCAAGGACATGTTACAGATGGATGTAATCCGTCCCTTTGAGAGTGCATGGGCCTCTTTCTATCTTTTGTAAGAACAGAATTGGATTTGTGTGTTTAAGAGGTTTGTGCATATGTTGTTTAATTAGCTGGTGGCAACAGCTGATTCCCTCCCTCTTTTTTTCACCCCTCTTCTTCTTTCTCAGCTCTTCCCCGGAAGGGGCATGAGGGTATCCCACAGGAAGGAATTCCTAAGTGCACCTTTCTGGGCTCTCAAAGGGGTTCTGAACTTGGGTGGTGGCAGCATCTACCAATCCAAGGTCAGAGAAAAGCTGTAACCTTGGGAGTTTAATACAAGCCTGGAGTGCCCAGTATTAATTTTTAGAATCCTTGTAGGCCCCCACCTTCTGCACTCAAAGTGCCAGAGTGACACCAACCAAATAATAATAAAGTTAAGCATTTAAAAAAAAAATCAACGTCACAGTTGGTACCAATTGTTCCTTGTTTGAAGTCTCAACAGAGAAGCCAAGGACTGAATTCAAATTGAAACTGAACTAACTTAGAGGTAGCCCCTTTGGATGAGAATTGAGGCAAAAGGCAATATAGGGAAGCTTGCATTCCTAGAACCTATGCTGCACCTCATCTATAGGCAGGATTTCAGTCACCATGGAGGTCAATTCAGCAAGCATTAGCAGCTTTCAAAAATGCCATGTGTAAAGGGAAGAAGGAACAAGGTATGGGAAAAGAACTGCTGACAATCAGATCGGGGTGAGTATGCAGAGCATCAAGTCTCAGCAGGTAGCTGTGTCCAAAAAGTAAATCCAAAATCCTTTGCAAACAGGAAAGTTCAGGTCAGAGAGGGCAGGAGGGAGGGGGTTGTTCTGCAGAGATTGGCAAGGTCTCCCATAACCTTTCTGAAGTTTTATATGACTGGGAGCATTTACAAGCTCAAGAACTGGGCCAAACTGAGAATGTAAATATTTGGTTTCAGTTCCCCAAACTTGTCAATATCTGCACTGCCAACCAAACCCCAAGTGTGGACCAAAACAAATGAAAAGCAATAGTTACATACACTGTACAACCGAGAGACAAAACTAACACACACGCATTTGGCATGAGAAAATGAAGTAACTTGTAAAATAAAATGAATTTGGTTTTGCTTGCATTGGACAAGACTTACTGAAGAAGCTTAGTTTGAAACTTGATTTGGCTCAGTGATCATATGGGAAGTTCTAATAGTATAGTAAGACCAAGGAGCTTTGCCCTCCCTGCCCCCTTTAAAAAAAAAAGCCTAACCACACAAGATGCTGAGTGTAATGAACTGTGATCACATACAGAGAGACACCATAGTCATCAGCAGAGAGCAAACCCATGAGCTTTACCACCAAAAGCACGTGCTTCTCCCATGGAATTTAGTAGCAAAGGTAAAATTGTCAAAAGCTCCTAAGTGACTAAGGTATCCCAGTCATGCATTTTCAAAAGTGACTTAGGTACTTTAGAGCCTACATCCCACTGATTTTCCATTAGACTTAAGCTCCTGAGGCCCAGATCCTCCAAAGGTATTTAGGCACCTCCTTCACTTGAAATTAATGAGTTAGACACCTAAATACCTTTGAGGATTTAGGATCTAAGTGCCTATGTCACTTCTGAAAATTGGATTTAGGCACCTAAATCACTTAGAAACTTTGAAAATTTTATCCTTGCTCCTTTAGTTAGCTGTGAATAAGTTGGAGGGTGTTTTAGTTATTGGGGCCATGCACTAGAGAGGGGCATGATCACACACATTAAACCAGTATAGAACAGCCACACTTCCCCTGAAGTAGGGTTCATCCTCAACTGAAGGGTGCTCAGTACCTCACAGAAGAGATTCAGTATCTTGAAGTACCAAGCCCCTACTGCCATACATTCTTTTGAGGATTTCAGTTGAGTCATGCTTTTTCCCCCAGGGGTGAATTAGGCCCACCAAGATTATGCTTCTTACAGAAGCCACACAGAAAATCTTCAATGCAGCCAGAAATAGAACTCAGGTCCCTTACTCCCACTTATGTGCATTAATGAAAAGCCCATCCTTTCTCCCCTAATCAAGTGAAAAAATACAATGCAAGCTCTTTTGCTTTACACAACTGCAGGAAATTCAGCTATGCTTTACAGTTAAAACGCAGACTCTTCAATGCACTGAAAGCTGACCTCTTTACAAGGGGTTAGCCCCATTTCTTCAAATACCCCAACCCTAAAAATAGTTCGACTTGCTAAACATACTTCAGCAGTTCCGTCACTTGCAGATCCTATGTAATTTTTTTTTAAACTGGCAACATTTATTTAACCAGCAATTAAAAAACGAGGCCCAGCCGCCCCAATGATTCTTCCCAGTGGGTCTTAGATGTTTATGGAACACAATGAAAACAATAAAATCATGCTATTCCATCAAGGCCTTGGCAAGGCTTCTCAACCCAGGATAAATTGGCCTGGCACATTAAAGTCCACAGATTACACAATGGTTTACAGGGTCACCATTAATAAGGGGTCCTTTAAAAAAAAGGATACTGTACATTTTAAAAGTCACTCATTTAAAGGAAAATTACAGTGATTAGTTCTAATTTCCAAGGAATGGATTGAGGTTGGACTCTGCATGCATCCACAAAGGTGGAGAAGGATAAAGGGAGTCCCATCCTAGCTACGATTGCAATGATTAAGCCAACCACCAGGGCTGCTCATGGCACTAGCCACCCTAAAAGAAGTGGGGAGAAAACAAGGCCATGATCCTTCCCCACCTCTGCACTGTCAGCTAGCTGTCAGAGAAGTGGAGTGCACGCTGTACAACTTTAAGATGTGAAGCAACATCCATGCTCCCCTGTGCCAGGGAGACTTAATGTCTCCTGGAACACCTACTGAAGAGAGACAGCTTTAACATGCTGCCAGCCCTAAAGGCACAATTGATCCCATACATAGCTAAGTAAATAATAGATTGCTAAAGGGAGCTAACAGTGCAATTTCAAGATGACAGAACTGGGCCCTATGTCACCATACAAGCAAATGTGGCAGCTTCCTGCTACTTCAGTCATTCCTATTAATATATGAAGTTTATCCATTTAAAAAAAATCATCATCAACATACATGTTTTGTTAACTAGACAAAGGGATTATCATATTTTAATGAATTGCAGTTTTCCTTTAAATAACAGCAATAATTTCCTGAAGTCTCAAAGCTAAAGGAATTTTAATAATTAATGTGATTAAAGCCATTCCCAGTATTCAACCTGCCAACTAATAGAAAATTCTGATCTGATGTGTATCCTGATAATCTACATGAAAAACAAATGACGACACCTCAATTACATACATCACCAGCTCAATACTATTCTTAAATCTGAGATCCTGTCATTCCTAGTCTAGGTTAGGAATATCTCCACACACTGACTATATGTTAATCTTGAAAAAAATCAGAACACACTTAACTAAAACACTATTTAATACACTCCTATTTCATTTGAGGAAGGGTCCTAGAACCAAATTATTTACTTTAAAACACAACTTCTTCCTTTATTTGCCATCAGTTTTTACTACTCTAGGTGGAGATTATTGGATGATTTAATCATTGGCTATATACACTCAAATACCAAGAGACTGTTCTGAACAGGAGAATGATCCCCAAAAAGCCCATATGATAATAAAAGAGGACTACAGCTAAACATTGTGTTATTCCAACATTATTATTGACATGTTCTGTACAAGCTGTGCTATGAACCTTGGTACATTTAGACTGGATAACAAGATCAAAAGTGCATTTCAATAGTAAGACTGGACTCACAATGAAAAAGCCCTGTAATATTTTGCAGCTACTCTTTTGGTTGCAGTTACCTCCTGCTCCTTCATGAGGCAAGCACTTGGTAACAATCCAGGAGAGGTACATCTGATTTTCCCACCAAATGAACTGTTGAAGCAGTTCCTTTAGCTCTTCAGCACAGTCTATCTTGGGATCTCAAACTTTTCCATTCAAGTCCAGGTGGCTCATCTACTCTTTATAATATGTGTGCAAATATTCAGCTGGCTGGGCTGTGTGAATGAGCACGGAGGAGAAAAGACAAATTTTTACAGCTGTCCTTACTTCTGTGGATCAAGGCTGAGAAGCAACACTGTTAGATTCTAAAACTATGGGCCATATCTTCAGATGGCATAAATTAGCACCTCTCCACTGCAGAGGCTAGGGCAATTTACATCAGCTGAGGACCTAGGCCTGCATGTACAGTGATGTCTCTAAACCAGAGAATAAAACTCTATTCTACTTTTAAGTGCCCATACCACACAACATTCCATCCTTGTGCAAATATAGTTATAACTTATCATAAACACTTTCTTTTCTTTTTTCCCCCAAAAAGGCAACCTTAAAATATCTTTTACTTTCTTTAAAAAAAGAAAAAACCTGACAGCTGGGTTTGGTGGCATAACCAGTTGATATCTGAGGAGAACAAACAATACACTAGAAGAAAAATAGCTTTAGTACTGAAGCACAGTATGAAAGGTACACGATCAAAGTGATGCACAAGCGCCCCCTCTCCACTGCACAGCATAGTACAAGCAAATCCAGGGGAAGAGAGACTTTCTTACCAAAGTCCCTCTCAAAATCCATCCGAACTAGTGACAGAGGGATATAGCTTAAAACACAAAGAGTTCCCAGTGTCCGGGGAGACACAAAGACACCGCTGAGTGTGGGAGTGTGAAGATTGCTCATCAGGAATCTCCTTCCACACTTTCCTGACCCTCTGCAGCCCGCTCCCCAGCTAGCTGCTAATATCTATTGTTCTGCACAGCCACACAAAGCCAGCAGCTCATTTAAACACACACACTCCCTGTCCCCTCCTATACCGAGCAGAGAGGAGGAAGGATCTTAGGGCTCAGAGATAATGAATCTTATCAAGAGTCACCTACCAGATTTCTGCCTCCATCTCCCCTACAGAAAGGAGACCTAGTCAATCTCCCACACACACCCCAGCACGGTTTTAGGCTCTTACCTAGGCTGCTGCCCGGAGCCGAAAGAATGCAGATGCAAATTCCAGCTGTTGCAGCTCGCTGGACGCCTCCAGTTCTGATCTCCTAGTCTGGCCAGAGGCAGCGTTTTGGAAAAGCTGGGAAGAGGGGGAGGGAGAGAGAGAGAGAGAGAGAGAGAGAGAGAAATATGCAAAGACAGGAAGTGGAGACAGCAGCGGCCAGTGCAGGAGATTAATGGGAACCAGTAACCCAGCAGCCAACAAAGGAACCTGCTCCCTAATCACAGCCTTCCTGGCTCCTGCTGCAGCCAACGCCACAAAAAAGGGCTGGCTTCACAAAGGAGAAGTCATTGCCCTCCCCAGCACGCAACCCCCAAACTGATTTCTAGTCCCAGGGAGATGTGCGAAGCTTTGGACAGTCTGCAGAGTGACAGCCCCAGGGAGCATATGGATCCTGGCCAGGCAGAGGGGACCAATCCCCCCAGGCAGCAGCAAAGGGCAATACTGCGTATCCTTGGGGTCAGATTGAAATGAGAGAGACAGGGGAACTATTGCCCTAATTTATTTTTAAGTGGACTCTTGTACTTTATTTGGATTATTTATTATTTGTATTAAACAATAAAACCTCTTCTCTAAGAGAAGCCAGCGTTGTCAGGAGCAAACAAACTGCAACTTTCTGTCATTTTCATACACAGACACAGACCCTGATGTAAACCACATGGTTTTAATCATAGGAGGAGAAGTGAATCTGATAGTATGCATGGAAACTGTGAGAGCTTGGGGTGAGAGAACCGACTTACAAAAAATCTAAAAAGTTCTCCAAACTCATAATGAAAGAGTATTAAGGTCACGGTATAAATCTCCAAAGGATGAGGAAGAGAGGGGAGAGGAAACAGCATGCATATGAACTTCATTAATGGTATCTGTTGTACAACTCCAGTCTGCTAGGGCTAGCCTTACTCATAACAATACTGTAATGAACTCCTCCCTAGTGGATGGAAACAAAACTGTCCAACTATGGGTCCTAAGCCCTATAGCCACTAAGAGACAAAATAAATGTGAGACCCTGATCCTGCACCCAAATGGAGCCCGCACTGATCCAGTTGTGCAATCAGAGACACACCAAAATTTAAGGGAACATGAAGATATTGGAATGGTGTACCTGGCAAAGAAAACATGGTGCCACTTTTCTACATGTCTATTGAATACCCACAGAGCACACTAGCACCTTATGGGCCAAATCCTTAGCATTGATTTCAGTGCACCTACACCAGTGGGTAGCTGCATTGAAATTTACCACTGAGAACCTGGCCCATGATGTTTAATGTAATATAAATATGGATCATCCTATTAAAGATCCACATTGCCAGCAATTAGCTGCAATAGCCAATTGGTATATTTGTGAAATTAATGGGGGGCGACAAAAACAAAAGTCTTGCATAGGTAAATATTTATATAGAGATAAATCACATCATGATGTGTTAAGTGAAAGGGAAAAGATCAGAAAGGCATCAAATCAGGAAAACACAAGGGCCAGATTTGTAAAGGTATTCAGGCACTTAACTCAAGGGGAATTGGGCACCTAAATACCTTTAAAATTCTGGCCCTATGGCATTTGCTTCATTTTATGCATGTGCTTAAATCCCATTGACTTCAATGGGACCTAATCCTATAGTTAGAATTACGCACATGCTTACCTCCTCACCTGCTTTACTGAATCAAGACAGAGGGGACAGAGATTTTCTTAGCTTCCACAGCACACATACAAATAAGTTACTGGTGATGAATCTTGATATCTCAGGACAGTATAGTCCCACATGACAAGGAAATATATAGCTGTCTGGCATTTCACAAACCTACTTACATTTCAGAAAAAGAATATAAAGGAAATAAGTGCAACACTCATCTGGTTTCTAATGCTAAAATGTGTTTCAAAGCACTTCAGCTGTCAGCCTTCTTGTAGCAGATGTATTTACTCAGCTGCAAAAAATGTACTGTGTCACTGTACATCAAAAATGGTCGGAGTTTAAGTTACAACATACAGAGAATAACTGAACTAACTCTTATTTAAAAAGTTGCTGTTAAAAATATCATGAAAAATCATGGCAGGAACAAAAATGAATAAATCTATCTTTTCTAACCAAGGAATGGACATAGAAGAAGCTTTTGTTAGTTCCATCCCATATCGTCACATATTATGCCCATGCAATAGTGGCTATTTCAAAATGCAGCATCCTGAAGATGTAAATGGGTGCAACACAGTGACCAGCAGAATGAGAATCAGCAGTTTCCTACTCTAACACTGACTGATTGTATCACCTTGGTTACATCACATAACTTATATGCACCTCAGTTTATTCATCAACAAAAGAGATACAAGGGCTTTGCAAGACTTTAATATTTGTAAAGCACTTTGAGACAGCTCAGATAAAAGGAGATAAATAAGTGCAACATATTAATCATTTATGGATTAAAGTTACTGTTATTTTTATATGCAGTATAGCATGTCTCTCTCTTATCAACAGAAGCTGGTCCAGTAGAACATATTACCTTACCCACCTTGTCTCTCTCTTATTTTTATCTGAGGAAAGAATAAAGCCTTATATGTACTAAGTTTGTTCTGAACCAGAGATAGCCTATATGTAATCAGTGAGGAGGGACTGGGTGCCCCAGAATAAGTTGTCCATGCAATTGGAGATAAATATTCACCTCCTCGGTGACAGCCCATGTTGTCATATGGGGATAATTAATAAAGTCTAAAAAAGCCAAAAATGGCTGAAAATTTAAAATTGGATGGGAACAGACCACAATTCCCAGTGATAATTGAACCTAGATTCATAGATCCTAAAGTCAGATTATGATCATCTAGTCTGACCTCCTGCACAAAGCAGGCCACAGAATCTCACCCACCCACTCCTGCGAAAAATCTGGGTCATGCTGTAAACAGAAAGAGCTCTCAGCCTTGCTTGTAGCTCTTTTCTTCGCTTCACATAGACTCAACAGACATTCTAAGCTTCAGAATGATGCACAGACGAGTGACAATCCTGGAATTTTATTATATAGATACATCCAAGGGACACCCTTAGCTTTGAAACTCGGGGCAGCCACCCATGTCACACACCTTTTAGATGTCTTCTACAGTGCTTAAAAAAAATGTAATTTTGCAAAGAAAATTTTTCATTTGAAAAAGAAACAAAGTACTGATGACTGAGCCTCTAGTCTCAGTAACTGTCCAAAATGAACATTGAAAATCCTACCCAAAGAGAGAAGCCCGGCTTCTGGGAACTGGGGGGTGGGGAGGATGGGGAAGATCTTTCTTGACTGTTCTCACCATCATGTAAAACAAATGAAACAGATACACTGAAAACACCTGAACCAACTTGTTTTTCATCCCAGTTGCTGGTGTAGGCCCCATTCAGCAGAGCATCAAAGCCAGGGGTGGGCAAACTATGGCCCGGGGCCGCATCTGACCCTTCAAACATTTTAATCTAGCCCTCGAGCTCCTGCCGGGGAGCAGGGTCTGGAGCTTGCCCCGGCCTGGTGCTCCCCCCGCTCTGGTGCTCCAGTTAGGGAGCAGGGTCGGGCACTTGCCCCACTCTTTGCTTTCATGGCTCCACACGGCTCCAGAAGCAGCAGCACAACCCCCTCCAGCTCCTACACATACGGGCAGCCAAGGGGCTTGGCACACTGCCCCCGCCCCAAGTGCTGCCGCTGCAGCTCCCATTAGTCTGGAACCACATCCAACGGGAGCTGCAGAGGCGGCGTCTGCGGACAGGGCAGCGTGCAGAGCAGCCTGGCTGCGCCTCCACATACGAGCCGGAAGGAGGACATGCCGCTGCTTCTGGGAGCTGCCTGAAGTAAGCGCCACCTGGAGCCTGCACCCCGACCCCCTCCAAAGCTCCAACCCCCTGCCCCAGCCCATGTCCCCCTCTTGTCCTCTGAACCCCTTGATCCCAGCCCAGAGCACCCTCCTGCACCCCAAATCCTCATCCCCAGCCCCCCCAGAGCCCATCCCCCCAGACAGAGCCCTCACTGCCCCCTGCACCCCAACCGCCTGCCCCAGCCAGAAGCCCCCTCCTGCACCCTGAACCCCTCATTTCTTGCCCACCACAGAGCCTGCATCCCCCAGCTGGAGCCCTCATCCCCTCCTGCACCCCAACCCCAATTTTGTGAGCACGTATGGCTAGCTGTACAATTTCCATACCCAGATGTGGCTCTTGAGCTAAAAAGTTTGCCCACCCCTGGCCTAAGCACATGCTTAAGTGCATTGCTGAAGAGGGAGACTTAAGCGTGTGCTTAAAGTTATCCCTTCAGGCCAGCTGGGAAGGGCTTGTTTATTACAGAGTGAGTTTCTGGCAAGCAGCTGGCTGCTGCTCTAATGAAGCAATTGAGAGTTGCTGATAAAATGTAAGTTAAGAGGGGGTCTTTTTCTTCCGTTGCTGGATAGATTACAGCTAGACAGGCAAAGCCTAAAACAGAGGGATGAAAGAATTGAAAATCAGGGCCAACATGCCCAATTGTTGGCTCCAGCCAAGCTGCACTCAGAACAGCAACTGAATGTAAAGAAGGCTTGTATGCCCACTTTGCTCCTACCTCTATGACCCCCCTCCCCAGCATAGGTTAGAAACCCTCAGAACTGCTCTAACATACACTCAGCTAAGACAGCTTCCAAGGGGCTTTCTGACAGCTGAGAAAGCCAGAGTGCAGCAACACTGTGGCCATGCCCCTGTACAGACCTCTCCGAGGGAGTGGTGTAGCCCTGATTCTAGATGGTGTAGAGACAATGCGAGTCCCACTACACTGGCGATGTTCCCTGATGGACAGATATGCCTATTTTACAATCTTTTTGCTATCAAAACAGTGTAAAGAAGCCTGAGTAGAATGGACAATCAGGCCTGAGGTATGTCACTAGCCTTCCAGAAACTTGCAACAGTGCCTTCAACGCCACAATGCTGTAGTGTGGACAAGGTTCAATTTTCTAGATAAGGGTCTCTCAGCAATGCCATATAAACCACAAGTTTAAGGGGTTTATATCTCAGCATCAAACTAAAACTCAGCATACTTGGAATGAGATGAGCCTTTAGCTTTCCTGTGCTTTTGCTGGTTCCAATGCAGCCCTGAGAATTATTTAATATCTTTTGTGGTACTGAATAGTAGTAATATTGTAGTCTCAAACTCTGATACTCCACAGTAAAAGTAACTAGTTAAATGTCCTTGAAAGTGTTATTGTCTTGTTCATTTTAAAAGGTAACTTAATGCAATGACAAATTACATTATAGTTACATGTTTTTGCTGAGCCACCACCTAGAAATTCGCAAAAAAGAAAAGGAGTACTGGTGGCACCTTAGAGACTAACAAATTTATTTGAGCATAAGCTTTCGTGAGCTTCAGCTTACTTTATAGCACTCGCATTATGTGAAGTGAGCTGTAGCTCACAAAAGCTTATGCTCTAATAAATTTGTTAGTCTCTAAGGTGCCACAAGTACTCGTTTTCTTTTTGCGAATACAGACTAACACGGCTGCTACTCTGAAGTTTGTAAGAAGTGTAGCTGTAGCTATGAAGTGTCACATTGCTTTACAAATAATTTCAGGATTTTTTCTGGCATATAATGTCATGAAATAGAATATCATTGTAATGCCTCCAAGGTATAGTACTGCTTTAAACCACTGTGTATAATATTGCTTAAATGAGATACAAGTCCTTTTACATGTAGAGAACTCAAGGAGGTTGGCTTGTTTAGCCTAACCAACCAAAGGCTGTGGGGAGATATGATTGCTCTCTATAAATACATCAAAGGGATAAACACCAAGGAGGGAGAGGAGTTATTTAAGTTAAGTGCTAATGCTGAGACAAGAACAAATGGATTTAAACTGGCCATCAACATGTTTAGGCTTGAAATTAGACCAGTTTCCACTCAGAGGAGTGAAGTTCTGGAATAGCCTTTCAAGGAAAGCAGTGGAGGGCAAAAAACCTAACTTGTTTCAACACTGAGCTTGATAAATTTATAGAAGGGATGGTATGATGAAATTGCCTAAAATAGCATGTTGCCCATCAGCAATTGTTTGCAGCAAAAATCCTCAACAGGGGGTTTGCAGCCAGAGATGGGGAAGGCTCTGAGTTAGTAAAACTTCTGTTAAACTTTGAAATACCTTAACTTTTTAATTTTAATAATAACTGGAATGTACTAACATCAAGAAATTGAACTGTGCACCAACATTGGTTGGACCAGTATTAAATAGTGTTATAGTAGGTGACAGCCTTAGAATGTTAACCCTATATTTTTCTGTTTCAGGTATTTTCCCATCAAATTTACCCCTTGTTGCAAACTAGATTGCAATTAAGCTTTTCGCTTACTGAGCTCCCAAGGCTTCTTTGGGACATCTTTTATTTTCTACAGGGGAAAACAGACAGTATTAGGGAGAGCAAAAGTCTATGTTCGGTGTTAAGCATGGCAAAAGTAGTAACAGTATTTCTTTTATATTGTTGCCTACATAGGAGTTCAATATATCTCTCTCACGTCTCAGTAAATATGTCCTTAATTAGTCGCTGCTTACACTCTTCAAGTCTTAAAACACAAGTACACTTTCACAATTACAGAATAAAACAAGGCTCACAATATCACAGCTGGGCTCTCACTTCAATTCAGTTCATTCTCATATCTCACTAACTGGCTGGCAATGTCCCGCCCTTATAATTCCGTGAGACTGACATTTTAGGAGGTTTGAGGAAAATGTAGTTCTCAGAAAGTCTGGAAGGTTCTATGAGATTCTACAAAGGTCCAGAACATTCTAGGAGGTTAGTGAAAAATGAATCCACATACCGAATACCTGAAACATTTTACTTCAAACATTCTATTTTCCCTTTTGTTGTTAACACCAAAAACAGCACCCCCCACCCCCAAGCCCAGTACCCAGAGCGCCTAGGTCACCTGTCCCTAAATCCAGCCCTGCTGCTGTTAATGGCTAAAAAGCAGTTGTATGGTACTCTCAAAAAATGACTACATAAAACTTAAGTGATCACTCTCCTTACAGTGTGTATGATAAACCCATTGTTTCATGTTCTCTGTGTGTGTATATCAATCTCCCCTCTGTTTTTTCCACCAAATGCATCCGATGAAGTGAGCTGTAGCTCACGAAAGCTTATGCTCTAATAAATTTGTTAGTCTCTAAGGTGCCACAAGTACTCCTTTTCTTTTTGCGAATACAGACTAACACGGCTGCTACTCTGAAACCTACATAAAACTTGTTATTCAACAGATCTAGCCTTGTGCCTATTGTCCCACCTGCTGATTTTAGTGACAAAATTAACTTTTTTTTTTACTGCTTTACTTATGACTGTTCGCCTTGCAGGCTCAACACCGCTATGACTGATAAAGCTGTAGATTCTGTTCCAGCTTGTGTATCTTCAACAAATACAGTCTGGTCTACAAACCTAGGGATGATGTAGGAGATGAAAAGAGCCCTGCTTAGCTCTGGGAGCCCACGCTGCATTTACAGGTCTGACAACTAAACTAAAACAATTGTTTTATTTGTAAATGGGATACATTTCATCTGGAGTCACTTAGAGCAACCTTTCCAGACTACTGTACCCCTTTCAGGAGTCTGATTTGTCCTGCATACCCTAAATTTCATCTCACTTTAAAAATACGTGCTTCCAAAATCAGACATAGAAATACAACGGTGTCACAGCACACTATTACTGAAAAATGGCTTACAGTCTCATTTTTACCATATAATTATAAATCAAATGAACTGTAAATATTGTACTTACATTTCACTGTATAGTCTACAGAAGAGCATAAACAAGAGCCACAGGCATTCACTGTATGAAAATTTAGTTTGTACTCACTTCGCTAGTGCTTTTTATGTAGCCTGGTGTAAAAGGAGGCAATGAGTTGATGTACCCCTTGTAAGATCTCTGGGTCCCTCTAGGGACATGTACCTAGAACCACTGAGTTAGAGCCCAGAGGAGGAGACCTGCACTTGAGGAAGAGGATTAACGCAATTTCAAGGAACTTTACCTAGCAGGGATTATAATCTGCTCGGGGTTGTCTTGGGGACGTTCATATCGTGAATATGCCAAGAGGGTTTCTTTTTGGGCTAAGAAACTGAAGTTCAGCCCCTCTTGTACTCCCGACCCTAAGGGAGAGCAGCTGCAGCGGAGGGTGCATCGCCCCTGGGAGCCGCACGGGGTCGGGCAAACCCCGCTGCGGGGCCCGGGGACCGCTTTCCCCGAGGCGCCGCCCCTGCCGGGGGAACCGGCCCGGGGCTGAGCTTCTCCCGCGGCGGGGGTCGCGTCCGCAGATCGGGCCGGGCCGAGGCGCGGCGCGGCGGGGAGGGGAGGGGAGGGGAGGGAGAAGCAGCCCCGGGCAGGCGGCGCGCGCGCGGAGGCAGCCGCCATTCAGCGCACGCGCATTGTGATGCGCTGCCCGCGTGGGGTGAGGGAAGCCGCCGGGGCCGCGGCGCCTCCGGCTGCAGGCGGGCCCCGCCCCGGCCCTTGATAAGCGCGGGGAGGGAGGCGCGGCTCCCCCTCTGCCTGTAGCCGTGCAGCCAGCCGCCCTGCTGCTCCCTCCCTCCCTCCCTCCTGCCCGCCCCCGCCCTGCTCGGACACACGGTGAGCGCCGCCGCCGGGCGGCCCGAGCCCCTGCAGCTTCCCAGCCCTGCCTGCCTCTGGGGTTGTTGGCTGAGGGGCTGCCGGGCAAGGCCCAGGCCCAGGCCCCGCCCCAGGCCCCGCCCACCGCCGCAGCGGGGGCTACTTCCCAGCCCCGGGCGCTGTCTCCCCGCTGCGGGGGCTGTTCTGACGGGTCTGCCCGTGTCTCTCCCCGGCCCAGGGCCCGAGGCATGGCGAGCGGCCGGCCAGCGAGGCGGACCTGTGGCATCGCTCAGCGCACGGCAGGGCTGGCTCAGGAAGTCCTGGAACGGGCTAAGCGGCGGCGGCGGCAAGTGAGCTGGCCGGAGCCTGTGGTCAGTGTCTGGAAACGGCGATTGCTCCCCGCCGGGCTTTTACTAACGAACCGCTGGGAACAATCCGTGCGGCTTCCCCTGGCGCTCCAGGAAGAGGACTGAAGTAGTTAGTCCAGTGCTAGTCTTAGGCGTGAGTAGCCACGTGAGCGTGGAGGGTTGCGGCCCTCTGCTGATTTACACAGGGCAGTTATGGATTTACGGGATGCTGCCCCCCCCCCCCCCCCCCCGGGAAGGCCTGCTTGCTGAACCAAACAAACCCAGACCTTGTGCGGCTAGAAGAAGCTCAAAAAGAAAAGGAGGACTTGTGGCACCTTAGAGACTAACAAATTTATTTGAGCATAAGCTTTCGTGAGCTACAGCTCACTTCATCGGATGCATTTGGTGGATGCATCCATCCGATGAAGTGAGCTGTAGCTCACGAAAGCTTTTGCTCAAATAAATGTGTTAGTCTCTAAGGTGCCACAAGTCCTCCTTTTCTTTTTGCGACTACAGACTAACACGGCTGCTGCTCTGAAACCTAGAAGAACCTCAGATTCTCTTCTCTGACTCTGTAGTGTCAGGTCTGTAACAAATCATTGATGACACTGCTCATGGAAGATAGGGCTGTCGCAGTGGAAACCTGGCATTGTTTTGGCCAGCTAAAAATACATTTTAAAGGTGGCAACCTTCCACAACCGGCTTATCCCTTGTATACTTTCTCTCGTGCCCATCCCTCTTGTTTCTGCTGGAGAATTTCAGTCCATTCTCCCTGCTTAGGCAAGAGTGGAGATGGGGGGTTAAGTTATAGGTCAGGGGAAGCTGGGAGAGCCCCATATGACTTGGCAAATAGCTCTTGCAAAACGTAGAGCTGGCCCTGAGTTCAACATATGCCATGATAAGTAGACCCTACCCCTAGTCCCTTGTGTTTGCACATCTGTTGAATAACATTTTTGCTTAATATAGTTCTGCAGTCTTTATTAATAATAGCTAAATTTAATATAATATATATAGGGGTATATACATACAATTCCCTTTTCATCTTCAAAGCACTTTGAGGATCTAAAATATGCAGTTGTTGTATATGGCAATGTAACACACCTGGCCATATTAAGTAATTTTGCAAGACGATTTGAAAAATAAAGTGAGCAGTTGAGCCTTTGTTGAGGGGGGAAAAGGTCCACTGTTAAGTGGTATATTCTGGCAAAAAACACTGAGTTTTAAGTATTATTTGAATTATATAGAGGGTCCCATACCCCATAGCTTTTAAGAATAAATATTGTAAGGAGTCAGTGCAGGTTGACTACAGATAGGTGCTTTTGAAAAATCCTAAGTGACTTGAGAGCACAAGTCTCTTTAAAATCTCACCCTGTGTTCCTTTGGGTATTTAGATGACTTGCTCAGCACACACAAATCATGTTTATCTCCATCACCATAAACTTTCTCCAGAGTAATGCAGGCTAACTTGCCTGCAGCACAGTAATGCTTTAAGTAGCCAAATCTCAGTCTTGCACAGTGGTGTTAGCTCCCTAAAAATCCCCCTGAAATTTCAATTGTGTAAGACTGTGTTTAGTTCCTGCCTGAAATTGTGTGCTGTTAAACAGCTGTCACATCTAGCCCTGCAGGTATCTGCATTTTAGTGATGGATGAATTGATGCCAAGATATTACAGTAATTTATACTTCAGCTTATTAACTATGGGTTTAATTTTTTTAAATATGAAAAATACTTTAAACAGTGTTCTCAAACTAAGCACTTACTGGTGCTTGGTACTTTTTAGGTGATGGTCGTGTTTAATTTATAGTGAGAAAGAATTGTATAACACCTTACAGGTAAGGAGACTGGGCCCTTCCCTGAATAACTTAAATAAATGTTCTGTATCTATCTGCAGACACTTAAATTGGAACAAGGTGGTATGTTCTCTATTGCTCACGCAGGGAGTGATCATACTCTACTGAAACTCATTCAACATGGTCACTGAGTTGACTCCCCTAGATTTTCTGCCATGTGGAGTTGAGTCAGGCTGGTGTGTAAATTGCGAAATAAATATAAGACAGAGGATTGTAAAAGCATCGCCATTCAACTTGCTGACTGAGTATTGCCCCAAGTCAAGACGGTGCTAACCTTGAGCTTTGAAGGTGACGTTAACTGCAATTGTTCAAATATTGTAGACCCTTTAAAATGGAGGCAAGTTGAATGTAATAGATTTATTTTGAGAGAGCTGTAAGGTAAAGGAGGATTGAAAATACCAGTGAATATAAACTAATTCATGTGAACCTCAGTTTCAGAGAAATGTTGTATCTAAGGCTGGTCTGTACTGAAAACTTACATTGGTGGAGCTGTGTCTCTCAGGGATGTGAAAAATCCATGCTCTGAGAGACGTAGCAATGCCAACCTAGTCCCGTGAGTAGACGGAATTCTTCCATCAACCTATCTTTCCATTGACCTAGCTCCAGTCTCTTGCGGGGGAGAGGAGAACCTCTCCCATTGTTGTAGTGAGTGTCTATGCTGAAGCACTACAGCTGCAGTATTTTAAATATAGACATATCCTTAATGATTGACTGTATCCCATGTCCCGTAAGGGCCTATCATATGAATGTGCAGGACTTAGACATGTACAGTGTTTACTTTTATTTTAATTAGCTATAACACGAGGACACTTGAATATCCCTTAATACAACGTCAAGCTTGGTTACCTTTCCATTTGGTAAACAGTCAAAGCCAGCATGAAATCTTCAAGGCTGCTTAACAAATAAATTAGTATCTAACTCGGTGCTTTGAGAGAAACTGAAGTCAGGTAATTGTTTCACATAGTGTAGCAGTGGGTTGACTGGATGTAATCCTACAGTAAAGGTCTTCATTGCCTCTGATGTATGTTACCAAGGATAGAGTAAAGCCAGTGTGGCATAGTTTTTAATTGGCTATGTAACACACAGTATTAGGCTACAGATGGTTCGGTTTCACCATGGAGAAAACTGTCAGAACTCATCAGCATTTTGTTATGTAAGCTACTAGCATCGCTGCAGTAATGTCCAATGGGACTGGCTTTATGAATTAAACGAACAAGGCATAAGCTGCAGAGGCACCTCGGCAGGTTTTTGCTTTGAAACAAATAACACGACATAATGGCTTATACACGTGTTTAATCACAGGAAGAAGATTCTGAACGTCTCAATGCAGCATTTGCTTCAATAGTGGAGTTCATGAGTCGAACCACAAAGGAGTGTGAGGTAAATTTTATGTTAAGAGGGATGGGGGGAAATATCCAGTGTTGTGCCTGTTAGTGGCTCGGTTTCGTTGCTGTTAGGGAAAACTAGGAATGATTTAAAGATTCAGAGCAACCTCACAAGTTGATCAATAAGAGCTTTTGTAGTGGTTTCTAGCGCCCTGTCTAAAACAAGAAATCTTGGGGCATCTCCCACCCTCACCATGCTATCTGTGTGAGAGCAAATTTAGACCGATGATTAGCATTTTTACCACTGTCTTTAAAACCTGCTCTGAGTTGGGTTAGATAATATGCTGGTATATACACCACCACCTAGCCTGTACTTGCATTCCCACGGTTACTAGCATCGGTGGAATTGTAATGGAGTCACAGCCTAAGGCGGCTGCCCATTTCTTCCTCTCAGCTGGAAGAAAAGTTTGATTATGGGGTAGTGATGCATAGGAAGAGAAACTTCAAATGGAGGAGCTATCCATTGCATAAATCTTATCTGTACTAGATAAAACTTGCTAACCACTATTTACCCGTGTAAACTGTCCATGCATCTATACACACAGTTGCTTCCAATGATACACAGACATTCACACCACTAAAGTAGTTTTGTTTTGGACAGCACCTCTCAAGGCTGAATCCCCACTCTGTCACTCCGAGTGCAGAAAGTGGGGGCTCGCAAGGATTCTAAAAATTGATATTTGCCACTCCAGGCTTGTATTACTCTCCCAAGGTTACAGCTTCTCTCTGACCTTGGCTTGGTAAACGCTGTCACCACCCAGATGCAAAAAAAAACAACCCCTTTGAATCCAGGAACGAGCACTTGGGAATTCCTCCCTGTGGGATACCCTGAAGTTTGCGCACACACACGCCCTCTACCTCTCCAGGGAAGAGCTGAGAGAAAATAAAGGAAATTAGCTGTGGTTACCAGCTAATCAAACAACATGCACAACCCTCTTAGGACACCAAAAATCCAATCCTGGTCTTAAAAAAGGTAAATTTTGTTAAAAACAAAAAGGAAAAAAAATACATCTGGAACTTAAGCATTTTGCTAGATCTTAAAAGAAACAATGCCAAAAATTAAGCACCCAAAATAGCTTTCTTGGGGGTTCAGCTTAAAGGTTACAAGCAAATAAAAGCAACTGGGGTTAGCACACAGGAGATCCACAAGCCAAAATAAGAAATAAACCTGATAGCATCTAACTAAATGTTCCCTATTAAAATTATTTCTTCTAGGTTTGGAAGATACTTTTTTATACCTGCTTCAAACCTTAAACAGCATTTCTGCTTATAGCATTGTGTCCCTGCCGCCAAGAAAACAACAGTCAAAGGGAAAGTTTTTCCCAATTTTAAAAAGTTCTACCTTCCCATTGACTTTTTGGTCAGGTGCCCACTCCCCCCCCCCCCTTTTTTTTTTAAACTGTCTGGATGCCCATTAAAGGGAGTTACTTCCTCTCCCCCCCCCATGTATCACAGCACCTTTTATAATTTCTGAGCATTCTGTAAACACTAGTCAACCATCAAGCAGGACAGGAAGCTCTCTGTATTACAAAAGAGGAAACTGGGCAAGACCCTAAATCTTGCCGCATCTCAATGGAATCAGTAGCAGAGTTGGGATGGGAATTTGAGTCATTGGCTTCCACCCTTCATGCGCAGTCCACTAGACCATGCTGTCTGATATACTCTCCAAGATCATAATTTTGGGAGGGGGAATTCTCTTACCCATAAATTCTAGGGTCAGATTTTCAATGTGTGTAAGTGTAATTGAAAATCAGTGGAACTTGGGTTTCTAAGTTACTAACTCACTTCTGGAAATGGGTCTTAAGCAGCTAAGACATTTAATCGCTTTTGGAAAATTTTACCTAATGTCAAAAGTTTTGCTGACTTTTGTGATGCAATGATATATAACATATTATCCATTATGTCAGTGTAGCTGATCTTCTATTTTTATGTAATTTTGGGCGCACATACAATATAAACAAAAAAAATTAAACTAACCAATTGCCAAATGTAAACTGCTTCCATTTGTAACCTCAAGGAGTAAAGCAAGATAGTGGAATTGGAAACAAAAATGTCTGCTGGCCACATGTCTTATCAGATGGAGGAAATAAGTAAAATGGAACTTTCTACTTTTGCATCTAGGAACCCAAAAGAACAAATCTACACACGCATGTTTCATGTGTTTTGTTTGAGTGGGAACAGCAGATGGCAGTAGAGTCATTCTCAAGTACTTTGTTTGAAGGGGTTGGTTTCAGGTCACTTGATGCTTCAGGGTATAGTCCCGTTTCCAACATGGGAACAGATCAGCTGATTTAATTTAAAAGGTCAAGAATGGTGGATTTCCACTCTAATTTTTAACTGTGAAAGAAGGGATTTCTTAGGTGTGGTTGTGAGGTTTGGCTATGTAAATCTCTTTGCTTTAACTGTCTTCCAGAAATATTATAGCTACGTGCCAGCAAGTAGATGCCAAGAGAATGAAATTAAACACATCTGCAGATATCACAGCAAACATGCAGCAGAAAACTTGTTACAGACATTGGAACAAGGGGTAAGTATAGTGCTCATGTTTAATTTCATTCTTTTCCTCATCCAAGACATGGAGATGTCTGCATAATGTTCACGGGATCCCCCTGTATCTGCTTCTTCTCCAGGCCCTTTTGTCACACTAATCTGAGTTTCAGTTCAAGTGTTCGGATGAGTTCAGTGATGAGTGCCAATGGTGCCACTATAAGAATCTAGAGCAGGGGTTGGCAACCTTTCAGAAGTGGTGTGCCAAGTCTTCATTTATTCACTGTAATTTAAGATTTCGTGTGCCAGTAATACATTCTAACTTTTTTAGAAGATCTCTATATTATATAACTAAACTATTGTTGTATGTAAAGTAAATACATTTTTAAAATGTTTAAGAAGCTTCATTTAAAATTAAATGAAAAAATGCAGATCTTATCAGTTTAGTGTGATCCTTGCCCTTGCTTTTCCTTGCTGAGTTTTCCAATGTCTGGCACGTATTTGGATACTTTAAGCTGGACACAGGCTTCTGAGTGATCAGTTGTTAACCGGCTCCGAGAGGGACGGAGGACAGATTTCATGTGTGAAAATACGTGTTCACACAGATATGTGAATCCAAATGCTGAAAGCATTGCAAACGCAATTTTCTTCAAACAGTTAAATTTCACTGGCAGGGATGTCCAGCAGGTCAGAATAGAGGCCCCATGATCTCTCTCGATAGCTTCAAGTGCAGATCTCCAAACGTTGATGCCCCAATTCTGAGCTTTTTAACTGAATGAGCTGCATTTTGAAAGCTTCAGTACCCGTCCACTGAAATACAGACAAATCCAAGTCGCTTTCGTTGAACTTTTCAGGTTTAATTAGAAAAGAAAGCATTGGGCCAAATCACTGAAAATCTTGAAATCTGTCAGAAAATTCTGATTCCAGTTCTTGCAGGTACATTCCTGCACTGACACTGACAGTGCAACACGTCGATAGCTCTTTTATATGTTGGAAGTAGCGGAAAGTCGAAGCTCAAATATGCTGAGAAAAAACTGCTAGTTTTACAACAAATGCCTTCCAGGCTTCATAAAGATCAAGAAACATTTGCCCTGCACCCTGGAGACAGAGGTTGAGCTCATTTAGGTGAGCGGTGATGTCAGTTAGAAACATGAGCTTACACAGCCATTTGTCATCATCCAGTTTAGTTTTGTTCTTTTTCCGACAAAAAGGCCTTGATTGCTTCAAAACCGTTTACAAAGCACACCAAAACTTTGCCACAACTTAGTGTCCGAATGTTGCTGTGAAGTGGAATATCGTTATAAGCATGGTCCATCTCTTCTAGCAGTCCTTGAAACTGTCCGAGTCAAAGGAGATCAAGCAACAAGGAAATTCACAATTCGCACCACTGTATTAATCACATTATTAAACTCTGAATTAGAAATTTTAGCATACAGGTTTTCTTGATGGATGATGCTGTGAAATTTGACTGTCGGGCAGCCAATCTGATCTTCAAGTAACTTTACAAATCCCTTCTGTTTTCCGACCCTAGCAGGAGCACCATTTGTTGTCGCACAAAATATTTTTCTGATATCAATTCTTCGTTCTTCAAAATGGTTTACAAAACTTTCCACTGTATCTTTTCCCTTTGTGGTGCCATGCAGGGGTTTTAGGCAAGGAAGTTCCTCTTGGATTTCATTGGAAACACAATATGTTGCAACAACTGCCAAACGTGGAACATCGTTTATATCCACGCTCTCATCAACTGCAACGCTAAACACTGCTGTCTTTTAATGCAGTTGTCTGCTTTTCGTAAATGTTTTCTGCCATTTTGCTTGTGTGTCTCTCAACTGTTCTGGCAGAGACAGGAATTCTTCTATTAAAGATACGATTGTATCTTTATTTGGCAAATCACTGAACAAAGTCTCTGAACTGCTGAAAACTTTATATATTCCCCATCTGTAAATGGCTTTCTGTTTTTTGCAGTGCACTGTGCAATCTTGTAACTTCCTTCTGTAGCTTGATATTTTGCTTACACTTAAGCATTTTAAAAACACTGCTTTGCTTCTCGTATCCTGCTACTACCTTTTTGATCGATTCAGTCTTGTCTGCTTAGACAAGAAAGGTTTTCTTGTGCTTCGTTTCAAAATGTCGTCGAACACTGGATGTGCAACAAACACTTTCACAACAGAAAGCACAAACAGCATGGTCCTTTTTTGAATAAATCCAAATATCTGTCCAAAAAGGCTGAAATGAATGGACATCTAACTTTGCTTTCTTAGGACCTGACATTTGTCATATGTACCCCTCAACTCACAGCGGGGAAAAAAAAATCACGACAGACTGCACACACAATGTCAAACGCAGTGCGCTGTTCCACGTGGCATGGTGTAAGCAGTATCCCAGGGGCACTGGAACAATTTTGAAGGTGGGGGGGCTGAGCTGCACCCCCTCTTGCCCGTCTGTACCCCTCACTTCCCCAGACTGGGGCCAGTAGGCCACAAATGGCGGCAGCTGCAGAGCTTCAGGCCAAGGCCAGGAGCATAGCCCTGGGCTGGCAGCTGGTACCCCAGGCCAGCAGCAGGCTGAACAGGGCCAGCGGATGGAACTCCAGGCTGGCAGCAGAGTGCCACTGAAAATATTGAAGGTGACCCATGTCTGGATTTTTGGATGGATGTGAAATTTGTGAAGAATTTTGTGAGTGGATGATTAAATTGTTCTAGGCATTCTAACTTACACCAGGAGTAACAGTCCAGCAGTTCTTCAGCCACTCCTTGTACTTCTGGCATCTTTCCTGTACTGGAGCAAAGCCAGGCAGGCGTAACTTTCGAGCCAGCTGTGCTGACTGAGTGGTGCAAAGGGACCATATGGAAGCCAAAGATCTGACCTAGAAAATTGTACTGTGGGAGGAGGTCATGTGTTTCAGAATTCTCTTTAAAGATGTTAACTACTGAACAACACTATCTGCTGCAACCTTGGAAAGTTAATTTTGGTTGTGGGTGTCAGTCATTGCACTGACTTGGTGGAGAGGTATAATTCTGACGCAGTAGGCTGAATGGTCAGTGGGAAGGAGAGAAATACTTTACGTTTCCCAAAGGCTAATTTGCTTAGGCAGTTTTAGGAACCAATTGCTTTGGCTTCTGGGCCACAGAAAATGAGAAATATGGAATCTTTATCATAACCCCAAACAATTTTTTTTTCTACTAAATTTGTGGTGTTATCCATATTTTTTATGTTTGTTTTGACAACCCTATTTTTCCCAGTGTAGAGGATAGCTAATTAGCACATTATTTCTACCTCAGTATCTTTAAAAAAAGATGAAAGGATTTGAATGTGGCAATTTTTTACAATCACAGCTTGCTAATTTTTGTATTGGACAGAAAAGTTTTGCTACCATTAACGTCCATCCTACCAATATACTTGGAAAAATGTTAGTATGTCAGTATATTAGTTGAACTGTAACTCTCTAAACTAAAAAAATTCCATTTCTGTCTAGGTAAGACAACCAAACAGTATTACTTATACTTTTGTTGTTTTTTTGTTTGTTTTGTTTTTCCACTTTCAGGCTAGAAAGGCTTCCAAAGATCTCTACATTGAAGTTTCCCCTGGCACCTATTCTGTCACAGCAACCTCAGAGGATATGATGAAAGAGACACATGTGGTGGATGTTAATGCAGGACAAAGTATTGATTTAACTTTCACTATATGATGATCACTCTCTCTCAGCAATCATAGGAATAAAACAATACTAGGGTCTCCTAAAGAATAAATATAACAAGCTATGCAGATCTGTTTCTCTTTAGCACTTTAGCAACTTCCTTTCTCTGGGCTTCTTCTATTTTACTCACTTGTCTACTTATTGTGCACTCAGTGCTATTATAGCCCATTGTGTACACGGACATTATGAACGTTTGTATAAATATGCCTTAATTGAAATTGTGACATGTATCACCCAGAGTTTGGGGTTATTTTTAAGTCAAGCAATCAGTGGAATAAAGGATTAAAAATTAATCTTTGAGATGAGAATTATTTTTCTTCAAAAAAAAATAGGAACTAAAGTCATGCAAGTTATATTTATAATTGCTTGAATATAAAAAGCCCGATCCTCAACTGGTATAAATCAATGTAACTTCATTGAAATTCATGCCCATTTACAGCAGCTGAGGATCTGGCTACAGTGTGCCATGTAGAATACTTTTCAGAGTAGCAGCCGTGTTAGTCTGTATTCGCAAAAAGAAAAGGAGTACTTGTGGCACCTTAGAGACTAACAAATTTATTAGAGCATAAGCTTTCGTGAGTGAGCTGTAGCTCACGAAAGCTTATGCTCTAATAAATTTTAGTCTCTAAGGTGCCACAAGTACTCCTTTTCTTTATGTAGAATACTGTAGTTGATAACTGGTCATACTGGTATAAATGAAGAAACTGGAGCTGTAATTCAAGCTAAAATGTGCACATGGTTGCAATTAAAAAAAAAAAAAAAGCCCAGTTATTGCTACATAAATGCAAATTTCGCCAGTACTGTTCGTTTTCACTTTCATTAAGCCAAATCCCACTTGAGCAAAACATGTACGCACATGCTTAACTCCCACTTAAGTTCATTATCTTTAAGGCCCTGATTCAGCAAGGCATTTCAACATGTCTAATTTAAGAACATGAGTAATGAAGTCGGTGGGACTTCGCATGGGCTTAGGTAGCTTGCTGAATGGGCACCTGGGAATAAAATGGGTGTCGTGTTTTAGTATCCATATGCAAACTTTTACTTGTCTTATTCTAATAAGGTTCCAGTAGATTTTATTTGGGGGAAGCTTTAAGTATGGTAGCCATAACAGGAGTTGGGATTCTACATAAATAGTTGTTGTTTGTATCTCCTTTGTTCTGTGCTGTCTGGTTACTTTCCCTTCTGTTTTTCATCTTGAAAGATCTTTTCTGCCATTAACTTGTACTGGGTCTCCACTCTTCTCCTTCGGGCTTCCTACAAGAGACAAACCATCATGCTGAAATCCCTGTCACAGACTTTTTGAAACCATGAGAACAAACAGGAGGCTTATTAAAACCTTACTCTCTCAATTTCCAATTGTTCAGGTTTTCTGTACTATTATTACTTGTTCCTCTCTCCCCAAGAGTGTTGGCTTCTAGTCCAGCACAGTGTACTAGAATGGAACTTAATATAGAAAGACACACATCCTCTGGACAGGAGAGTGAAGGTACTTGCCTCATTTCCATCTAAATGGAATTTATTTTAATCGGTTACGGTGTTATTATCCATAAAGCTATTCTGGCCACCTACAGCTTTTGTTTGTTTAATGGAGAGTTGAAGATCATTAGAGCAGAGAGCTTTATGATGAGGGCACACTTTATTCACTGTATAAAAATAACCCTGTATAGATGGGTACTTTACCTGAGATTGTTTCTTTTTAATTTCTTCAGCTATACACTTATTAAATTCCATCTGATCATGTGTGTCTCTTACTTGTTGCAGATGAGCTAGTCTTTGCTGTCCTTTCTGCCTGTCCTCCTCTGCCATAGTCTGCATCTTCAGGTTTGTCCTCTGCTGTGCGAGTTGCTTTGTTTTCATTGTCTGATTCTGCTTTAGGTCTTGTTCTTTTACCACCTTATCTTCATTCTCAAAATGCTGCAGCAGCTTTTTCCTGGAGGAGAAGAAAAACCCAGTGAGTTAAGCATTGTTCTGAAAAGATTCAGTGTTTTTGTCTGTTCTTCTCTTAGCCTCAAAATAAATACACCTGCCTCGTGTAGCTTTCTCAGTGGAAGCAGTTTTACAGGTATGTAAACTTTTCAATGGACAATAAATGTTTTAAAAATCAACTTTAGGATAGCGTTTCAGAAGCACTCAGTGGGACTTTCACTATTCACATCTGTAGGAGCAAAGATAGGCCAAAGCTAAGCACTTTTGAAAACCCACCCTGAAGTTTTAGTTGGCTCTTAACTAAACTTGTATGTTTGTAAAGGATATGTCAAGTAGTTTAAGGCTCCATCTAGAGCAGAGATGGGCAAACTATGGCCTGAGGGGCCACATCTGGCCCATGGGACTGTCCTACCTGGCCCCTCAGCTCCTGGCCTTGGAGGCTAGCCCCCAGCTCCTCCCCCACTGTCCCTCCTCCCCCGCACCCCCACCTGCTCTGAGTGGTGTGGCTGCAGAGCCCGGCCTGTCCTGGTGCAGCCACGCTGCCAGCCACGGATGCTCCAGGCAGCACTGTAAGAGAGCGGGGGGGGGGGGTGTTGGATAGAGGGCAGGGGTCCCAGGAGGGCAGTCAAGAATGAGAGGAGGGGTTGGATGGGGCAGTGGGGGACAGTCGGGACCAAGAGCAGGGGTGGTGGATGGGGCAGGGGTCCCAGGGGGGGCAGGAAGGAGGGGGGTTGGATAGGGCAGTGGGGGGTAGTTAGGGATAGGGGATCCGGGGGCAGGCAAGGGACCAAGAGCAGGGGTCCCTGGGGGGCAGGCAGGGAACGGGGTTGGATGGGGCAGGAGTCCCCAGGGGGGGTCGGACAGGGGGCTGGGTCCAGACCCTGCTTGGCTGGGGAGGCACAGGCCTCCATAAAATTTCAGAAACCCAGTACAGCCCGCAGGCCAAAAAGTTTGCCTGCCCCTCATCTAGAGTACAAGATTTAACTTTGTTTAGGGACAGTCGCATTGTAATTTGGTCTCACAAAATTACTTGAACTGGGCTTATGTCTTTTGGGGAATGTCCTATTGAGTCAACCCTTTAAATCTTTAATCAATCAGAGAAGGAATGTCCCTTCTGTTTTTGCCTCTAGTTCTGCAGGGAACAGGATGGCCAGCCACAGATGCAACTCAGTCTCTTCATTTAGTTTCTTTATAGTCTTTACAAACATACAGGGTCCAACCCTGCAGTCCTCCCACATGCAAAACTATTGACTTCAGTAAAAAAAAAAATATACATCACATAGGGGTTTGTGTTCAAGCCCTGTCCATTGGGATATGACTTCTTAGTCACTTATTCCAAAATTGGTAGAAACAGATATGACAACCTATCCATTAACCATTAATGTACAGAATGCCTGAAGTTTTGTACTTGTTTCAAAGAAGCCTATGAACAGTGGTTTCCTAAGAAAGGTATAAATCAGTTACAACAGAGCACAATGTGGACATTTGATAATTTAAACTAGACACTCATTCTGCTCAAATAGCTGAAATTACTGTGCATATTTTCTATTAGGAGTTCTTCATATAAGTTTAGTGTGCACAATGCTTTACTCTGTGGTCAAAGTCCATTGAACCAAAAGAGGGAAGATGCAGAGTAGCTAATACTTGACCTGTGTGATGTACCTCCGGTGTTCCTGTGCAGTGTAGTATTTCTCTTCAGCCTGCTGTTCTCTTTCACGTTCCCATTTCTGCTGCCAGAATTTTTTCTCTCTTTTTTGTTCCAGGTAGGCTTTTCTTTGGCATTCACATTCTATTTGATTTTCTCCAAGTTTCTCTAAAAAAGGAGTGGCCTGTGGCTGGGAGAAATTAAGCATGAAAACTAGGACTTTAGTCCTCTTTCCTCTGAATTGGTTTATGCATTTTGTATCCTCTAGCTGAACTCTAGAGCAGTATTCAGCAGAGACTGATTTCTAGAAAAATACCCACAAGCATCAGGCTTTGGGGCAGTACAAAATGCCCTCGATGGAGTGAGCCTGGTGCAGAGCTGTGTAGGTAGAAGGAAGGAGAGCTCTTTGCTTGGATTCTATTACCGCTGAATTTCAGAGCCATCCATTCCCAGGACCAAGCATCCTATAGGAGTTGCTTACCTTCCTAAAGCCATAATCTAGCTCCCATGACTTCAGTGAGCATTGAATCAGTCTCCAAGGTTACAAGCTCCATTGAACCACCATTTAGTTACATGCCAAGTTTTAGTTTTTGGGTTTTTTTAACCGAGTAAGATTGCTTCAGATCCTGCCCAGCTGCATCTTGAATTCGAAGAGGAGCTCTCCCGCCAATACAGATGTGGGGGGGAAGGGTTAGCAGGCAACAGGGTAACCTTAGGGCCATTCGCTTCTGCAGCTAATATCCAGAATATCATCTTCAATTTAAAGAACCAATGTACCTAATTGTAATACTGTTTCACCATAGATTACTTACCGCCAGTGATGGCTTGAAATCATGGTGAATTAAGACATCTTTCAGTGTGAAATGTCTTCTCGGAGACTGCTCAATAGTTTCAAATATTGCAGTCTGGTTGGTTGGTGCAACAGGGTCCGTGTCCACGCAGAAAATGGTTCTGGATTCTGCTTTCCCCTTTGTACACTTACTGCTGGGAATGCTGATTCCTGGGGATATAGATACTATATTTAATGTGCATAATCTTTCTTTTACATTAAAGATAAAAAATGGTAGTCATTTGGAAAGGAAAGTGCAATTTTAACCTAAAAGGAACTCTTTAGGTGCACAATTTCTGGTTCTGGATATTAGTTACTAAAGTAAAAGTTAACTGTGTGAGTGGCATCATGAAAAATGTGGCAGAGTGGGGGGGAAGATTAGGAATTTAGAGCTGTGGGTGTGTTCCTGAATCTGATTCCATTTTTCTGTGGTTTTCCACTGGATAAAGTACTGAAAGAGGAGCCCTTACATGTGATGAAGAATGCAAAACAAGGTGCAGATCTTACATTTATAGAAATTAATTAAAAGGATTTTTAACTGATGCCTGGTTTAGGCCCCAGTACAAAGTTTTGTTTTGCTTTTTAAAAAGGGGAGTGGGGCTACAAAATAACATTTTTATGAATTTCAGATTTATGAATTTATTTAATCTATTTTAAATTCTAGCTAGTAGTTAAGGGATAAATGACGTATTGATGGTCAGATTTTTTTTTCTGCTTTCTATGCATCATACATACGATTTGTCTACCAATGTTGAAATAAGGTAAGTTGGACATTTACAAGTACATCTGTGTCACCGCTAGCAGAGATTTAGGCCCACATTCAAGTCTAACACTGAATGAGATACAGTGGCAGACTGAAGAGGGTAATAGAACACTTTCAGTGAAGAAGCACCTGTTGACAAATAACCAAGGAAAGAGATTAAATATACCTGGATTCCTAGGATGTGACTTGGGGTGGCTTCTCTTCCAATACTTCCACTCAGGTCTTGCAGCATCTTTCAGTTTGGGCTTTTCAAAAAGACTGGAATCTGTATTAACAGCACTATCCACCATTGTGCTCTTTGTTAGGCACATCTCCTCCTCACTTTCTAAATCGGAAGAGGAGGAGGAGGAAGTAGTAGCAGCAGCAGCTGCGGGTTCATTTTCCTTTGGACTTTCCAATTCTAGAAGTTGTGCCGTGGGTTTGTTATTGGACTCTTGCTGTTTAGTGCCTCTTTGAGAGAGCAAAGATGTGGATAATAGTGGCCACCAGGCATTGAATTTGGGATGGGAGCAGCAGATACATCCCACGTGGACTGGTGAACAGCATACACTATGACAGCGACCATGAAAAGGGGGGTAGATTAATGGGCATGGCCATGGCCATGGCCACCTGTACTTACTTAGCCCATCATCTAAAGTACATGAATGGATGGGGGCTCTTAGAAATCTGCAAGTAGAAGTGTAAGAGCTAGTGGTGTTGTGGGGGTTCATAACCTTTAATCTGCTAGTGAAGGGCATGTGAATCATCTCAACTATCCTTTCCCACATGTCTGGTGGAATCCATAAGGCCACACCTAGTGGTACTTTCACTTTCTTGTCATTCCAAAAATAGACCATGATTTCTTCATCCTCTGAGGCTATTGAAAAGAAAAAGGTAAGATACCATTAGACAGTACTGCTCTTGTTGGGAAATACTAGCGTCTTGACTGGTCTTAGCAATTTAATACACGTTTTCTACCTTTGTCCAAGAGCAGGAACACCCTCCTGTTCTAACACCTCCTCATCATATACTGTACGATATGGAGGCTGCTATTGAATTTGCCATTATTATCACAGACCTGGCAGAAGTTTTCCTGCAAATCTGTCCCCACATGAAATAGACGCAAATGTAATTGTCTGGTACTTTTGGTATTGCAGCCAAATTTGGCCATGATAATCCAATGACATTTTACCAGTATTCTGATAAGCAAACAGGGCCAAATTGTCAAACATGGGTGGATTATTAGTCTCTCTAAATTCCACATGTGGGTGCTCAGATCAGCACTTGGTTATATAAATAACCCAGTGCCGATCTGAGCATTCTAATGGGCGCCATCTTCTTAACACTACCCCTATTTGAAAACGGGTCTTCCCTATGTATCAAGTTTCAGGAATGGAACACATTATCCTTCCCCAATGGCTGGTGCCCTTGTTTCAGTAAGAAGTTAAATTGAATAAGTGCTAAAAGACTAGACGTAGTGGATAGCGAAGGTTCAACTTTAAAAAGTCACTGTTTTCTTAATAAAAGGTAGAGCAATCTAGAAGTTAACTCTCACGCTCAAGGTATTACTAAAGAGCACTTTCTAAGACTCAGTTACTAGTTCCCACTACATCCCTTAGCAACCTGTATAAATTTTTAAAATAAACATTGCAAGTTACGCTGATGCTTCTGCTGCAGGAGCAATACCAAAAACTGTTCATTCTTACCACTTCAGGGGATCCCTTCTTACCTCTCAGGGGATCCCGTGTCTCAATGCCCAGGAGGATGGTTCCAGGGCCATATCTGACAAGGTCTGGTTCCCAGGGTGCCAGCACTTTGTCTCCAGGGAGTATGGAGTGCCTCATTCCGTTGACATATTCAAGGATGTAATCCCTGGCTGTTTTTTGCACACATACTGAGTACTTGTCACCCGATGCAGGTGGTTTGTCAAACTCTACCAGGAAAGTTCCTCTTTCGCCCTGTTACCAGGAACAAAACAATTATGAGGAAGCCCACCCTGTATACATAATATAAGGCCTTGTACTGCAGTCAGCAGTCCCTTCCGTGGCAGCTTAGACTAGGTCTGAACTCTAGGACAGCAGGAATGGTAACAGTAAGCAGCGTGTGCTGTGTTAATCTCTCATATAGAGAGCTGGAAAGAACTACAGGGGGATGTTTGTGTTCAGCAGCCCTGGTAAAATACCTCTGTGTATACACTACAACTAATACCTGTATTTTCTCCCCTGCAAAATGCACTACAGGCCTGAGATTTCATGCCCAGCTGTAATTCATGAGATGCTGCCGATTTCACAAACTACCCTGTACATAGATGGTGACAAAGTACCCAAAGACAGTTCAGAGCTGTTCTCTATTCACTCATGAATCCTTTCCTGTTACATACTGGGTAACCAGGCATTTTATCTTTTAGAAAACAGTTAAGAAGCTTTGCATCAGCGAGTGAAGCAGGCCACTCCCCTGCTCTTCAGAAAGAATAGGCCCTTTTTTCTTTAAAGTTTTAAGTGCTAACAACTTAGTGAATTAAAGCATTCACTAGTGTCTCTGAAAAGACATGCTGTGCCTTTTTTGCAGGGGAATAAAGCCCCAAGTGTAGCCATAACACATTAACAGTTTTCCAACAGTATTGATGTTTATCTGTCTGTTCACAACAGTAGGTGGGGCACAGGCCATAACACCACAAAATTAATCTAAATGTGGCTCAATGCCCAACACGACTGGCTTAGAAACAAAGAGCCTGTCCCTGCAAGGTGCTGAGAGCCCTGAACCACAGCAGGAGCCAAGGCTTCTTGCAACCTTGCAGGATGGGCCCAACTGGGGCAAAACGACCTTCCAAAAAAACATCAGCGGTGGTGGAAGAATAGGAAGCCAAAGCGTTACAGCAGCATAGTGTCACAACAGGAGCTTTCCTAAAGAGATCAATCTGTTAATCCCTATCTCACAAGCAGCTGCCTTGTTTTCTGAATAATGGGCATACCCCGACTTTCCACAAGCCAACAGTCCCTTATGCAGACTAGAATAGCTGCCAGGAAGTCCGACATCAGGAAGAGAAGGCCCAGCAAAGGAGGCATAGAGGCTGCATCCAGGTGTCATCTCAGCCCATGCCTTTGTTATCACGAGCAGACTCGTACAGTATGCCCTTAATCAATAGGTACAGTAGGATGGGCTGGACCACTGGACACTACTGCCCGTATACATGGTCTTTAATCCACTGGAGCTATATAATCACAAATGCAGATGCTCTGGTTGTGACTTGCCTCCTGACTTCATGCAACAGCCTACATCAGAACCAACAGAAATGATGCACAGACCCCACTGCACAGCTGATCTGCCTTTGCACCCCCCCCCAACCCAGTTCCACCCATAGCAGGGGATCAAGTGGGAGAGAGATGCTACTGGGGGCATTCTGCAATCCATGAATTTGACCCTTTGTGAATCTCTTCTGGGAGAGTCCAGGGTGTGATCTATACGACTTCCTACAATGAACAGATCTCACTGTAATGGGGGCACACAGTAAATTAAGAATATCTACACAAGATAGATGAGCCAATAATCACTTGCCTCTATCTCCTGTTTTATCGTACCAAGATAATAAAACCCATCAGATTCCCTTCTTGCTAGAACAGAAACATGAGCAATGTCCACTGATTTTTCCCACACCTTCAGCCCCTTACATGCTGTGTCAGGGAAATGCGGACAGTGGCCGATCCATGAGCACCTTGAATAAAAAGAAAAGGGTTAGGTGAAAGCAAACAGCTTCCATAAGTCAAATGAAGACAATCTATTAACCTTCAAGAGCCAGATCCCAGGCGGACCTGTTTTGTTCCATCCCTATAGTGCAAAGCAGGCAGAAGGAGCTGGCTGAGGATTTGCTTGTGCAGGAGAATCCCTTCCTTACATAACTCCAGCATAACTGATTCCAGCAGCTCCTCTCAGCCTCACACCACTGTGCGGGAGGGTGTTTGCTGGTTGTGGTAGGATCACACTGTGATCCTGGTTTGGCGTAACCTACAGCAGTTGTTGATCTAACTTATGCTGGGAGCCAAACTAGCCTGTAGCTGTCCTTACCATCAGGTTAACAAGAGGTGTCTCAAATTCCCTTGAAGCATTCCCCTGTGATATTCAGACCATGTATTGGCTACTCTCAGAAATCCCAGCTTCTTTGCCCTCAAAGGAGCAGTGTGACGCAGTTTACCACTTTTAACCTAAATCACTTTTGTATAAAGTACTGCATTTAAATAAACCTTCTTTTGTTTTATCATAAGAAAGAAGAGAGACTCCCCTAGAAACAAGAGACAGTAATGGAAACATCTAGTTACAATACAAAACAAATCATAAAATGCAAACTAGAACCTACAGTTTATTAATTGTTACTTTTCCTAGCTAATAAAGCACCCCCCCCCCGCCAGTTCAGTCTGTTGCAGAGTTGGCTGGCATCACAGGAACCAGGATCCAATTTTTCATAAAACCTGCCCCCCCATTCAACAACATGTCTCCTCAATGAATGGATACAAGGAGTCTTTTTCCATTCTGTGTTATACTGAATCAGTCTTTCGTCTTTATTCATACACAGGACAACCCCATCCTTTTTACCTCCAAATGGTTTTGATTGTTTGCAGTTGTCTTTGATGGTTTTCCAATGACTGTTCTGGGATAGGGCATTACATCACCAGCTGAGCAGGGAGGCATGACAACTCCCTCCCACTCAAATGGGCTATCATCCAATCATACGATGTTTTCTGACCAACTTTAAGACTATACAATATAGTTTTCAATATAGTTAAATTATGCCTTAAATATTACCCGTACACACATCTCACAATGATTATGAGTATTGATAAGTTACATGCATTCAGTAGAGACCTTACATGCTACCTTTCATGGAACAATACCATGAAAGGGAAGTATTAAGTATAGTGAGTTTGTCAGATCTGAGAAAGGAGTTGCTTGTAAAGAACAGTTGGCACCAATGGGCCTGTCTCTTTAGTTTGTGGGCTTACTTCATAGCTTGTTTTCAGTTGTCAACAGTGTTGCAGAAAATTTTAATCATTTATGGTCTATAAAGCTGACAATGAAAAACATTGTGGCAATTCTCAAACTATCTTCAGTTTGCTAATTTGTCAAGATGGTAGAGACTGGAAGTGAGAAAGCAAATGACAGACACAAGCAAGAACTTTTTATTACCTTTGGGGGATGAGAGGTCTGGTAACCCAAGCAGGATGCACCACGAAAGACCCACTAGATAAGGGATCGATATTAGTTAGGAAGTTGCTGCATGAGAGTTTATCTAGTGCTGTCATTGCTCTGCAGTACTTGTGCTCTGCAAACAAGGATCACAATTCCCCCACAAGCAGTTACCTACAAAATGGAATTGTGATAATTTCATGTTTGAGGTGAACAAACACGACATACCAGGTTTTAAGCAAATATACACAGTAGTTAAATGATGATCATAATGACTTACATTTTCTAGTGGCTCCCAAAGGAGTTTTACATAAGAACATGAATCAAAACTTTGCCTACCACTGAAATGCAGCCACTTCTGGTGTAAAATATAACAACTGTTTAACAGTACAGAGCAACAGGAACTGAAGATTAAGGTACTCAGTTGAAATTACAGGGGGGATTTAGGTAGGTGGAATGTAATTCACCAGACTTGAATTTGGCCAGGAGAAGTCAATGTGGTTAACACCCCTATACTATCCAAAACCCACTGATGTCAATAAGAGCCTTTCCATTGACTTCAACAAACTTTGAATCAGACTTTTACATAAGGTGATCGGCACCTTAGCAACATTAAATAAACTAGAAAAGTCTTTGGGAATTTCCTGTTTTAAATCAAGTCCTCCGTAGATCAATGCCCTCAAACACCACTGAGAGACTCATGGTTATGCCATCTCAGGAATCAACACCATTACCTGCTGCACCTGCATTCTTCCTAAAATGATTCCCATCTGTGTCCTGTCCCAACCCAATCCTACATATTTTATGAGCTATGACCAAAATCACAGCTGGAGCTGATATAGCTGAATGAGCTCGAAGACAGCTTTTGAATGTAGCACTAGATTAATGTTGCCTGTTACTCATGTTATGGTGATGTATTTAAGGGGAAATAATTTGATCTTGCAGCTGTTCTGTCATGTTTTATGATGAAAGGTTATGCTTTTAGCAAGAGAAGGAAATCATGCTCACATTTGACAAGTGAAGAGATAACTATTCTGTGGCTGTCCAGTTAAGATTTACAATGCTATAGGTATCTTGTAACCTGGGCAAGATTTAGCAGGACATTTCTATTCTAACTAGATTTTTTTATATTACTTTAAAATATTTATACATGGGGTAAAATTTTCTAACTGAAAGACAATGGGACTATGCTCCTAAATTCCATTTGCAAATGGAATTTAGTTTCCTATGTTATTTAGCTGCATTTGAAAAATGTTACCTGTGGATTTTACTCTCTCATTTTCTCTAGTATAAAAGACTATCATCTGGCTGCTCTTTTGATAAATATGGTCAGATTTCAGCATTTAACAAACCAGTGTTTTACATAAACACCCAACTAGATCATAAATTGCAACAGGATCACAGATTGCAACAATTATTGTAATAATCTCTGCAAAACTTGTGTCTGCAAATGAGCAAATAATGTCAAGGATATTGATTATTTTACAAGCATACTGATTCTTACACACAAATATTAATGAAATAATTAATGTAATATAAAGTTAGACTTTGTATTGATGTTCAAATTGAATTTATTTTTAACATTAAAAAAAAATTTGCAGTGAATTTAGTGCTGGGGAAAGATATTGGCCAGACAGCCCTGAAAAGCAAAGTCCCTTCTTATCCACAGAACAGATACAACATGGGCAGAGGAGAGCAAAGACACAGGTGACTTTATAAAATTGTATTATGTTTACTGAGCAGCTTCAATTACTTAGGTACAGTGGTTCTGGAAACTGAATATATTGAACTTACCAGATATTGAGAATGCCCAATCTGGTCATCCCATACCTGGCCTGACTTCAGAAATCCTGCCCTTTTGCCTGTTCGGTGTGAAGTCATTTGTTGCTAGTGTTTTCCAGTTACTAAGCTGGTTGCCATAGATTCATTACCAACAGGAAGTGACTGTGTTGAAGAAAGCCACACATGCACGTACGTGAGTGTTTCAGCTAACAGCCAAAGGAACGGTACTCCCATAGATGACCATCTAATACATATCCATTCTATTTTAAATGTAACAGACATAATCCATTCAATCAAAGTATCAGTTACCGTGGTGGGGTCATAGTGCAGGAATGCATGGTGCATATACAGTCTATTTTGCACCCTTGAATGACCAAACATAATTTTATTGACCAAGACAGGGTCATATGAACCTGTGGGATTAAAATAAAAAGGCCCCATATGAGGTAACAAAAGTGCTGAGGTGCAGTTAGGGCAAAAGGGAAGTGGTTGAGCTGGTGTCACATCACTTTACAAACACGAAGTCATTAAGCCTTACATCCATCTACTAGGTAGATAATACAGTATGCTGTGTATTACTGTAAAACCTCAATGCCCCAAAGAAGATCAGAGCCCCATCATGGTAGGCACTGTATAAACAGTAAGAGGGAGTTCCAAACCCTAAGAGCTCACAGTCTAGACTAGACAGATAAGGGGTCAGAGGAGACATAGATAGGTGAAGTGATTTATTGTTATTTGTATTGCAGTAGTACCCAGCCTCATTGTGCTAGGTAGTGTACAAAAACTTAGAGAGACAGCCACTGCCCCACAGAGCTTCCAGTCCGACTTTCCTAAGGTCACTCAGCAGGTCAATGTATGGAACGTGGAGTGGAATGGAATGGAACACAACCCTGATTTCCTGAGTTCCAGTCAAGGGGCCACCCACTGGACAATACTGCCTCTCTCCCATTTTCAGGTGAGTAAACAGAGATTTCTTAACCTGGAATAAGATCTAGGAGTCTTTCTGATTGTTGATCCCTGCTCTGATGTCTAGATCTGTCTCCTCTTCCATAACTTTAATGAATCATTGCAAGGGCATTTCATTGCTCCTCTGCTGGATTTTTTTCACATTCATCCGCTACACATATGAAATCCAGTACTTAATTTGTGCCAGGGCTTGCCAGGGCTGAGCCCTGGCACCTCTAGGCTTGGCAGTTCATAGCCCAGGCACCTCTGGGTTTGCTGCATGAATTAGGAATGTAAAAAAATTGCTCGAGCCCCGGCATCTCTTTCACTACAGATTAAGCACGGATGAAATCTCATTGCCAGCTAGTGAAACAAGTTCTACTTTCGAGCTGTTTCATCAGAATTGTATTTCATAGTCTTTTAACCAGATGATTGTCCTAAGAAAATGAATTTAAAACAAGTGGATGACAAGCAGAATTACTTCTGTTACAATCCTATTCTCCAAAAGCTTGGAAAATAGTCATGCTGTCTTCCTCCTCCTGAGAAACTCAGGCATGAAGTCACGGGGGCTCCAATGTTTTGAAAATCAGGTCACTTACTCAGGAACCTGAATGTGGATTTAGGAGCTGAACCTGAAGATCCTATTTTTGAAACTCTTGGGCTTAAAGCTTTGTTTTCACTCAGAAAAGAGCAAAGATAAACTTGGTCATGACCAGGTCCAGTGTGGGCTGTAGCAGCAACAATGCTTTTAAGCCTTCAAAAACAATGGTGGAGATTTCAAGATTTCAACTAGAATGGAGAGAGAGACATATGCACTAGAGACCTGCCTCACACTTAAAGGGATTGTACTGCAAATAGTGATTAGTAGACTAATGTTCCTTTTCTATGTCATGGTAAAACTAGCTTTTTGCTTCCACAAACCCAGTAGCGTACAGATGACTGCTGGGCCTAAAGGAAAAGCCACATCTGGTTTAGATTATCAGGTGCTGATGACTTTTTCCTCAGTACTTTGCTGCACCCATGTTGCAGTGGTTCTCATTATGATATGTAGAGAGCCTTTTTATTGAATATCAATAAAATAGGACTATAAATAATATAGCACCTTTCAACCCAAGGGATGTCAAAGCTCTTTGCAAACTATGGACTAAATCTTCCTCATCACTCTCATGTGAGTAGGACCTAACTAGAAAACTTTGCTGAAATGCAGCTAGCTGTGGGGTGAAACGGTCAACTATTTAAGAGTGCAGAGCAACAAATTTAGGACAGGAAGTGAAGAAAACATTATCCCAGTGAAACTGCGGCAGCATATAGGCTTGCAGGATGCCATTCCCCAGCGCCAGATTCTGCCACCCCTCCTCTGAGTAGTATCTTACTATGTCAGTAAGTAAATCCATATTCAGTGGTTTTCAACAAGACAACTCATGAACTAAGCTCACTGACAGTATGGGTGATGGAATCCAGCTCACAGACTGGAATTTGGCCAGGAAAAAAGGGGTTTAAAACCACAGTAAGACTTCCAGGTTTCAAATACAAAAAAGAATTGGTTAACAAAAGGATAGAGCTGCATTTCCAAAAATGCTGCATTTTTCCACATTCAGGTAACTATTTTGGAAAGTATTTTTACCCCTTTTTAATAAATAATAATAATTCACTTTTATAGTGCTTTATATGTGTAGATCTCAAAGTATTTCAAAAGGTCAGTATCCTCATTTTACAGTTGGGAAAACGGAGGCACATAGGGGGGCACTGACTTGCTGAAGTTCACCCAGCGGGCCTGTGGCAAAACTGGAGTCCCAGGCTATATCCACTAGACCAATACACAAGTAACTTTTAAAAAAAATGTGGGGAGGTGTGAAAATGAGCAGAAAATGAAACATTCCTGAAAATGAACAGAAGCTGAGACCCCATCAATGAGAAGGTTACATTTTATTTAAAATATGCAGACTGAAATGGCATATACATTTGCTCCTTTCTGAAAAATGAAATATAGTTGTACTTTCAACTACACTTTTCAACTAACAAAGTTAATGGATTTTTTTCTAATTTCCATGAATTAACTAAAATAATTTACATTTCATTTTCTTGTAGATTAGTATTTCTCATCTCAATGTAATTCCCTGTAGGATAATTTAAACTCTTTCCCCAGTAGACTGGTAGGGATGTGTGCTTTGTACAGTTCATAAAATGTGTCAGTTTCACAGAAATATTTGTGTCACCAATAATGTGATTGTTATAAGCCTCAGCTGTGATTATTTTTCTTCCCTAGAGCAGTTCAGATAGTCCTCAAAACTGGATCTCTCTGGCAATTGCCTTGGAAGTATGGCCCAGTTCCAGGTTATTCTTCTCTGTCACTGCAGAATCACTGCATAGAACGGATTGTAGATGGCGAATGTATTTTATTGCAGCTCGAAGTGTTTCTACTTTGCTGAGCCGTTTCTCTAAGTATTCCTCAGGCAGGTGACGTCGGAGTTTGGCATATCCTTCGTTGACACACTTAACCCTCTGCCTTTCCCTTTCATTCCTTTTTCTGATGAAAGCTGGCCCGTAAGAATAGTCACCTCTGCCATAATTAGCCTGGGACACTTGATAAGGAAAGTTGCAAGGATCCATGTAGAAGTTCTCTGTGATCAACTGCTCGGATGTAAAAGGAAGTAGTGGCAAATCCTCAGAGCAAGTGAACTGGGTCGGTGTCTCAGGGTACACATGAAACGTGACAAAAGGGTCCCCACTGAAAGGTCTAGTCAGTTGTACATGTTGTGAGTCGTAGACGGACAATGTGTCCATGAAGTTACAGTAGCTTTTACTATCCATTGGGTTTTGTGTTTAACCTGAAAATGTATATTTGCACATTAATTGAATGATTCATATACTACAACTACTTAAATGGGTTAAGTTCTATTACTGACATAGACAGTAAACTATTAGGGGCAGGGATTGTCTTTTTGTTCTGTGTTTGTACAGTGCCTCACACAATGGGGTCTTGATCCATGACTAGGGCTCATGGGTGCTACAATAATATAAATTATAAATAATAATTTTCCAGAAGGAGGGATTTTAATGCAATTCTGATATTATCAAATGGTGTGGGAGGTTGTCACATGGTATGTAATGATGTCCTAATTGAATAGCATCCTTCACATACACACAAAAGTGCATAATCACCAGCATACGCTATAGAAATTTACTAAGCATTGACTAAAGATAAAGTAATCCCTTCCGCCTCCTAAAGGAAACCACAGTTAAGCTACACGGAGAGCTCAAATTTACTTGGCATTTGCAACACCGGATCCTCTTCATTTCCAAACATATGTCCAGCTCTGTCTGAAATTGACAAAAAATACTTATTGCTGGCATTATATAAAATAAAACTGGCTGAAGTTTTGTTCCTTCCTCCTGTGCCTCTAGTGACTTCAATCTCCTTCAATTCCCTCTTCAACCCTCACCACTTTCAGTTAGCATTCTGCCACTCAGAGAGAGACAGGCACTGCCATATACCCATCGCACATTGGCAAAGTAAACAGCCTCTCCATCCCAACATTCCCCCCAAAACCATTACAACTTAAGTGCCTGTAACCTTCACTGAGCCAAACAAAACATTCATCGAGCGTTTTAAACTCTTCCCCTTATTTTGTCTTTTCACCGATATGTTTAATGTTTTCACTCACTGTATTATGTTGCAATTAGATTGAAGACTCCTTTGTGCAGGGACCTCAATCTTATTTTTATGTCTGTAAAGTGACACACTGGTTCCACACGTCTCCTCTGAAGTGGATCCCTTATGAATTCTTGTACCCAGGATTGTTTTGCAGAGTCCGTTCCCCCCCCTCCACCTCCCATTGAGATAGGATTATTTGAGGATCATTTTAATAGCCAGTATTAAACAATGCTAATGAAAGTTGTTCAGATTACATTCCAGCTGTACAAACATTTTGTTTGTTTGTTAGTTTTATTAGGGAGAGGGGTTTCTACATGGTAAAAGCGGCAAAGAGTTCTGTGGCACCTTATAGACTAACAGACGTATTGGAGCATAAGCTTTTGTGGGTGAATACCCACTTAGTTGGATGCTGCTTTTACAGATCCAGACTAACACGGCTACCCCTCCAATACCTGTCTACATGGTAAGTGAATGAACTTCCCTTTGGAGTTTTGTATAGAGCCGCACTCCCTTTAATTCATGATGGCCCATTAGAGGACCACATACTCTTGCTATATCTGCCTGTCAGCAGATATGACAGAACCAATTGTCCACGATTTGTATTTAACCATTAAAATCACATTTGGAAGTTTGAGAGAGACAGTAAAATCGTCTCTCTAATACGAAGCTATATTGTACTTCTATGGGATTGTCAAGGTACTATAAGAGTGGTTTAACCTCAGCCCTCCAGTATGGTTTTTGTAACAAAGCTACCCTTTAAAAAAAATGTAGCTGCAAATTCATAAGACCACTATTGATTTTCAGTGACTGTATGCAATCCTTGCTTGTATAGAGACCAGCCTGTTTTCCTTTTGCTACCATCCACCCCTATGTCATCAAGGTGTCACCATCTAAGGTAGTCAGGTTCCATCATGCCTTCTAAGGAAAAAGGGGGAGGAGAACTAAAAAGCACTACTGGAAATGCCCTACTTCCATCGCTCATTAAAAAAAAAAAAATTGCCACGCACTAGGTGTTCAGTGTGTACACAGAAGGATGTCTGCTACCTGACGGAGGGAATGCCACCATTGATTCAACTCCTTCACAAAGATTTGGGGCTATTTTAGCAGATTTTCTAATACTTTCATACCCTCCAAACTCAAAAGGGAGGGAATTGTGTGACCAAAGTTTGGGCCTGTCTTCAGATCCCAAGTGCACATTATTCCCATGTGTAAAGTCATGTTTAGTCAAAATATTTGTGTATCCAATCTCAAAATTCTGATTTAATTCAGTTTTGATTTTACTAAAAACTTTCACTGAATTGAGAATCCATATTCACCAAAAATTCTCCAAAAGAGAAAATCAAGTATGTTCTAGAACAGTTGCTTTCATAAGCTAGCCACACATGCACAGAACACACAAATTCATGTTCAGTTACAGAAGACAAATTAACTTGCTATACATGAGGGAAAATCTGAGGTGAACATATAGCTATTATAGATAAATGCACAACAGCAAAGGGTGATTGTTCCTTTTGTTAATATGAGAAAAAATGAATTATTTTCTTTGATTATATTCTACTGACATGTGAATGTTAAATATTACACCATAAGATAAAATCTACATAAGCACTGTATAGCAAAAAAATAAAAAATCAGAAATTCATAGCATTGGCTGGATGGCACTAACACTTTTGCTGCACACCAGGATTACACAAAACACTATCTGCCATCCTAATGTCCAAGACAAATACAAAACCAAAGATTGTTTCATTGCTATAGAGACTCACCTGTTCTGAGATGGAGAAAATTCTCAAGTAATCCAAGGAAATAGAATTTTCAGGCTGCTCAAAATGTCTGTAAAATATCAGAATTTTGTATGGAAAATTAAAAGTTTTAAAGTTAATATTTTCAATTCTGACCTGCCCGTGTAACTATTTTATCAACAATGGGTCATTCTAAATACACATTAAAATAGACTATTTGAAGTACTCATTAAATAGCTGACAAGTTATTTACATCAATTTTGATTTATAATTATTCAAGCCATAATACTATATATTTTCAAAGACATATTGCTTTCTTTTACATCTCTTACCTGAACTATGTTGTTCCAACGCTGTTTTGTTGAGTCAAAGACTGGTGTAATTTATAGTCAATTGACAATATGCAAAGTAGCTTACACTTAGATCTGCTCTTTTCTGGTTTAGCTTTTTCCATCCACACTGTAGTTATAATGGCAACAAATATTAGAATTATGGGATAGAAGTTTAATGTATTAGATACAATTGAACTACCTTAGACAATAATCAGTGACAAATTTTATTTACAGCCCTTGGATCCATATGCTATAGCAATTTGCTGTAATGAATGCCCTTTTCATTTAATTGAATTTTACACCCAAATATTTAACAGAATAAAAACTAGTTAGCACTTCAGTTAGATTTTCATTGTTAAATACAGAAATCTCAATATATTTGAACAAGAGGATATATGAAGTTGGTATCTGCAACTAGATTGATTTTATAGTAATCTTTAAACTGCTGCTTTGGTGTGCTAATTCCAAAATCTCAACATTGGGCCAGATTCTCAATCCTTCTCCACTCCTTTCCATTACTTGAGGAATAGAAACTGCCTGGATATCCTCTCTGGAGGATTCCCAGTAGCCATACAGATGGTGTGTGTGTTGCACACTCACTGGCTAATTTCCCTAATTTGTGAACAGTTACTAGACTAGGGTCAGGGTGGAGCTGAGGTGAGAACCAGGGAACCCTAACACAGATTTTTAGCATCTTTATCAGCAAGTGCAACTTTAAGTGGGCAACTACTACCTATTAATTGTGCCAAATGAGTTTATAAAACTTATACTAAGTATTATAGACAAGTTCTAAATAACTAGAATTCAGTTTGTGTAAATTAACTCATTTTGAAAGCCTCAATTCTAGTGTCTAGTATTAGGAAGCTAGCCTTTTTTTAAATTTGGGACTCATTTACTAATCAGACCTTCTATAGATCATAATACTGCAGATTCTTATTATCTTGAACACTTGAAATACAAAGTAAAATTAACAGGAGTACTTGTGGCACCTTAGAGACTAACATTTATTTGAGCATAAGCTTTCGTGGGCTAAAACCCACTTCATCGCATGCATGCAGTGGAAAATACAGTAAGAAGATTTTAAATACACAGAGAACATGAAACAATGGGTGTTACCATACACATAACGAGAGTCATCAGTTAAGGTAAGCTATTACCAGCAGGAGAGAAAAAAAAAACTTTTTTTTAGTGATAATCAAGATTGACAATTGCTGGAAATAGCCTACCATTTTGCTGGTAATAGCTCACCTTAACTGATGACTCTCGTCATAGTGTGTATAGTAACACCCATTGTTTCATGTTCTCTGTGTATATAAATCTCCCCACTGTATTTTCCACTGAATGCATCCGATGAAATGAGCTGTAGCTCACGAAAGCTTATGCTCAAATAAATTTATTAAGTCTCTAAGGTGCCACAAGTCCTCCTTTTCTTTTTGCGAATACAGACTCAGATGGCTGCTACTCTGAAAGTAAAATTAGTGACAGCTAATCCATTAGTCAGAGACAAATGCATACACACTCTTCTTTCCTGCTAAGGGCCATTCAAACCTTAAGAGAATCGATTCTGCTTGAAGCAGTCTTTACATCTGAACAAAGATTAGTCTTTGGGATTCAAAATATCCGCATGCCTTCACAGTAGGGACCTCCGTTTATCTCCCTAAAAATTCACTTCACCTGCTGATGGCTTGTGAGGGAAGGCAGGCAAGGAGCAGTGCTTTTGCCACTGATGCTATCTGAAGTGGTAGGCAATAGGCACCTTGCAACAAGGAACTGCAACTGTTTCTCCTCTGTGGATGTCAAGTGCAACATTGTCATCAGTTTGGATACACTGTGTGTGTGTGGGGGGGGGGGAGAAAGTAGTTCCTGAACTTTGATTACTTGTACTGTCAGCCCACTAGTGTTAACCTTCAATTGGTTAGTGGGTACATCGTGTTGCTGGGATTTGGTTTTTTTTTTTTTTAAATACTGCTTATGATTCTGCTAGTATTGAAGAGATTCTGCTTTCGTGAAGTTAGTATTCGTGAAAGGTACTGAAATAACAAAAGACTGCCATGCTCTATTTATCTGTGGAGGGTAAGGGCAGTGCAAGCGTCCTTATATGGCCCTGCTAGTGTCTCAAATGCTAATATGGATGGACTAGCTCTAGGTGCAACAGCCACTTTAAGTTTCTATGCCCATTCAGTCCTCCACCTTGCTGTTTAAAATGCCAAGAGGCATGCCAGGCAATAATAAATGGGGATTTTATGTGAACTCTCACTAGAAATTGGACTGAGACCAGCTCATTTTACACAGCACAGAGCCCTCAGATGGGTGATAACTTGCAGCCACTACTGCCTGGGTCTGGATTTGAATCAGAGGTTTGAGGCACTCTGTACATTAGCAGTTTTCTGAGCTATCCTTTCCTTCACCCAAGCACTGAACATTTACAAACAATGCACATCATTTGTAATCTTAAGCACAGTTGGAAAAATTATTTTAAATATGAAATTTACATGCAATGTGATGAGGGAGAGAAATGATGAAATACAGATACTGCAAATAGGTTTTTCAAAAATCATGATAATCTTTAATTGTTCCATTCCAAAGAGGATATATGAAAGATAGTTATTCAGTAGCTGTGTATCTCAGAGGGATGAGTACAGCATCACAGTTAAAAAATACACCTAACTCCCAAGATGACAGAAGATGCTGGAGAGTATATGCCTTATACCATCAACCCAGACAAATACAGAGTTTATTTTTTAAATATATACTTTATCATACACTAACTCCTGAGACTTTATCCATGAAGAGACAGGGAAGAGATTTGTAGGTAGTACATACAATATACTAAGTGATCAAAGCAAAACAGTAAAGCGCTGTCTTAATATGCACTGCATTAGTTTATCTACATCACAGTACCTTAAGTGTGCAGCTTATCATCAACAGTCATTGTCCTTTTAAGTTTTGCCTTAAGTTTCAACAGTCAGCTGCTATACAAACATCTTCAAAGTAACAATGCAAGAAACCAAACGATGAACACAACTGGCCAATGTCAGATAGGAAAACTACATGGCAAGATTTAGATTTCCAGTACATAGCATTAAACAAGGAGAAAAACCAAGTATATTTACAAAAGTTCACTGAGAAATGTGATTAGTGTGTTGTAACTGATCTTTTGTTACAGAGTATGTTCTCTGGTTCTTTTTGAACCGTATGAGTTACATTTAAAACATCTTAGTCATAATAAATAAGGTACCAGTTACATCCAAAGATACCTTAGAGTAAGTTGGGTTTTTTTAGTTTTATTAGTAAATGCCATTTAAAAAAATGTAAAGCATCATCTTTTGGCTAATTAAATATGCTGTTTATTTTTGATAGCTTCCACTCCAGAACATTCTTACAAAAAGTTAACATTTTTTTGCTGCCAGTAACAAACCATTCAAAAGTGGTAGAATCAGGAAGACATAAGTCATCTCTTTCCTTTAGTCCCTTTGACTTTCTTCTGGTTATCATTGAATTAGACATCAATTAACTGAGCACAACATGACGGTCAAAGACAGATTTGCGCTGCTCTTGGACCTGTAGCTTCCAACGTTGCTGGGCGTACTCCACTTTGTTCAACACATTAGCACGACTCCGGGACCGAGCCAGCACATCATGAGCATTTGCAAAAGGTTGGTGATCCTGCAATTGCAGAAAGTAGTATTTATATTTCAGCAATTTCACTGCATAACTACTGCTAATTACAATATTCTTCTGGATAAAAGAAGTTATTCAAACTTGCCAGGCAGCTTTGTGCGCAAAGCAAGTTTTAGCTGAATATAGACTGTACACTTCAACATTTTATAGAAAATAATTTCTGTGGATTTCTTATATAAAACAATTAAGTGTTATGTTCTGCAGTAGCTTTCATGTGGTCAGTGTCTCAAGGTAATAAGCAATGGTCATATGGAATCTGATCCTACACCAGTGAAGTCAATGGGAATTTAGCCACTGAGTTCAATGGGAGCAGGCCCATGCTGACTTTGTAGGTAAGAGCCCCACCACATTCAAAAGTAACATGCACACAGCTTTACATACATTAGCACCTGTCTGAACATGAAGCCTGAAATTGTTGACCAAGACACTTGGACGCTCCCATTTGTTTTCATGCTGGTACTTCAATTTAAAATTGAACTGAGGAGCCCGCGTCTTTGCTTAGCCAGCACACTACCAGATTTTAACCTGTTACCGTAAAGTAATTTTGGATAGTTACACAAAGATTCCCTATAATACCAAAACACTGATGTTTACTGTCACTAAACCAAACCCACTGCTACATGTAAATACAGCTGTTTAAGTGACAAAGAGCTGAACAACTGAGTGTTTGTTTAGCATTTACGCTGTCCCTTTTCTAACAGTATCTGCAAAGCTGGATTTATTTACTGGAAAAAAATCCCAAGTCATAAACAAAGACATTTGGAACAGAACCTTTTATTTGGTTCCCAAAATGTTTTGGACAAAGAAAATTATGTTTTAAAAACTACATTGGAAAAGGTCATGTATATGATGTGTTTCAGATGAAAAACCACCATTATAAACTACGCACTGTGCTAACACAGCAAAGAGATTCAATTTTGAAGCTTGTGTATTTCTATACCTTGCCTTGTTTTATTGCAAAAAAGTTTTCAGAAGTGATTATTTTATTTGTGACATGATGTTGAGTACAGCAACTCCATGATCAGCAATACACCTCTCCCTTAAATGGATTATTAATTATTTGTATTAAGATAGTACCTCAGAGCCCCAGTCATAGACCAAGTCCACACTGTGCTAGGCACTGTACAAAACACAGAACAAAAAGACATTCCCTGCCCCAAAGAGTTTACAATCTAAGTATTAGACAAGAGACAGATACAGATGGGCCAGTTGGGGGAGCACAAGGAAGATCAGAAAATACTGGTTAGCATGATAGAGGATCTCAGCACAGCAGCTGGTTAACTTCGCTTTTTTGTAAACATAGCAAAGGAGAGTTTTATGGAGGAATTCAAAGGAGGACAGAGGAGGTGGCTTTGTAGATGTTCCCTGGAAGCACTTCCCATCCACTCCCAGCACAGGAGAAAGCACAAAAGTGCTTGTTTGAAAGTTTAGCAAGATGGAGATGAAGACTGGTCGATTGAAGGCAAGAGTGGACACTTGATAGAGATGAGATGATAGTTATAGTGGAAGATAAGCTGCAAAGGGCCTTGAAAGTTAAGACAAGTAGTTTATGTTTGATGTGACAGAGAAGGGGGAGCCAGTGGAGGGATGAAAAGAAAGGGGCAACGTGGTCAAAGCCAGGAATGAGGAATATTATCTTTGCAGCATTCTGAAGGATATAAGCAGGACCATTTGTCAAGGCCAAAGAAGATGACATTGCAGTAATCAAGACAGGAGATGAAAGCTTGGACAAGGGTTTTAGCTATGTGGATGGAGAAGTAAGGCCAGATTTTAGAAATATTAATCAGGAAGAAGCTGCAAGATTCTGACATAAATCTAGACTGGGACCTAGCTGAAGATGACACCCAGGTTACATTTGAGAGCAAAGATGGAGGTGTTATCTACAGTAATTATGGTGCAGAAAACTTCTTATTGCCTGTGGCCCATTTTGCATTTTTAAAACTCCTGAAATATGATTCTGCTTCAGAGTGCTAGTTGCAAATGCACTCAGTGGTGCCTTAACTCTTACCACTGACTTTAATGGGAGCAGAGGTAGATTTATGCTGAGTACTTCTGAAAAATCCCTCCCTTAAAAAAAATATTTTCTGCCCCAGACTTGCTGTGACATCTGCATAGATGGACTCCTTGGTCCATTCAAAACTCTGCTGACTTCAATGGAGTCTGACCACATAGAGGGCCATGCACAATCAGGGCCTTAGATTCTAGCTCTGCATTACATTATAACAGTCAAACTGCAGTAAACAAATACTAAACAACTTTAGTATCTAACCTAGGAAGTCAGGCATATTTCAAACCCCACATACACAATTGTGAAAGTTTCATACTGTCATAAATCATGGCATAAGTTACCCGACAGTTTTATACTGCAATTAAGCATGCCACAATGCTCATACAAAAGATTTTTTTTCATTTTAAATGATGCTTCAAAAAGAAAGAGGGAAAATAAAGGAACAGATGATGTACAAATGTGTTGGTCTGAAGCGTGTTTTTACTGCCATGAGTTAAAATTTACACTGCTGCACCACACATAAGTAATGACCATCCCAAACTCACAGCAAGAAATTCTTGTGCACGGGATGTCAAACTAGATGATCACAATGATCCCTTCTGGCCTTGAAATCTGTAAGAGGGCTGGTGCTGATGCTCTTATGATTTAGAGAAAATATTTTAAAGATTTTAATAATACTTGTGAAGTATTTGATTGTTTTCGTGATTAAGTATCAGGTGAATATAAGTGTTTAATGTTGAGTATTGTAGTTATGTTTCCAGAATGGAAATATTTATAATTGTTTACATCTTTTAAGAATGAGATTACTTTTCATCCAAATGGCTGATGGCCGCTGGTAGTAGACTAAGATGACAGAATTCTAAGTGATCTACTTCTCAGTTTACACAGGATGATGATAATTCTTTCCATATTAAAAAGTGTTCAAATCACCATACTAAATATGATGGAAGCAAGTTTCTCACGCACCTTGCAAATAAAAATACAGAGCATGAGTGTAAACCAAGTCTGATCCATTAGGGTTTGACTACTGTCCAAAGTTGCTATGGATTTAAAGCTATTAAAGTGACAGCCACACAATACTACTGGGTTTTAAATAGACTTTGTAAATAAAGACATCATTTTGTTTCACTGTAAACAAAATGGCTATGAGTTCCCTAAGATTGTGTGACACCTTTTAGTGTTGCTGCATTGTTAACTTACTATTTACTTTGAAGTAATAATGACAATATTCTGAAGGGTCATGTTTTAATGGCATAACAAGCATTTTAATCTCTTTATTCTGTTCCCAAGTTTATTTAAAAAAACAACACCATCACACTAAACTGGACATTAAGTGGCCACAGCTGCTGGCGGACTTAGATAAAGCAAACTGAAATCCACCTCTTTATGGGTTTGCTTTTTTTTCTTTAAGGTCTGCTAAAGTTACACTATACTCAAAATGTGCTTTAACTCTACTGCTAATGGTGCTTGGTTATACAATATGGTAAATACACCAGTGTATTTTCTAGACTTGATAAATTGTTTTGTATATTTAGCAGTTACTTGTAAGCATGGATTAGGAACCTTAAATACTTAATACTTCTTAGACTGCAAACTAAGTTCTTGATTTTTCACATTGTTTCAGCAAACTTCCCCTGAGAGAGTTTGGCTTATACTTTTGTGAAGTGCTTCACTATCAATGTAATAAGTCAGTTCAGTCAAGGTAACAGGTGACTATAATGGCTTCACAGCCATGTCACCCTAGACTAGCATATCTACATTACTTTGTTCAGACATCTCCACATAGCAAACAACAGACCATCAGCTTTGTAAAGCTGATTAGTTATAATGCATTGTCATCTCTCTATTTAATAGATATTCTGTATTCTCTCTACAACATAAAAGATGACCCAAGCCAGCAATGGTTGTCTGTAACATAATCCTCCCTTTCCCCACTCAACTGCTACCAACTGTTTATTTGCTAAGTTAGCCAGGACAAAATCCCTCATTATTTTCAGCACCATGTTTCAGGTCTTAAACACCCTTCCCATTATGATGCTGAAGACAATTTTGTCTCGTCTACATTAATAAACAAACTGGTCCAAACATGGGAAATGTCTACTCGTACATCTTACCAGTGGTCCATTTCCATAGTGCAGGTAAACCTCTTGAAACAGTTTGCTCTGGATCTTACGGAACCTATTCTCATCACGTGCAGGAAAGTAATTATAAGAATAAGACTTAACTGAAATAAAATGTCCCCTCATGTCAATATTTCACTGCCAGAACTTTTTTTTTTTTAATAATGTCAACCAATTTAAGTTGAATTAGCAAGGGAGGACTACACCTCTTCATATATTTATTATTTAGATTTTCCCCTTATCATTGCACTAATCCACCTAAAATATAGCAACCCTTATGAGGTGGAATGCAGCATTTAACCCTGTAAGGAAAATTTTACTTCCTATTCTTTCCATCCTTTGACCACTATGAGAAAGGGGGACTACTCCATAATCTAGGTTCGGGGGAGAAAACGGTAATCCCTGGCTCCTGAACTTGCTATCCACCTGTTTATGGGGTGGACATATTGGAAGTGAAGAAACGGTCTTGGAGAAACTACACAACTTTCTGCAACAGTGAAGATTACCACCACTCCCTCGAAAAAGAGGGCTATTTTGCCATTGAAAAACCTTCATAAGGAAACATTCAACTGCATTCATTCAAATGCACTTACCCCAATGTCTTCATCACTTTGAATTAGCTGTGAATGTCCAAAGAGACGTCTCTTCAGTATAGGTTCTACTAATGTAAGGTACACCATGTACAGCAGCAGCAGGCCCAAGATGGATAAATAGATTATGATTGTAACCTGCATGCAGTAAAATGTAAGCACAGTTTTCACTGTTGCCGAGTACTTACTCCACATAATACTCTCAAGAACAGGGCAGACAGTCAGAGCAAAGGAATAACAAGACACAAAATGCCTGTAAATCAGTCAGTAGGTCTGCTTTACACCTATTAACCTTGACAATGTCTCTAAATTAAACAAACAACCTCAAGAAATTAAGCTACAGACACAGATTCAAATAATATAATGTGTTTAGATGTGAACAACAAAGAGAAGGAAGTCCACGGTTAAGAAAAAATTTCCTCTTAACTAGTCTTTCTTGAGAGCTCAAGCTCCTGCTCTGCAAAAGAGTGGTGAGAAAAATCCCATCTCAAAATAAGACTAACATTCAATTTCAGTTGTGGGCTGGTGATTAAGGGGGTTCTCTTTGCAGTCAAGCTTGTTTGTCTCCATTCAGTTATCTTGGGTTTGGACAAGAAACCCACAGTGATTATTAACTGGATAACGTCAGTAGGGGTGGGGGCTCAGTTTCAATGCATAACAAAATGTAAAATCTATGCTTCAAAATCCACTTTAAAACTTTCTCAATAAGCTGATCTTCCAAAATGGCCAAAAACAGGCACAGGAGAGGGAGAGCAGCAAAGGGATGAAAAAGGCAAACAGAGACCTGGTTGCCTGCCAAACTTGAGCTCATTTTTATGAAATTCACCCATTAAAGCTAACATGGCTGATATGGTTTTTGTGGGCATAGCATCACTTTGAGCATACCTGAGAATAGTTAGCCAACTGTGTCTGCCAAGCTAGCAAAATATGCATCTTAGTAACAAGGGACCGGGTGAAGGAGGGGGAAAGGGTGAGAAAGATACTAAGCACATAAACTGATAAAAATACCCAGAATGCTTAGAAAAACACAAATCCCCCTTAGCAACTGTCAGGGATGGCAAATTTTGAGACTAAGTTATTTAACAGAGTCCCTTTAAGCCTGATGATTCAGCCTTAACTATTAGTACTATTGCTATTCTGAGTTTAGGTGAGATTATATGATTTAATTATTATAATGCCTCTAGAGCATTCAGAATGCTTTGTTTTTAAGGACACAGTTATAAAACGTGGTTCATTTATTAACTGACAAATGTTTAATATACAGCAGTGGAATGACATATTTACTTTAATTGTGACAGAGCTTCTCTCTTCGTACTTGCATTCACAACGTAAGCAGTATGCCTCCACATCAGGTCCAGGGATGGGCATAGGCTCAACCACATGAAGACAATCACTGGAGAAAGAAAAACAGCTTAGAGTCAGTTTGGTTGATTTTACTCCACTACTTAGACAGTTCCCTCTGCTCTGAATGCATGCCAATTCCACAGCAAGGGGCAACAGGAACTGATCTTTGATTAAGAGTTAGAAATATCTACTACCTAGAAAAGTTCAAGATTTAACTTTTTCAGATTTTAACTTTTCAACAATGAATTTACTTAAATGAGACAAATTACACAATGACTCAGCTGCTCCAAGTTAGTTAGCCAGCTAGAAAATTCTTATTAAAACTAATATAGATTGTCTATTCCAGGGGTGCCTAATCTACTGCTCACTAGAGCATTTCATAAGGCCCAGAGCCTGCTTCAACACAATATACTCCTGTCCGATTCATTAGCGTTTTGTCGTCCTGTTTAAATTACTTTAGTTTACACAAGTGTGTAAATAGACAAAGATTGTTTCTATGCACAGTCATCTAAATACTTATGAACTTAAAATATAATTCAATACAGGTGACTTTCAATCTTACTAAAATGTGTAGAATCTATTTGACCCACACAAGGTTGTGCTTAGGTTTATGTGGCCCTCATGTGTAATAAGGTTGGGCATTGGTCTATTCAAACACTGAGAAATAGACATTAAGATGCCACAGTTAATAGTGCAACAGACCTCACTCCTCCCACAGGTTAGCGTTTCAATTAGTTTTCGCCACATCTCAAAAACAAGAATGGAGCAGAGGACATTTGCTTCACTGATTTTTGGCCTTAAACAATACACAAGGAAAGTTCAAGAGCAGGGTATTCAACACTCAGTAGAATCAAGGAAGGAAATTATAAGGGTTGAATTTACTTTTTTTTTTAAAATGATGAAAGCAATCTCAGAATTTAAGGGATGGACAAGGTGTACATTGACAGGTATCGTGGCAAGGTAGGAGTGACTACCAGCTACTATCCATTTCTTCCTTCCTCATGTTCATCAAATAGAGGTTTTTTTTTTATTTCCTTACCCATCTATGTCACCTATTCAGATTTAAACCCATTGTGAACAGAGACCATATCTTCTTACTGATCTGTAAAGCACCCAACACATTTTTGGTACTATTTAGAAAAGTTTAGAACTAAGTAGGGCAAGGAGATGCTGTCTGAAGAAAAACAGAGTTTAGTCTCTCTTTGATATGTGAACAGAACTCCCATTTTTGCCAATGTGAGTTACACACATGTATCAGAGAGAGAATAAAGTTAGCCTTTTATTTAAAAAAACATAAAGGTGAACATTTAGGAACACGTTCAGTACAAAGAAAAGTTCTCCAGCAGAAAGAAAAGTGAAGCGTCACCCCCACGCATTATTTGGTTAAAAACTGAACAAAACATAAGGCAAGATCTTTGGGGTGATCAAACTTTTGGCATATAATCCACAGTCATTATAAATTACAGAACTGGATGCTAACTGTCCCATGACAACTGCTCTCTGCCAATGCATTGTGTAATTCCAGGCCTTTCGTTGAGTCACTGTTTGCTTGCTCAGAGTTCTCATCCTAGATTCTCTTTTGGTGCATAGCACTTATTTGGTCATGGAACCATCTTCTGACTTTGTGCCCATAACTCATAGCAACAGGACAAGTCAATAACAGGTTATCAAACCCTAAAAATCTGCTGTACAACAACCACTCAGTTAAGATCTAGCACGTTGCTGGGCCAGATTAAAACGCTAGAGATCCACATGACCAATCCTGAATGAACCTATTCTGTCCTATTTGTATTTTCACTTCTAAAACTTAAATAATATTAATAACCAAACTTCAGATTATGTTCTCTATTGAAAAGAAATATTTTTTTCAATTCTTATTTTTAGTTAGAAGTAATTTTTTCTATAAGGCTTGCAATATTAAAATCCAAAATCAAATTAAAACGTGTTACCCACAAAGTATACTTATATGGGCAGAATATGAAGTTGCTTCCACTCTATTAGATTATAAATGTTTCAAATATCAGTATCAGCAAATCTTAGACTTAATGTGTTGTCAAAAGCACGTCTAAGTGTTGTTTACAGATTCCTGTAAAAGCTATGCACTAACATTAGCACATCAGGATTTTGATAGAATAGTAGACAAAGTACAACACATTTTTGTTTAATTCCTCAGGTCCACCTTTCATCCTCATTTACAAGGACATTGCAAAGAGAATATCGTTGTTTGTTGACACAGTCACAAAAATATGAAGGAAAGATATCAATGTTACAGAAGTGTCATTCAGAAGCAAATCCAATTGATTAGTTAAACATTCCAAACTATGACTGCTGTAGACAGTATTTTCATGGCTTGAAGTCAGAGAATCAATAGACTTGAATTGTTAAGGGAGTTTCCTTGAGTGCAAGACAGACTAGACAAGAGTGAGGTTTCTATACATAAAATGTATACTCATTAGTAAGGCTAAGGTTTTGTCACATATATTTTTAGTAAAAGTCACGGGTAATAAAGAAAAATTAACAGAACCCCATGACCTGTTCGTGACTTTTACTAAAAAAATATCCATGACAAAATGGAGAGCTCAGCTCCGGGGTCCCCCCAGCAGCCAGGAACTCTGGTGTCCCTCACAAGACAGCAGGGGTACCCCACAGCTCTGCAGGTAGCAGGGAGAATGTGCAGCTCCTGGCTGAAGTCACAGAGGTCGCTGGAAGTCACCCTTGGCCTCCGTGACAAAATCATAGCCTTACTCATTATGCCAGAAAAGTGTTAGGTGTCTCACCTCCATCTCCCCACTAAATGCCAACCCATGGCTATACCACTTTGATCAGTTTCTTGGGCACTATAACCCATTCAAACATACTTCCTTCAAAAGGGTCTTCAAAGTCTTCAAAGCTGATTTTTCCTTCAGTTAATGTCAATACTAAGGAACCTTAGGTTCAACTTTGCTCCAGTTGAATTCAGGGAGAATATCTACCTAACGAAACAGGAGCAGCAGGCCTTTTGCTAGAACCTAGATTAAGCACGTAAGCATGCTGCAACTGAGATAGTCTCAATCCGTTTCATCCCTGCACCATGACATTATTTCTACTGTGACAAACTTAATAATTTGGAATAAAATAATGGCCTTAACTAGAACAAACACTTTATACTCAAATAATGTTCATGACATTAATTTAGCTTCAAATATACAATATGTAGGTTCTATCAAACCTTTTTTGTGTGTGTGTCCGGTGAGAGTGAGTGATTTAATAAATTAAAATCCAATCCTGCAGACACGTACATGAATAATTCTACTCCTATGATAAGTTCCATTGATTTCAATGAAATGAAATGAAAGCATTTGCAGGATTGAGCTATTAATTTGTGGCTTTCCATCATGCTCAGAGGTCTCGAGGTCTCTTAAACATAGATAAAAGGTAAGGCCAATATGTAACCAATGAATACTTTGCACTTCTACAGGATAGTCCATCCACGGATTACAAAGCACTTTACAGAAATGAATTAGGCCTCAAAAGACTTTTGGTTTTTACTTTTCATCCACTGCACACACAAGAAGGTTCAGGCATGGAGAACCCACATAACACAACAAATTCAGAATAGAACAGAAATCAGATCTCCCAACTCCCAGTCTTATGACTATGCCTTTTCTTCACATTCTAAAAACAATTCCAAGAAGCCAAATTAAATTATGACCTCCCTTACCCCCCTCCAAAAAAAAAAAAAAAAAAAACAGAGCAGGAAGAAAGGGTTTGAGGCCTTGTCCCTTGCTATAGGCGAACACCCTGAAGAGGGAGAGCATCAACTACTAATATATGGGATAACATTTCTCCCCATGCCACAACAAAGAAATAACTATCCCTTACATAATCATTAATGAAGGGTGACCCACTGAAGTGCAATATAACCCTAATGAGAATACACCTTCTAATTTCTGAACTCCATAAACTCACCAATCTTTCTGTGAAACATTTTTGTTGTAAATATTGCCAGGATGATCTTTGTAAGGAGGACATATACATTTACATCGGACATCCTCAGAATTCTGTGAAGAAAACACATGCTTAGAACAAATTGTTATCAACTATCAAAAAGTCTTCTACAAAAGCATATAGTTGATGCAATACATATTATATACTATACTACAAACATATGTCCATTGCAACCTGTCTTAATCACCAATTTTTCTTAAATGTAAGAACTATTAGCAGTATACCGACAGTAATGAAGAATCTGCTTGTCTACCAGCTGAAAGCCCACAAGTTTAGTTTCTTGACTTAATATGCTAAAGTCACCTCCTAAATCTAATACGGTGTGCACAACAAATTCCTTATATCTTAGTTCAGGTTTTGCCAAGACCCTTCAACCAGGAAAACAAATATAGGCACTTACTCTGGTAATGAGACCTATGTATCTGTTTGTCTGAGCATGTACATGTTCAGATACAGACCAGAGAACATGGATTATTAACTATACATATACAATGATGGGGTCTAAGTTAGCTGTTACCACTCAAGAAAGAGATCTTGGAGTCATTGTGGATAATTCTCTGAAATCATCCACTCAATGTGCAGCGGTAGTCAAAAAAGTGAACAGAATGTTGGGAATCATCAAGAAAGGGATAGATAATAAGACAGAAAATATCATATTGCCTCTATATAAATCCATGGTATGCCCACACCTTAAATACTGCATGCAGATGTGGTCGCCCCATCTCAAAAAAGATATACTGGAATTGGAAAAGGTTCAGAAAAAAGCAACAAAAATTATTAGGGGTATAGAACGGCTTCCGTATGAGGAGAGATTAATAAGACTGGGACTTTTCAGCTTTGAAAAGAGGCGACTGAGGGGGGATATAATAGCGGTCTATAAAATCATGAGTGGTATAGAGAAAGTAAATAACGAAGTGTTATTTACTCCTTCTCATAACACAAGAACAAAGGTCACCAAATGAAATTAATAGGTAGAAGGTTTAAAACAAACAAGTATTTTTTCACGCAATGCACTGTCAACCTGTGGAACTCCTTGCCAGAGCGTTGTGAAGGTCAATACTATAATGGGGTTCAAAAGACAGATTCATGGAGGATAGGTTCATCAATGGCTATTAGCCAGGATAGGCAGGAATGGTGTCCCTAGCTTCTGTTTGCCAGAAGCTGGGATTGGGTGACAGGGCATGGATCACTTGATGATAACCTGTCTGTTCATTCCCTTTGGGGCATCTGCCATGGGCCACTGTCAGAAGACAGGATATTGGGCTTGATGGGCCTTTGGTCTGACCCAGTATGGCCATTCTTATGTTCTTAATCCCTCGCTTATGTTAATTAGCAGGCGGGTGGTCCTCTGCCTAGGAAAACCTCTCTTCACACTGACCCAGACTTCTGTCCCTTGAGCAAATTATGTTGGTTTAATAAAAATTAAGATGCAAATTTACCCTGATTTATGAGTGCACTACCTACGTAACCATACAAAAACACAGTTCAGATGATGTGGGACCTGAAGGATACTGATAGATTAAGTAAACTAAGGCAAACTTCTGAGGGATAGTGAAGGAGATGGGTGTGAAAAACTTCAATGAGAAGTTGAGTAATTCAATAGTAAGAGAGCACAAATAAAGAGCTGGACCTTAAGGATGATTGAGAAAAAGCCACACAAAATACAATAATTAAGAATTTTGAGGGGGGTAGTGAGAAAAGAGGTTCATGTGGTTTCTTATATCAAAAGTTATTAAGGATGGAGTAAATCATGCGCATTCATGGATGCCCTAAAACATTCAATCCAATAAACCCCAACTGTCCATAAACTCAACCCCAGGCAGATATTTTTACATACTTGAAGTAATAAGTCACCTTTCAAAATAACATCCTAACTCAAGATTTTGGTTTTTCTCCCCCCATTACTTTGTATGACAAGCCAAGGCCTCGATTTCCAAAAACACGAGCCTGAAGTGAGGCTGCTAAGTAAGTGACCCGATCTTCCACAAGGCGGAGGGCCCATTAACTCCTGCAAACCAAAACCCTGCTTTCGAAAGCCCGAGCCCAGTTCTTCAGGGCAGGTCTCACCTCTTCGCCCTAAGCCCCACGCCCAGCTCCAGCCCCGGGAGGCAGCAAGAGCCTGCACTACACAACAACCCCCGCGTTTATTCCGCGGGCTCGCCAGGGCACCGGGCTGAGCGTTTCACGCGTTCGCCTGTCACCACCTCGCACCGCCCGCGCCTCCCCCGCGCCCTCCAGGCCCCCGGGGCAGGGACCTGCCTGGGCGGCGGCAGCTGAGGGCCCCCGGAGGGCGGGGGAGTCTATTGAGGAGGGTCGGCAGGGGAAGGGGAAGGGGGCGGGGGCCGCTTTGATACCAGCAGCGGGGGGAAGGGAGTCAGGCCCCGGCTCCGCGGGGGAAGCCGCCGGAAACCACAGACCGTCTACGGGGGGGTCCCGGCCGGGCGGGGGACCCCCGCTCCGCTCACCTTGACCCCCGTCACCTGCCCCACGAGCGCGGCCAGGGCCAGCACCGAGACGAGCAGCGAGCAGAGCCGCGCACACGCCGCCATGTCGGGCTCCGGGCCCGGCTCCCTTACAGCCGCTAGAGCAGCCCCCGAGGCCCAGCTCGGGGCTTCGCTACCATCACTTCCTACTTCCGCTACGGGCTGGCGTCTCGAGACTCCCAGTCCTCTGGCTCATGCGCCCCCGGGGAGCTGCGGCTCCGTTCGAGGGTTCCGGGCTCGGTGCACTCACCACCACGTTCCGGGCGGAACAAGGGAGGGGCGGGGTTGGCGAGCTGCCCTGCGGCCTTGCCGGGTCACCCGCCACAGGGGTGGGACCCTGGCAGGGCAGCGACAGATCGTGCCTGGCAGAAGCCCCCTGCATCCCAGTCAGCCAGAGACACCCCGACCCCCAAAGGGCCTGGCCCTAGGCCGCCCGCCACAGCCCCGATGTGAGGGCACAGCTTCCACTAGCTATTTCCCTCTTCACTTCCTGTCCTAAACTTTGTACAGTACTGGCATAGACTGTCCAACAGGTGCCACATTCTCCCCTAGAGGTGATTCCAATGACATGGTGACGAAAGGGATCCTTTATCCAGAGAAAGAGAAAAGGAGGACTTGTGGCACCTTAGAGACTAACAAATTTATTAGAGCATAAGCTTTCGTGAGCTACAGCTCACTTCATCGGATGCAAATGCATCCGATGAAGTGAGCTGTAGCTCACGAAAGCTTATGCTCTAACTCCTTTTCTTTTTGCGAATACAGACTAACACGGCTGCTACTCTGAAACCTGTCTTTATCCAGAGAGTGTTTTTTGGTTTAAAGCAACGTATCAGACACTTCCTTTGAATGCAGCACTGCTACACTGCTAGCGTGTCAGGCATTGCAGGGGCTCCCTTTGTAAAGTTGCTCTGCAACAGGGGTGGGTAAACTATTGCCCGGGAGCCACATCCGGTCCTCCAGACATTTTAATCCAGCCCTCGAGCTCCTGTAGGAGAGTGGGGTCTGGGGCTTGCTCTGCTTCGCCGCTCCAGCTAGGGGCTTGCCCCGCTCCGCCTGTGCTGTGGCTCTGCGCAGCTCCTGGAAGCAGCGGCATGTCCCTCTCCAGCTCCTATGCATAGGACCAGCCATAGGGCTCCGCAGCTGCCATTGACTGGGAGCCATGGTGAATGGGAGCTGCAGGAGCGGTGCCTGCGGATGGAGCAGCACGCAGAGGTGCCTGGCTACTCCTCCACATAGGAGCCAGAGGGGGGACATGCCGCTGCTTCCAGGAGCTGCTTGAAGCAAGCACCACCTGGAGCCTACACCCCGACTCCCTCTCGCACCCCTATCCCCCTCCCACCCTCTAAACCCCTTGGTCCTAGCCAGGAGGACCCCTAACCCCCCAGCCCCACCCCAGAGCCTGTACCCCCAGCCAAAGCCCTCACCCCCCCTGTCCCAGCCTGGAGCCCCCTCCCGCACCCTGAACTCCTCATTTCTGGTCCCATCCCAGAGCCCACACCCCCAGACAGAACCCTCAGCCCCTCCTGCACCCCAACCCCTAATTTCATGAGCATTCAGGGCCCGCCCTACAATTTCCATACCCAGATGTGGCCCTTTGGCCAAAAAGTTTGCCCACCCCTGCTCTATAGTCAATAAGATTGACAACTTTCTAATCTCACAAAACCCAAACATCCTTGCCCTGCCCCCGCTAACTCCATCCCCCTCCCTCGGTTCCTCGCTCTCCCCCAACACACACACTCACTTTCACCAGACTGGGGCAGGGGATTGGAGTGCAGGAGGAGGTGAGGGCTGCAGCTGGGCCTGCAGGCTCCAGGGTGGGGCCAAATATGAGTGGTTCAGAGTGCAGCAGGAGGCTCCAGGCCGGGGCACAGGGTTGACGGCTCTGGGAAGGGCTGAAGATTAATGAAATGTTCAACTCGACCCACAATTTCATTTTTCGGGGTGGGGGTGGAAATCCCACAGCTGTCAAAAAAATTTGCCCAGCTCTAGTCAACATTCTTTTGTGCCCTCTAGCCTCGTCTTGGAAATACCTTGGAATCTAGTGACATCTACTGAGGAAAGTGGAGGTTGTTAGCAACAAGCTACTGCTACATGAAATGGAGTTCTTGACATTCTTGACACTTAGAATAGTTAATTCTTTTCTGAAAATATTATACAATGTTAGCTATTTATACTTTGTTAGGTTTTTTTTTGGTTATGCTATCCCCAGAAGGAAAGTTAGTTAATAGGCAGAAAAACAAACAGGAAGCACAGATGTTTTTCCCCCCTAAAATATTTTGTACCTGAGACTGGTACAAAAATATATTGTAGACCAGCTCTACTATAGTGGATCCTAAACCAGTATAGTTAAATCAGTATTAAAAAAAAACCCTCTGCGTATACTAGCTCTTAGGGAATGGAGTAGCAATATTGCACCAAACTAAGACAGAAAATATTACCCTGGCCATTACAGCCCCATTGACTGCTAACATTCATACACATAGTGTTCCAGAAAGGATGAAGATATTATCTGTATAGAGCCCTAAAAGATGTAACTGTAGAGCATAACCTTAGTCTGCTGCATGTGTATTTCAGGAGTTTTTACACAGCAGTGCAAATCTAGGGCCAAATCATATTCAGCCTTTACCCAGGTAAACTCCTCTTTTAAATCAATGCGATAGAGAATTCTATCTTCGTTTGCTTTTCTGGACAGCACAAATATTTTTATTATTCAAGTTTGCATGTTATTAAGGTTAGAGTTACTTGTCAGTCTCTCAATTTGAAATCAGTTTTGGTAATCAATGTATATGGTGAATTTCATATAGTCATTTTATATTTTCATAGCTCCTGTCATAGTGGATTCCCTTATCAGCACTTAGACATATGATCACTCTGAGCAATTTCAATATGGATTGAACTCTTTAAAACTTCCAGATAATTTTGTAAAAATTCATAGGTTCCATCTCAGAACTCTGATACAGGGCTAAATCCTACCCTTTACTTCACTGATACACAAGAGGAAGTGGAGGAGGGTGTAGTGAGCCTCTCCTCCCTGTGCAATAGATGGCAGGATATCATCATAGCACTCAAGAGAGCACAAGGAAAAAGGCAGGTTAACGTGGCCCACATACCACATCCCAAAAGGATTTGTGGTTTAGGGGGAATATTTCTAAGCCCTCAGCCAAGAAATAAATAATATGATACTTCACATTTATATAGATCTTAACATTTTCAGAGCCCTGTACATACTGGCAGCTGACTGAAGAACTAGTCAGAAGTACATACTGCTTCTGTTCAGGGACCTGATCCAAATCCCATTGTCATCAATGAAATGATTCTTACTGACTTCACTAGGTTTTGGATCAAGCCCCCGAACAAGATAGAGCCCTCTAATATTCTCCCTTTCACCTGCCAAGAGAATCCTACAGGCATTGTTATGGTATATGACTCACATTCTACTATTGAATAGGCACTTTGTCTCAGTGGCTACACCTCAGGGCAGGCAGGGTAGATAGTTTCTACCCTGATTTTAATCAGTTACATTATGATGCTTTCCTGTTGCTGCACACTGTCACCTTTTTATGTCAATTTCGCCTACATGCTTTCAAATGTTGCCAGCCTCCATCCCTTTTCTATGCTGAAAATCTCTCGTGTATACATATTCGTAATAAAAAAGTCAGCTAGGAATAAGCAAGCAAATAGAATGAAACATAACATGTTTGTTGTGCTTGCCAGTACAAGAACAGCTAGCATTTTCAGAGGGGAAAAATGCATTGTGGAAAGCCCCATCTTTGCAGTTAAAGTAAAGTCAACAGAATTATACATCTTTCTCGGTATAGCAGGCTTAAATTAGGAAAGATATGGGGGTAGCAATTAGCTACACATCTGAATTGTTCCAGGATTACAAAAAAAATGCATTTCAGCAAATTGGTTAACAGCATTCATTTGAATACATTCTGTTGCTGATACCCTGTTAGAGATTGGTGGTGCAGTTTCACCCCTTGAACTCCGGTCACTGCCATAGATCTGACTGGTTCAGGACAGGGTGAGTGGTTTCTCTGGTCTAACATATCCACCTCATCTTTTTGAAATATATAGCAAATGAAGTAGGAAAAATGAGTTCAGTGATGTCTATGATAAAGAAAATTCTATATATGATGTGCCTTTCACCCCAATGAACATATGGAATGTATATGGAAAGGGCATGGAACCAGACAGGCAGATTGTGTATTATTTTATTTATTACCTGAATCAGATGGCACGAGGTGCCGAGGGAGCTTTACATCCAGCATACTCCTCAGTTCAAAAGTATCAATAGAACCCTGCAAATCTGCGGCTATCCAGTTTATATCCATAGACCACATTTGCAGATTGGATGTGGATACAGCTTTTGTATCCATGCAGAGCTGTATGTATCAGCTCTTTCCTATCTTATCTGATGATGTCCATGGTCTATCTCCATTATTCCAAGAAGAAAAGGAGTACTTGTGGCACCTTAGAAACTAACAAATTTATTTGAGCATAAGCTTTCGTGAGCTACAGCTCACTTCATCGGATGCAAGCTTATGCTCTAATAAATTTGTTAGTCTCTAAGGTGCCACAAGTACTCCTTTTCTTCTTGCAAATACAGACTAACACGGCTGCTACTCTGAAACCTGTCATTATTCCAAGGTAATTCTGTATCCTCTCATAATAAAGCATAGCATTACCACCAACTGGCCCAAAATTTCACAAGCTGTTGAGGGATACAGTGGACAAGGTACGATCTGGATTAGTGACCTATGCGATTCACTTAACAGCACAACTACTAGTATATGCCCTTTCCTTCAATAAGTAACCAACTGTGTTGTAAGTACATGGAACTATAGATGTAGGTGAAAGGAGGTCTTCAGCTAGCACATCCTAGCCTGTAAATCTAAAATTCTAATCTCACTCCCTGCAGCATAGTGAACTGCATCTTCTAACAATAGTTTTCCCATCATCTCATGCTTCATTTCACAGGACCACCAGAATTATTCTAGTGAATCTTTTCTCTCTGCTATCTCCATATCCTTCCTGGAAATTCATTATTTCTGTTGGATATTTCAGTCAGAACTTGGGCTGAAAGCACTATGAATCTGTTCTAACCAGTGCTAGCCTTGGTTAATAAGACTTATCTTATTCAACTCTCTGCCATAACATTCATAAAAATAAAACATGATAGTAAAAGCAACAGAGCGGAAATTGCAATAGACATTTGTTTTTGCAGTAAATTTCAGCATCAATATTTTCAAGCTTGTTGTCTTTTCCAAGAAAAGTAGCTTTAATCAATGATCTCACCTTGCTTGAGAACTCCTCTCTGCGTAGACTCCATTTTCTTATATTGTCGGCTAGAGATCTGTTCTTCCAAGGTGCATGTTAAGTGCCTGTTGCAAGGATCTGAGCACCCTCATCTCCCAGGCGACTTCACTGAGATGAAAACATGCCTAGCACTGCGGTGGGCAAACTTTTTGGCCCGAGGGCCACATTGGGGTGTGAAACTGTATGGAGGGCCAGGTAGGGAAGGCTGTGCCCCCCCAAACAGCCTGGCCTCCACCCCCTCCCACTTCCCACTCCCTGACTGCCCCCCTCAGAACCCCCGACCCATCCAACCCCCCCCGCTCCTTGTCCCCTGACCGCCGCCTCCTGGGACCTCCCTCCCCGGGATACCCCCCCACACTGCCTGTCCCCAGACAGCCCCAACCTATCTACAGCTCTGCCCCTTGACAGAGCCCCCAGGATTCCCACACCCTATCCAACCTGCCCTGTTCCCTGACCGTCCAGAACCTCAGCCCCTTCCAACCCCCCCTGCTCCCTGTCCCCTGACTGGCCCCAGGACCTCCTATCCAACCCCCCCCCCCCACATGCACCACTGTCCCCTTACCATGATGCTCAGAGTGGCAGGAGCTCGCAGCCCCGCTGCCCACATGGCGGTGTGGCTGCGTGGGAGGAGGAACAGTGGGGGAGGGGACGGAGGCTAGCCTTCTGGGCCAGGAGCTCAGGGGCTGGGCAGGATGGTCCCACAGGCTGGATGTGGCCTGCAGGCCGCAGTTTGCCCACCTCTGGCCTAGCAGGATTGAATCTTCAGCAGAAACATGATTGCACTCATGATTGCATGATGGCAGCCAAAATGAGGAAAAATTTACTTCCATTGACAGATGGCAATCTAAGATGAACACTTACAGCTGTTCATTGAGTTTTGCCCTTAACCAATCCAAGACCCATCATTTTCCAACCTTTCCCAACTTGTGACTCTTCAACTACATTTTGATTTCTTTGGGTATCATTTGTGGTAAAATGATAAAGTTCTTTTGTGGAAATATATATTTTTTCAAGCTACAGTATTCGTTATTTTATAACTGCCACAATAGGAACTCTTTACATTTGTCTTTATCTGGGTAGCAATTCTTCTCACTACTCATATTTGCCCCAGCAATTACACTACAAGTAATTTTTACTACAACAGTCAAATTCTATCCTGAAAAGCATGCAGGGGTCTCACAAAAAAGTAAAAAAAAACTGCACATGTATCTGCAGGGAGAATGTAAACATATATAGGACACCAAATTCTGTATAATGCAAGGTGAACTAAGTACTCTGGGTGACCGCAGTATTGACTTTACTGCAGTATTTCCTATTCTTAGCTTGTGTACCTCAGTGAGATATTAATATTATGGTGTGCTAAATCCTGCTCCTATTGAGGTTGCCCAGTGTATGTTTCTAAAGTAATATGCATCTATACAAAACATTAAAAAAAAAAAAAAAAAAAAAAACACAAGTAAATGGAGATAGAGGATTACTTAATTGGTTTCAGAGTAGCAGCCGTGTTAGTCTGTATTCGCAAAAAGAAAAGGAGTACTTGTGGCACCTTAGAGACTAACAAATTTATTAGAGCATAAGCTTTCGTGAGCTACAGCTCACTTCATCGGATGCATTTGGTGGAAAAAAACACAGGAGAGATTTATATACACACACAGAGAACATGAAACAATGGGTTTATCATACGCTCTGTAAGGAGAGTGATCACTTAAGATAAGCCATCACCAGCAGCAGGGGGGGAAAGGAGGAAAACCTTTCATGGTGACAAGCAAGGTAGGCTAATTCCAGCAGTTAACAAGAATATCAGAGGAACGGGTGGGGGGGAGAAATACCATGGGGAAATAGTTTTACTTTGTGTAATGACTCATCCATTCCCAGTCTCTAGTCAAGCCTAAGTTAATTGTATCCAGTTTGCAAATTAATTCCAATTCAGCAGTCTCTCGTTGGAGTCTGTTTTTGAAGCTTTTTTGTTGAAGTATAGCCACTCTTAGGTCTGTGATCGAGTGACCAGAGAGATTGAAGTGTTCTCCAACTGGTTTTTGAATGTTATAATTCTTGACGTCTGATTTGTGTCCATTCATTCTTTTGCGTAGAGACTGTCCAGTTTGGCCAATGTACATGGCAGAGGGGTATTGCTGGCACATGATGGCATATATCACATTGGTAGATGCGCAGGTGAACGAGCCTCTGATAGTGTGGCTGATGTGATTAGGCCCTATGTTGGTGTCTCCTGAATAGATATGTGGACAGAGTTGGCAACGGGCTTTGTTGCAAGGATAGGTTCCTGGGTTAGTGGTTCTGTTGTGTGGTGTGTGGTTGCTGGTGAGTATTTGCTTCAGATCGGGAGGCTGTCTGTAAGCAAGGACTGGTCTGTCTCCCAAGACCTGTGAGAGTGATGGGTCGTCCTTCAGGATAGGTTGTAGATCCTTGATGATGCGTTGGAGAGGTTTTAGTTGGGGGCTGTAGGTGATGGCTAGTGGCGTTCTGTTATTTTCTTTGTTGGGCCTGTCCTGTAGTAGGTGACTTCTGGGTACTCTTCTGGCTCTATCAATCTGTTTCTTCACTTCAGCAGGTGGGTATTGTAGTTGTAGGAATGCATGATAGAGATCTTGTAGGTGTTTGTCTCTGTCTGAGGGGTTGGAGCAAATGCGGTTATATCGTAGAGCTTGGCTGTAGACAATGGATCAAGTGGTATGATCTGGATGAAAGCTAGAGGCATGTAGGTAGGAATAGCGGTCAGTAGGTTATAACCGCATTTGCTCCAACCCCACAGACAGAGACAAACACCTACAAGATCTCTATCATGCATTCCTACAACTACAATACCCACCTGCTGAAGTGAAGAAACAGATTGATAGAGCCAGAAGAGTACCCAGAAGTCACCTACTACAGGACAGGCCCAACAAAGAAAATAACAGAACGTCACTAGCCATCACCTTCAGCCCCCAACCAAAACCTCTCCAACACATCATCAAGGATCTACAACCTATCCTCAAGGACGACCCATCGTTCTCACAGGTCTTAGGAGACAGGCCAGTCCTTGCTTATAGACAGCCCCCCAATCTGAAGCAAATACTCACCAGCAACCACACACCACACAACAGAACCACTATCCCAGGAACCTATCCTTGCAACAAAGCCCGTTGCCAACTCTGTCCACATATCTATTCAGGGGATACCATCATAGGGCCTAATCACATCAGCCACACTATCAGAGGCTCGTTCACCTGCGCATCTACCAATGTGATATATGCCATCATGTGCCAGCAATGCCCCTCTGCCATGTACATTGGCCAAACTGGACAGTCTCTACGCAAAAGAATGAATGGACACAAATCAGACGTCAAGAATTATAACATTCAAAAACCAGTTGGAGAACACTTCAATCTCTCTGGTCACTCGATCACAGACCTAAGAGTGGCTATCCTTCAACAAAAAAGCTTCAAAAACAGACTCCAACGAGAGACTGCTGAATTGGAATTAATTTGCAAACTGGATACAATTAACTTAGGCTTGACTAGAGACTGGGAATGGATGAGTCATTACACAAAGTAAAACTATTTCCCCATGGTATTTCTCCCCCCCACCCCACCCCCCACTGTTCCTCTGATATTCTTGTTAACTGCTGGAATTAGCCTACCTTGCTTGTCACCATGAAAGATTTTCCTCCTTTCCCCCCCTGCTGTTGGTGATGGCTTATCTTAAGTGATCACTCTCCTTACAGTGTGTATGATAAACCCATTGTTTCATGTTCTCTGTGTGTGTATATAAATCTCTCCTCTGTTTTTTCCACCAAATGCATCCGATGAAGTGAGCTGTAGCTCACGAAAGCTTATGCTCTAATAAATTTGTTAGTCTCTAAGGTGCCACAAGTACTCCTTTTCTTTTTACTTAATTGGTGATGCATTGTCTGTCTTAAACAAGCAAACTAAATAGTTGCTTTTGGAATTTTTTTCTTTAAGAAAGTTTAAATGAAGTTCTTGTTTTACTACGTATTTTGTACTGAAGCCATTGCCTCTAAAACATGAGGCCAGAGCCTCAGCTGGTGTAAAGTCAGTTTAGAAGCATTGAAATCAATCAATTTAACTCCTGCTGAGGTTCTGGCTTTTGGATTTTAATCCAAACTAAATCTCTGATAAAAGATCCTTAATAGCTGACTGTCCTAATATTGCTATACAGTATTGATTTTGTGTCATCACACTGCTAGAGTTCAGGCAGAAGCAGGTGATAATACCAGGGATGCCCTAGTTGCTCTGTGTTTCCATGACAACAATCTGCAAAACAGTTCCCTGTGAATTTCCTTCTGACTGCTTCATTACATCTGACAGCTGTACTCTGAATGAGACTCATCCCCATTATCTTCTTCCAATTAACAAAAAATGTTTTATGAAAAGAAACAATTGAAATTATGTTTTTAGTTTGCAGAACGTAGATATCAAACACACCCCAATCCAAATATTGTTAGGGCAGACAGTTTCAGTTTCTTTTTTCCATGGCCATCAAATGTAATTGACTTGGTAGTGTATGAAATTAGGTCTGACTTTTTTTGCTCCCAGGACTATATTTGTTTTTATTGTTGCTGAGCACAGTGTGCTTGTTAAAGCTGTTGTGTGCTTCACACACACTATTATTAAAAAAAAAAAAAACTAACTGCACTTGATGTTCCTACTGATTTCATGTTACATCTGGCCAATGTTTAGCTGGTACAATATCTATCTAATTTTATAAAATGGTATAAGTCCATTAGCTCCAGTGTATTTATACACGGGATGGTTTTGTAAATTATTAGTTCTGCTGCTCCCTGTCTGCAACACATGTATTTTGATGTTAGATTAGTCTGCATCTCCCAACCCAAATGACACTGCAATCTCAATGTTAGAATTAAGTGCAAGGCAGCATACTGGCTATCACTGATCATTTGCTTCTCCATTTTATTTGAGATGAGCCTCTAGAACTGAATCATGCATATTGCAAATTACACAGTTTCCATCTCTTATTCTGATCGCTTCAAGCAGGTACTATTGGACAATTTGATCACTATCTATAGGAAGCCCACTTTAAATTAATAAGGAAAGAGCATTCTAAACGAGATAAAAGTGGGAAGAGCCCAAAGACAACCCACAGGTTGTTAATGAAAGAAAACTGCAACTAAATGTGTTAAACATTATTAGAGGCATTACAAATACTCCCCATACCACATTCTGTGCAAGTGGCAATAGGCTTCTGGTGATCCTATAACTAAGGCTGGTTTCAGAGTAGCAGCCATGTTAGTCTGTATTCGCAAAAAGAAAAGGAGTACTTGTGGCACCTTAGAGACTAACAAATTTGTTAGTCTCTAAGGTGCCACAAGTACTCCTTTTCTTATAACTAAGGCTATGATTCAGTCACGTGACTTTTTGTTTATTGCCCGTGACCTGTCCATGACTTTTACTAAAAATGCCCCTAATTAAATCTTAGGTGCTGGGGGAGCGCTCAGGTGGACGCTGCTGCTGATCTGGGGGGGGAGGAGGGGTGCTCTAGTGGACGCTGCTGCTGGGCAGCGAGGGGTGGGGCTCCATGCAGGGAGTGGCCTAGGGCCCCGCCACCACTGCCACTCCAGGCAGCAGGTACTCCATGGCCCTGCCCCCACTCCTGACCGCAGCTCTGGGGCAACGTCCGGAACCAGCTGCCTGGGCCTCTCAAGCAGCTTGGGTGGCCATGGGCTTAGCCACATTGGCTGCTGCAGAAGTCACGGAGGTCCCAGAAAGTCAAAGACTCTCAGCCTTACCTATAACTAATAAGAGCAGCTACTTCTTTAAATTCATGAGGTAGAAAGGAATCTGTTTGGATTGAAAGAAAGGCACTGTAGTGTATTTGAAGGCTGTGGCTTCTTATTTTGGGTGTCAATTTTGGGCCCGATTTTCAGAGGTCCCGAGCACCTACAATTTTAGGTAATGGGTGCATATGGTCAGCTCTAATAAGTACACAGCCAAATGTGTTCAGTTGCTTTGCTTCTTTAAAATGGGAGAGTGGATGCAGTTCACTTTGGGCAGTAGCACGTATGCGATTTTTTCTAGAGCTTCACTTTAATATAGTTGTGTTGCTTTCTCAAATGTGCAGCGTGTCCTGCCCAATGGAGTATCATCGGCTGCTAGCCACTAAGACCACTGTTACCATTAATTTCTGCACACATCTGTCTCTGCTATAAACCTTGTTTACCCTCCGCTTCTTCCCCACCCCACCCCAACTCCTGTTTGTCCTTTTTTCACCCATCATATTGTCTGAATCTTAGCTTGTGAGCTCTCTGGGGCAGGAACTGTCTATGTGTTATATGTTTGTACAGTGTCTAATACTAGGGGGCCTACTACAATAGATCTATATCATTATTCAATTGTATATACTTTTTCACATTACATTTATCATCTGACTTATACAAATGATGTACAAATCTGACTTGTGGGAAGCAAGTGAACAGCATATATACAGTTCAAAAGGTGTAAATCAGGGTTTAAAAAAATCAATTAAAATCAAAGTGGGATTAGAGAAATTCAGGATTTCATCTTGCATATTTAATCAAAGCAACTGAAGACTTTCATACTTCATCAATCTTATTGTTAATACAGATTGGTCCTGTCTTCTAGCAAACAGAGCACTGAGTGTCTTCTCTCTCTCTCCACTGTGGGCCAGATGCTCCAATGTTGTCCATGGGCATAGTTCCATTGACTCTGATTTACATCAGACAAGGATCTGTCCCTATGTTTGTAAACTTTCTCTGTCTTGCCTGTCATTCGTTAGTTATTCATTTCTGTGAAGGCATCTGCTCCTCTAAAACATTTTGAAGAATTGTTTGTATCAATTTAAGTTTGCAAACGTAATAGTCAAAGGAGAGCAACTGATAGAGACTTACCTTTGGTTGAAATCACCACATTCTCCAACGAGAGACTGCTGAATTGGAATCAATTTGCAAACTGTACACAATTTATTTAGGCTTGAACAGAGACTGGGAGTGGATGGGTCATTACACAAAGTAAAACTGTTTCCCCATGTTTATTTCCCCCCCCCCCATTGTTTCTCAGACTGCTGGAAAATGGCCCACCTTGATTATCACTACAAAAGATTTCCTTCCCACCCTCCCCCCCCCGCTCTCCTGTTGGTAATTGCTCACCTTAAGCGATCACTCTCCTTACAGTGTGTATGGTAACACCCATTGTTTCATGTTCTCTATGTATATAAATCTCCCCACTGTATTTTCCACCGAATGCATCCGATGAAGTGAGCTGTAGCTCACGAAAGCTTATGCTCAAATAAATTTGTTAGTCTCTAAGGTGCCACAAGTACCTTTTTTTTTTTTTTTTTTTTTTGTAAATACAGACTAATACGGCTGCTACTCTGAAACCTGTCACATTCTCCTATGGTTCTCAAATGAGAACAGCCTGTTAATCTCTAGGAAGGAGAGATTAATAAGATTCATTACATCAGTGCTTTATGCTGGTAATATTTGCGGGTGAGAATTTCAGGGTCAAATTTTTAAAAGTAGTTTCTGATTTTGGTTGCATCCATTTTTGGGTACCCAGCTTCAGCACCCAAAAATCAGAGGCGACTTTTGAAAGCTCAGTAGAGGATCCCAGGTCTCACTCTTTCCTTCAATTTACTCCTTGACCCTACCAGTCTCTCTACTCTCTAGTACCAAGAGCAATGCTGCAGAATTCCTTCCCTATAGCCCTCTTCTTTGCCTTTAGGTGCAGCACCCTCATTATAAGAGGCTATGACCATTCCTTTCTTATCCGGATTAGTGCCAACATTAGCCCCATTAGTTCAGCCATCAGGATGTCACCTAACTTGACAGTTTGTTAGAAACCAGGTGGGTTAATTGGCCTCTCAGGCCCACATTAACCCTTTCCCTACCTGAGTTGTTAGATACCCCATCACACTTTCCTTCATTCATTTTCAGAACTTTTCCACTAAACTGAAGCAGAAGCACAAGCATCCTCCTCTGCAAATCGCTGACTCTCCTGGGAGCATTGACTCCTGCATCTCTCCACAGGCTCTTTCTAGCTCTTAAAATGTTAACCTGTGCCATATGAAGTCATGCTGACAGATGCAAGGCTTTCATCGGCTCTCATAGCTAAATGACACAAGTGGTCTTCAGTTTAAAGAAAAGGAGGACTTGTGGCACCTTAGAGACTAACAAATTTATTTGAGCATAAGCTTTCGTGAGCTACAGCTCACTTCATTGGATGCATTCAGTTTGTTATTTGACTTAATTGGAAGGACACCGGAAAGTGGCTCATGACCTTCACATCACAGCATACAGAGCAGCAGGCAGGCAGGGACTATGGAGGGGCTTCCTTGGCAACAAAAATGTGATCTCTGAATAAGCAAATTCACCTACAAAGTTAGTCAGTTGCTGTAAGTTCCAAAATTAATTAGTCCTCAGAATTTGGTTTTAAAAATAAATTATCTCCATTCTGAGGAGCAAAGTAGCTTTCCCCTACTCCTTTTTACTTTAAAAAAAATACCAAAACCCTAAAATATTGTATTTAAGCTGAAATTGATAAAGAACATGTTGGCTTCAGTAAAGAAGTTGGTAGTGAGTAGAGAGTTCTTAGAATCTACAGGTTTTCACTGCAAGTCAGCTGCTGAGTCAGAAAGGCTACTGACCTTCCATAAAGCATTACTAATACCACTATCATCATACAGAATTATCTGTAATTCTGATCCTTTAAGCACCTACTTTTCAGTAGACCAGCACTGAATCAGATTTCACCTTCTTTAAGGCCTACTCGTAAGCATCAAGACCACTTAAGTAACGTTAAAATGATTCTGAACCTTTTTCAAAAGGTCTGAATCTCTAACATTCTCAATAGAAAGTCTGGTTGCTAAGCTACGGTGTGGTCAGAGAGTTTGGGAAAGACTAATGATTTACCCTAAAATATTTCCTCTCTTTTTAAACTGATAGCCAGACCAGCTGGTTGTAATGAGGTTTGTCAAATGGATTAAACTGCTACTGAGCTTTCATTTGTTCTCAGTGATTCAGTATGATTCAGGTTTGAGAGCCTGAAAATATTCTCCATTTCTTATAATCATTTTGATGCGTGGGGGAGGAAGCAGGGGATTAAAAAAAAAGTATAATATATATTCCCCCTTTGATAAGATAAATGGTGCATTTTTAATATTCTTTTTAGCCGAGTTCATGAAAGAGCCCTTTAAAGAACATAAACATCCTCAGGTTGGGTATATAATGATGCAGCTAACTTCACACAATCATATCTTCCTGTAATGGCTATCCTCAGCAGCCTGCTGCTTACTTGCAGTGAAGGGGGTTGACCTCCTGCTCAAGTGATAGATATATTTTCTTGCTGAAAAAAATCAGGATTTGATGCCCATTGTGTGTGTCTGTCAGTATCCTTGATTGGTTACAAAAATGACACCTCAGATAGGTATTGAACTTGGGACGGAGTGTGCAATACATTGGCTTAGTTTGTGTCTCTAGCTAGTCCTTGCCAAGAGATTATAAGAGCCCTCTACTTACAGATAACTAATAATATACTCCTTTACTTCAAGTGAGAGGCGGCTTCTGATTTTGATACAGAGGGGCCTATTGACAACGTGTGACAGCAGTTTGTGCACAGGGACAGTTCGTTACATTTGCAATGAAGAGGCACTTTATAAATGAGATTTCCACACGGTAATTGGGTGGAAAGAAATTGTAGGTTTTATAATGTTCATAGATTTCAAGGCCAGAAGGAACCATTGTGATCATCTAGTCTGCCCTCCTGTATAACAAGGTCATAGGACTGCCCCAAAATAACTCCTAGAGTGTTAGAAAAACATCTAATCTTGATTTTTAAAAAATTGTCAGTGAAGGAGACTCCACCATGACCGCTGATAAATTGTCCTTGGATGATTGAAGACTCTTTGTGGCCAATCTTGATATTCTTATGAGTTGGGCCAATCTGCCACCCACATGTATGTCCCATACCTCTCTCCATTTCCTTGGACCTGCTGGATCTTGAGAGGTATCTTCCAAAGTTTCCACTTTGAGGACCTTGTATCTGTTTGAACCTTCTAGCAGTGAAGAATTCCTCTTGGTTCTTTTCTATCGGGTGGACATAGCCTGCTCATCCCTCACCTGACTCCAGCCATGTAGAATGCCACCATGGCCTCTTGCGGTTACATACTGCCAGGCCTCTTCTCTAACTTCCTTTCTCTATGGTGGCCAGCTCCATTCTTCCTTGAATCTGGAGTACTGTGTCCCCCAAACCTGGCTGTCTAGGAACTCCTCCACTTCTCAGTAGCATCCTTACTTGCTTCTACAATCCAAGAATCTTTTTCTTCAGCATAGCCGCCAACTTGCACTTCATGTGCAAGAAATGCTTTCTGTCTTTAGGCAGGAAAGAGAACATGACACATCTATTGCAGGTCTCCACTGTTCCATCATTAGCCATTTTGATATCACATGTAGTGTTGAACCTGGAAGGAAAGCCTTCCACACAGCCCCTCGAAACTTCCTTGTTCACATATTAAGACATATTGCACCTTGCCTTCTTGCTAAATAAAGAGACTACCCTGGTGAGCTTTTATAGTAATTCAAAGCCACAGTAATACACAGACACAATAGACATTAGTTAACTGTAGTTAATTGCTATCATGAGGAATAGGGTTTAGAGGTGTTCTCTCTCTCTCAAAAAAACAAACAAACTCCAAACCAGAGGCCTTTACCACATGAGGAAAAGGAAAAACTCCATTTGGTGTCAGTAGAGGTAGCCTCACAGTCTGTAGTAACAGCTCTCTGTAGTAAAACAGTAGCTCTTTCCAGTGCTCCAACCACTAGAGGCCAGATAATTGAAAGCAGATGAACACTTCAATGGGTCCGACACATTCCACTGCATAGAGACCAGTGATATACAAATAAACAAGGCAAAACAGGAGGAGGTGAAATCTCATTAGGACCTTTAAACAAAGAAGCTTTTTCAGAAATATTCTGTAGCTTTTAACATTTACATCTTAATAAAGATAAATGGAAACTTCTTCAAAAACAACAGGATGTCTTTCTGGAGTGATAAACACTTTAACTCTGCAGTGTAAGCCACTGTGTGTGGTTATTTTCATCACAACGTACAAATATGTATTCTGTCACATAAGAAGAACCCTGTTTTCCTGCTGACACAACTTCCTGGTATTGCTACATTCTTGGTATTTTTACTGCATATTTTTGAATACTAACTGATGTATGTTGCTTTGACACCCACGCTGATAATGACAGTCATGTCCAGGTAATGGCTTCATTATATCAACTGGCTTTTTGGCTAATCTATTTCTATTGAAAAAACTACTGACACCTGCAGTATAGTTTCTAAAGTCATGTGCTGTTGTCTATGGTTATGTTCTCTAGGTGGAGAGAGAATTAGAATGTAAGTGTATGGAAAATGTAGCTAAGAAAGGTCAAAAGGCTGGGTTGCATGAAGACAAAACCAAAAGGCAGTGTTTAGTTCATACTTTATATTTCTAATAACAAAAATACAAACAAGCTAGGAGTCATAGATTTGAAGAATAGGATGACAGCATAGCAAAATGGGGGAAAAAAACCCTATATACTGAGAGAAATGTGTGTTGTCATGATGGGATTAGAAATTAATAAAAGTTGAAAGTCTTGGACCAAATTCTGGTCTCACTGAAGTCAATAGCAAGACTTCCACTAACTTCAAGGGGAACAAGATTTGGTTCTTTGTCTTTAGCTGTTCCTTAGTAATAACTGACCTGGAATTCAAAAGCCTCCAGTTATGTTTTATACCAGCTGTATGTCTTCCTATAAATGTCGCCAGAAGTGCAGCAAAGAGGGGGCTGTAGTAATTGAGTCTAAATACAATAAAGCAGGGGTGGGCAAACTTTTTGGCCAGAGGGCCACATCGGGGTTGCAAAACTATATGGAGGGCCGGGTAGGAAAGGCTGTGCCTCCCCAAACAGCCTGGCCCCCACCCCCTATCCACCCCCTCCCACTTCATACCCCCGACTGCCCCCCTCAGAACCACTGACCCTTCCAACCCCCACTGCTCCTTGTCCCCGACCGCCCCTACCCACCCCCCAGGACTCCCCCCATCTAACCTCCCCCCCGTCCCCCGACTGCCTCAACCCCTACCCACAACCCCACCCCCTAACAGGCCCCCCCAGGACTCTCACGCCTATCCAGCCCCCTAATTCCCCAACCACGCCCCCAGAACCTCCACCCCACCCAACCGCCCCCTGCTCCCCATCCCCTGATTGCCCCCCGGGACCCCCGCTTCTTTACTATGCTGGAGCCAGCCACGCTGCCACGCTTCCCGGCAGGAGCGGTGTTCTAGAGCGCTGGCGGCACAGCTAGCTGAGGCTGTGGGGAAGGGTGGACAGTAGGGATGGGGCCAGGGGCTAGCCTCCCCGGCCGGGAGCTCAGGGGTCAGGCAGGACAGTCCCGCGGGCTGCCATAGTTTGCCCACCTCTGCAATAAAGGCACAAACTAAGCTGTCCCTCTCCCAGTGGGGAGCAAGGGTGCACAATGGCAAAGAACATTGTGTGAAAGCACAAGTGACGTATCCCTGCATGGGAAGCACAGGCTCTATAATGGCAACTAGATTTTCATCCGATGAGAGGCAAGTACAACTCTGCCATTTAAGAGATGGCTGCAATGTGCTAAAGGGACATAGAACTCAGCAAACGTTTGGCCAAAAATAAAATGAAATAAAAATCCCAAAGACACTTTGCTTTTATCATACTATAGTGTAAAATAAGGCAGCCAGTTATTCACTTCTGAGTATCATGGAGCAGATTAGATAACAGAGTACCCAAGACAGAGCCATAGTGAAGGCCCTAGAGCAGGGGAGGGCAAACTACTGCCCGCGGGCCAGATCCAGCCCATCAGGGCTTTCAATCCAGACTGTGGGATTGCCAGCCCCATGGCGCAGCAGGGCTAAGGCAGACTCCCTGCCTGCCCTGGCCCCGCACTGCTCCCAGAAGTGACCGGCACTATGTCCCTGCGGCCCCTAGGTGAAGGGGGTACAGAGGGCTACATGCGCTGCCCTCACCTGCAGGCACCGCCCCCCGCAGCTCCCATTGGCCATGGTTCCCCGTTCCTGGCCAATGGGAGCTGCGGGAGTGATACCCGTAGGCAAAGGCAGCACGCAGTGGAGCCACCTGCCCTGTCCCACCCCCAGGAACCACTGCTGGACATGCTGGCCACTTCTGGGAGCGGCGTGGGGCAGGGCAGGCAGCCACCCCAAAGCCACTCGCGGTAAGCTACACCAGGCCGGAGCCTGCACCCTGAACACCTCCTGCACCCCACAACCCAACCCCCTGCCTGAACCCTCTCCTGCACCCCAACCCCCTGCTCTGAGCCCCCAACCTCCTACCCTGAGCCCCCGCCACACCTTGCACCCCAATCCCTTGCCCTGAGCCCCTTCCTGCATACCGCACCTTCTCCCACACCCCCACCCCCAGCCTGAGCCTTGCATTCATGGCCCTGCATACAGTTTCCCCACCCAGATGTGGTCCTCGGGCCAAAAAGTTTGCCCACCCCTGCCCTAGAGGGTCTCAGTCTAATTAGATGCTCTGCTGACAAAAGATATAGAAACTTGGGGCATAAAATGAAATCATATGGAAAACACTCAGAGCAATCCTGATGTGGGGCTAATCCTGCAAAGATCTGAGCCCACTCTACTCCCACTGAAATCAGAGGAAGGTATTTGACAATTCATGGGCTAGGATATATGTTTTGCCAGTTGTCATTCTCCATAGTTTTGGATTGAGTAAAGAGTTCAAAGTTGATTTAAAAGGAAAACAAATCTGCAGGTAACAGCTCAGTGCAAAATCCAGGCAATGCTATTTTAGTACTATGGGCATATGATGGTCTAGCAGTTATGGGGCTAGACTGGAACTCAGAAAAATCAAGGTTCAGGTCCTTGTTCTGCAACAGACTTCCTGGGTAACCTTGGGCAAGTGACTTAGGGGGAAACATTTCAAAAGAGCGTTTAAGTGATTTGAGAGCTTGCATTCCATTTTCAACAGTGACTTGGGCATGGAGGAGCCTGCGTCTCACTATTCCTAAGCAAGTACCTAATGCACATGTGAAAATGGACCAGGTTCCTAAGTCACAATTGATAATTTTATCCTTAGTCTCTCTATGCCTCAGTTCCCCATCTGTAAAATGGGGATAATTACTACAGTACAAACTGAGAAACTCAGATATTACAGAAATGGGGGCCAGAGAAGTACCTTAAAGAGATAACATATGAATGCAAAAAAAGAAAGTTCATTTAAAAAAGAAACAGTTAAGGTTGTTAAGTGACAATGTACTTACCCTTTTGTAAAGGAGGTGATAGATAATGGGGTCAGCTACTCATCACTCAGTGGCACCTCCTCATGACACAGCTGGGGAACTGCCTCACCTCTGTCTGCACCCCATCCTGCAGTCACTCAGCCCATTGCCTCAGTCACTCACTCTGTGATCTCTCTCTCTCTCTCTCGCTAGTCAGGAGCTGCAGAGCCTCTCTTTTGTGGCTTAGCCATCTGGCCAAGTCACACTGAAGTTCCATGTCCCTCCTTCCAGGATATTAGCAATGCCTCCTTCAAAATTATCCCCAGCAGCCCCCAAATAGGCTGCCCCTTGTGTGCCATTCCTGCAGTGGCTTATAGGGGAACCCAGCCCTGCTCACTACACTGGCTTCCAATCCAGGGACTCTCAACCCAGCAGCTCAGGTCTTTACTTTCCTTTACTGCTCCTTCCTCAGACCACTTTCTACACTGCCTGTTATAGGCTATAACTCCATAGCAGGGAATGCAACTGCAGATCCTCCTTCTCCTTTTGCCAGCACCCTAGCGTCATGGAAGTCCTACTTGTTTCTGCTCATGTGAACTTCATCCCCAATTAAGCCTCCTTGTGGCCTAGTTCCCCTCCAGGTGCAGTTTATGACTAACTGGCTTCTCTTGCCTATATTAACCCCTCTGGGGCTAGTGTGGGGTGAGCACCCTATCACAAAAAGGAAAGCACTTGACCCAAGGAAATGAACAGTTAAGGACATTGTAAACCTTATACTCCCACATTAGAAACATTCTTATTCTTCTAGTACACAGAAATGTATATGTCATCACAACTTTCTTCCCTTTCCCCTATGCTGGCAGACTAAGGGGCTGTTCTTATACTGTCCCTGTCCAAACAGAGAGAGACATACCCAGCATTACCCAAAGGTGGTCCAAGCTGTTCAACTAATAAGACCGAAAATATCATGTTGCCTCTATATAAATCCATGGTACGCCCACATCTTGAATACTGCATGTGGATGTGGTCGCCCCATCTCAAAACAGATACATTGGAATTGGAAAAGGTTCAGAAAAGGGCAACAAAAATTATTAGGGGTATGGAACAGCTTCCGTATGAGGAGAGATTAATAAGACTGGGACTTTTCAGCTTGGAAAAGAGATGACTAAGGGGGGGATAAGATAGAGGTCTATAAAATCATGACTGGCATGGAGAAAGTAAATAAGGAAGTGTTGTTTATTCCTTCTCATAACACAAGAACTAGGGGCCACCAAACAAAATTAATAGACAGCAAGTTTAAAACAAACAAAAGGAAGTATTTTTTCACACAATGCACAGTCAACCTGTGGAACTCCTTGCCAGAGGATGTTGTGAAGGCCAAGACTATAACAGGATTCCAAAAAGAACACGGTAAATTCATGGAGGATAGGTCCATCAATGACTATTAGCCAGGATGGGCAGGGATGGTGTCCTTAGCCTCTGTTTGCCAGAAGCTGGGACTGGGTGACAAGATGGATCACTTGATGATTACCTGTTCCGTTCATTCTCTCTAGGGCACCTGGCATTGGCCACTGTCGGAAGACACGATACTGGGCTAGATGGACCTTTGGTCTGACCCAGTATGGCCGTTCTTATGTTCTTAAGCTTGAGGGCCTGCAGCACTAAATAAAATGACCTCCTGATGTCTCTCTCTCCCATCCAGGGACAGGCCTTTCTTCTTGCTGCACAAAACACTGACAGGCCCATGAGCAATCCAGTTGCCATGCCCATTCAGTCCTTGCTTCTCTGCTGAGACTGCCAGACAGTATGCTGAATAGCATCAACTGTGCTGGTGGTTTTTGTAATGTGGACTCTTCTCCATTAGAAACTGGACTGAGACAAGCAATCCAGCTCATATAAGCCACCAAAGAGCCATCAGGTGTGATAACTTGGTCTCTTCTTCTGCCCTGAGCTAGGTTGAAGCAGTTGTAATTAATACTTGGCCAAAAAACCCTGGTTGGCAGATAAATCCCATGCAAAGACTTAACTAATCCATTTGCTGTTGGAGGTGGAGAATTTATGTCCTTGGTGCAGCCAGTGAAGGGCAACAGACTCATATCTTTGAGACTGCATCTTGTAGAGGGCAGTGGTACAAAGGCACATTGAGCCACTACATTATTTACTCTCCCCAGTTCCAGAAAGCTGATCGATCGCTGAATATCTCAGGCTCACAAGAATTTGTTATCAATTGGCAACCATTTATCAGATATAAATATATGGCTGCAAACAACAGATATCAGAGTCACTAGCTAAGCTGTATAAATTGTGATATCCAGGGTGCTACTCAGGTCCTTCTGCTCCAGAAACACAGGCCTATCCCACCTGAGCTAAAGAAGAAACCTATTGGCTGCAGTAGCATTAGGGTATATGTCATGATTAGGCTGAAATCACTAAAAAGCAACATTGTCAGACACATCTGAGCAGGTCTGACATTCCATGAAGCAGTGGTAGAAAGAGACTCTGCCAATACTTTGCCCTGCACTTAGATGTGAAAGGCTCTAGACTGTAGCCTATTACCCAGCTAGTCCCTTACAGTATATCTTTAGAGCAGCGGTTCTCAAACTATGGATCAGGATCCCAAAGTGGGTTGCAATCCCGTTTTAATAGGGTCACAGGGCTGACTTAGACTTGCTCGGGTCTGGGGCCGAAGCCTGAGGACTTCAGCCCTGGGCAGTGGAGCTCAGGTTACAGGCCCCAGCTTCGGCTTTGGCCCCCACTACCAGAGGTGGCAGGACTAGAGTAGGCTCAGACTTCAGTCCCCCCTTCTGTAGTTGTGTAGTAATATTTTTTGTCAGAAGGGGGTCGCGGTGCAATGGAGTTTGAGAACCGCTGCTTTAGAGAATTGTCCATTGGTTGTTCAAGGTGCTTTGCTTAACAAGCCCCCAAAAGAAGGGGTGATCAGGTCTGAAAGTCGTTTTAGCATTTTTGCACTAATGTGACTAGGCTTTTCATTTTCCCCATTACCACTAAGGGGTCTGTTAGAAGATGACTCAGAGGGTTGGAATGAAGGTCTTGATGGCCCATTAGGTTTGAATCTCCAAAGCATGAGTCTCTGGGACAAACTATGGCGTGATGTGTGCAGGGAATCAGTTATAGATCTCGTTAGTTATGGCTAGTGAATGTTGTGAATCCAAGTCTTCTAAAATCAAGATGAAACAGTAACCCCTTGTGTGTTTTCTGCCCCATTAGCTGTACAATCACTTCTGAGAGCAGAAGCATGTTCATGAGGCTCTCCAAAAAACCAAAACCAACGAACAGTAAACATATTATACTTCAGCATGAACATGAGAAGAAAAACAAACTGTGGTGTTTATACTGGTAAGCAAACATACAGGATCAGATCCTGATCTCTGTTTTGACTGTTTCGTGCCAGTCCATCAGCATAAAGCCGGCAGAGTCAGAAATCTAAATCTTCTCTGATACGGAGGATCTTTGGGCAGTATTGAGCCCAGTAGCAGCTCCTACAGTACACCTCTCCCAGCCCCCAACATACAGTGCACTTCTGGGAGGAAAGGGGTATGGTCAGATGTCTCTAAGCTAGGAGATTAGTTTATAGCATGATTTGACTAGCACAGTTCTCAGTAAAGATTCCAATCTCAACTGGTCAGGGAACCTGTGTTAGAATATCACTGTATTTAAATACTGGAGCCCATCTGTACCATATACAACCATATTAAGGAATGCTGTTACAATCCTATTATCAAAAAAGAAAATCGGATGCATTGGGTGGAAAATACAGTGGGGAGATTTATATAAATTGCTCTGCTGTATTTTCCACCAAATGCATCCGATGAAGTGAACTGTAGCTCACGAAAGCTTATGCTCCAATAAATTTGTTAGTCTCTAAGGTGCCACAAGTACTCCTTTTCTTTTTATGTAGTTATAGTTAAGCATGCACTTAAGTGTTTGTAGGTTCAGGTCTGTAAATGGACAGGCCATATCATGCCATCAGCTTTTAAACTGAACTCTGCATTGAAGTCAAGGTAACAGTCTGCTTAAAAATTAACAGCATGATCTAGTTGATGTGTGTTGTTGGAATGGTGGGTGAGATATTCGTGTAAGCTGACAAGATACCATACTATTGTATAAGAAGCCTTAAATCTAGAATATGAAATACAAAATGTTTATACTTTGCATATTCTGGGAGCTGTAGATAAACAGAAAATCCTTTCCCCTTACTAACTAGCCCAACCACATATAGAAAATACTTCACAATGTTCCATTATTGGTAGCTCTCCCTGGAACCCAACAACGGCTACAGCTTTCAGGCTGTTTGCCTTGGGAGATTTAGCTCTGTATAAAAATGTTTCAGATTTAGCACCAATGACAGTTTTGAGGAAACAAACAATGATCTCTCCCTCTTTTAGACTTTAAAACTATTGATTATGTTCTTTGTTTGAAGTATGATATTTGCTGGCAATAATCTGAAATAGTTTGGTATCTTCTTTTGAAACTGATTTCCCAGAAATGGAATTTTTGACTCAGTTTAATACCCAGATCTCTCTGGAATTAAGAGGATTTAAACTCCTTCAGATTTCCTTCCACTCTGAAATCCTCCCTGCTTGAGGGAATGAATTTCTTGGCAACACACTTAGCGAGACATTGTGTAAAAGATGCAAAGGGAGCTATTGCAAAAGGTCATAACATCTGACGAGTCCTGACACTGCCACTAATGCTGGTTAGTATAGTGATGTGAATGGTCATTTCTGGTCTGCAGAGATTGCCTCTGCAGAGATGGCCTTTTTGGAAAGCCAAGGAATCCCAATACTGGTCTTGCTTTTTGGGAGGCCAGCCCTCTCCAGAGGGCTACTCTGACTTATGGCATCTGATCCACAGTGCAAACTTAACTGCAGTACAGCATGCCCTCTCTTCCTCCCACCCCGATGCACCCCAGGCGTGCTCCTAAGCTGAAGAGTTCATGGTGGGGGGTGAAGCTTAGGGTCACCTACACTGGCCCTGCACTACCTCTGCACTTGGGGTAGTCTCTGAGAGACAGTTAAGCTGGTTGTGAAACCCAATTATAAAGACCAAGCCATTCAAAAGTGGGTGGGGAAGGGGGGCACAGCAGAGCCCAGCATCAGGCCTTGAGACTTTTCTAAGACAGTCTTAATAGTTGGTGTAAGTAGGTTCTGACCGCTCCACTCACCAGTCTGCCTCAGTTTGCTTCCTTCCTGACTGATGGTCTCCCATGTTGGTTTTGTTGTGTTGAGGTGACTTAGCCCTCTGGCTAAGGTTCAAAATGCCACCTTAGAGGGTATGACATTCAAAACAATACCTTATTGCCCTCGTGAGGCTCAGTAGCCATTCACCCATTAATGCAGGCTTCCCTGCCTAGACTGACCAGTACCTTCACCCTCATTGGGCTATGGCTTTCTCTTCTTGTCCACCCAGCCTTCAGCTTGTTGATATAGTTATCACCATAGGGAGGACCCAGGCCCTCCCTCTACTACTGGATGCTGGCACTAGGACCCGCTGTTCACTCTCAGACTCAACACTGCCCTGACTCTCTAGACACAGGACCTCTTCCTATAAAGACTTTTCCTGGTTCCGAACCCTCTCCCCAAGGGTTTTCTCTAACACCAGTTCAATGCCCCCTTTCTAGCCTTTTCCTCTGCCTCCCTTTCTCATGCTGAGTGCTTCTTCTCCCCCTGATCTTTCCAGATCTCAGCCACTGTGCCTCAGCTGAAGCTTTTCTTATAAAGAGAGGAAGGTTGGTTAAGGTGCTAGTTTAGAATTCAAAAGAGCTGTGTTCAATTCCTTTCTCCACATGCATCCTGTGTGACCTTGGGCAAATCCCTTAATCCAGCTCCTCAAAGGTGTTTAGGCTCCTAACTTCCATGGATTTCAGTGTTATGATAGTGGAATGGTAATGATCTGCAGTTAGAAGCCTAAATACCTTTCAGAATCTGCACCTCACCCTCTCCATACCTCAGTTCCCCATCTGCAAAATGGGGATAATAGCACTTCCCTACCTCACAGGACTATAAATACATTAAGGATTATGAGGCATTCAGATATTATGGCAATAAGGGCCTTCTTAATACCTGTGATAGATACAGTGGTTTGCTACTGCATGATCTCTGTAACATATAACCTGTTTGGCCTTCCTCAGAAATATATTCCTTATAGGCTAGGCTAAAGGGGTCTGCTCTTAATGAGTATACAGAACACGCTGCTATAGTTGCTAAAAGACTTTCTGGTCTCTTGGTAATAGTTGTTCTGGGGTTTGGCTATGGAATTTCTATTTGAGCTTGGGAAAGCCGATGTTTTGTTCTTGTGGTAGATTTCCTAGTCTTACCGTGAAATGGGCTTTGGGCCTGATCCAAAGCCCATTGAAGTCAATGGAGAGGCTCCCTTTGGGAGGGTCTAGTGTGGGGCTTTGTGTTTTCCACTGTCTGGATGGCTGTGTATAGATTTTCCTTTCGTTTCTTGCTTCAGGAGCTCTGAGCATCTTGAAAATTGTAACAACTCTTGGAAGGATGACAACTAACTTCTCTTCCTCTTGTGCCGTGTCTTTGCTGAACTCTGATTCTTGTGAACTTTTTGTAATCTGAGAGAGAACATCATAACATCCACCCTCTTGACAAACAAATCTATAAGCTGAAAGCTGCAGGTTGTAGGATTATTGAGCCATGAAAAAATTCAATTTGTTTGTAACTGTGGCACCAGAAACTGGAGGAAAATAAACATTTTGCCAGCAACAATTGAGACGTAGCTCTTGAGAGAGCAGTCTGAGCACACTAAGCACAGCACAGCGCACCACTAGACTGTTTGGAGCACATCTGCAGCTCGTGCAAATTGGCAGGCCTAGCTTCTGGGTCTGGCCCTCCAGCTTCACACAGGCTCCTAAATGTTACGTACTGAATAAAATCCTTCTGCCACACAACTGTTTAAAAGGGATCAGTATTAAAGAACGTACTTTGAGGGTTTATAACCTGTTTCTAAGCAGGGCTCCACTGCCCCTTCCTTCCTGGTTCCCTCAACCCAAAGAACAGAGACTTCCCATTTGAGATTACTAGGGTCCCATTCACCCTTCCTCCCCCGCAAGCCATGTGGGCTAGAGAAGAAAAGCAGTGGTCCAAGGACAGAGTAATACAAGTTTAATAGGCCCAGCATGTGAGGGCGTCATATCAGAATGAGTGAGAAATAAGATGAGACAACGGGCTAGTGGATTAAGCACAGAACTGGCATTAACACTAGAAAGAGTGATAAGGAGATATGGGCTATGTTGTATGCAGCATGTGTATGATACCTGGCTGTATATCTCCATTACAGCTGGTGCTGCTGGTGTAATAGAATGGATGACCCAGGATCTACAGGAGATCTAGTTGATGCAGGCTCAATCCAGACAAGGCAAAGATATTACTAGTACGTAGAGGGAAGTAACGGAAAGAATTGGCTAGAATTATATCAGCCCCTCTAGTCAAAGATGACAGGTTTCAAAGTAGCAGCCGTGTTAGTCTGTATTCACAAAAAGAAAAGGAGTACGTGTGGCACCTTAGAGCCTAACAAATTTATTTGAGCATAAGCTTTCATGAGCTACAGCTCACTTCATCTGATGCAAAGATGCTATTTGCGAATCACCTTTACAAACCGAGAGCCCTTATTTAGAACTGGCTGGAAAATAGGAATCCTTTCCTGGAGGGAGGTGGGGGGTGTTTTTGAAAACAATTTTGTCCAGACTAGGACAAAACATGGCAAATGTGAAAAATTTTGTGGGAAGCGATTTAAAGAAAAATTTTATTTAGAGAGAAATGAAACTGATTTTGTCTGTTTCCCAGCGGCCTTCCTGGGACACTTGTGTCTATTTTTCTTGCAGGCTGGGTTTTTCCATATGTCCTGGTAAGGTGAATGCAACTCTTTGTTTCAGACATGGACCTAGATGTGCTTGGTTGTGACTATCCTGCCAGGATTAGGTTGCTGTAAGGCTACACCTTGAGCCCATTCAGAAGCTGTAGCGAGCCTGGAACGCACAAGCTGATTATTAAACAGCACTTTTCATAGGAAGCATGTGACACCAGCACTCTGAGCTGCACTGGCTGTCTGTAGCTTCCAGCTGGAATTCAAGTTGTCACTTTTGACTTTTAAAGACTAAAGTGGTTTGGGCCAGGGTGACCAGGAAACTCCTCCGTCCGCTGTGCTGTATTGCCACAAATGCTGTCACAGAGGGACTTGACATGGAGCTGCTTTGATTATGGAAGAGGGAACTGCTGGCAGGATATTCTCCACACATACCCCTCAACTCTCAGACATGGGTCATGAGAGCACAGGATCCCAACTGAGCAAAGCGTTTAAGTATCTGAGTAGTTCCACTAAAGTTAAGCACATGCTTAAGTGCCTTGCTGGATCAGGGCCTAGATTTATTTCCTTTCCAGACATGCTGAAAAATCATGCCCCCAACCGCCCACAGGTGTTTTGAGACGAAATGGGAAGAGGGTTGGACAGAGTTGTTTAGTAGCATGGAATAATTGTTTTGGGTCAGATCTAGATTATGATCATGCGGACCCTAGCAATCTATATGATCTAATATGATTTTTTTAAAAATATTTGTGATTTTTGGAGTGAGGGCCCATATCTTGGGATGAGCTAGTCTTGTATATACACATATAAACTAAAGCCCATTGAAGTCAATTGCAAAGTTCCCATTGACTCTAGTGATGCAGGATTGGACCCTAAAAGAACATTCTTTTACTATGGTAATTAAAATGTGTATTTTAGATAAGGGTGGTCTTTTGAAGGATTTGAAGGAAAGGGCTTTCGTCAATGGGGGTGGGAGGGAGAGGGGATGAAGGGAGAAAGGGATGGACAGAAAGGACAGGAAAACTTTGGAAGCAAGTTTTTTTTTACTATAGTAATTAAAATGTGTATTTTAGATAAGGATGGTCTTTTGAAAGATTTATTTAAAAAACAGTATGTCTGAAGATCCAAGCATTTAAGGCTAAAGATGATTGTGCGTCTGTGCAAGGATTTTTTTAGAGATGTGATTTTATAATCTTCACCAACTCACTAATGAAATATTTTTAAAGCACATTTTAAATGAAGGTCACGTAGACTAACATGTTCTGAGTAAATATTACAGTAATGCACAACTGTTTTTGTCAGGAAATTATATTGTTTAGTTCACCCAGATAGCAGAAATACATGGAAAAGGAAAGGAAAGAAAAGAAAAAGAAAAGATTTGGTGATGTGACAAAAAGGAGAGGTTATATCTGAAGGGCTAAGCGAAGGATCAAAAGGAATTTCTAAACCAAGTGAGGAATATCAGCTAAGCAGGACATTAGATTAGAGAAGCAATAATTATATGCATGTAGGATAGTGTGACAGTAAACCCTGTAAATTATGAGGAGGCCAGCAACATCTTCTACTAAGCATCTTCTGAAACAAAGTGGTTTGCATAATACACTCTTAGGCCTCAGTGCTACAAACTGTTCAAATAAAAATTAAAAGCTTGGGGAAGGCTTAACTCCTAGGTTTCTGCTATTTTATGGTCGATATGTTGCAGGCAATATTTCCACTAAACTACCCACTAATGACCTTTCTATCTTTTTCATCTAATTATTTTGCTTTCCAGGTTTCTACGAGTATGATTATTGGAGTATCTGAAATTCACAAAGTCTCCTTGATATTATTCTAAACGTACCTATATTTGTCTCAACGACGTGGGGAAACTTATTGTGAGTGTAAACAGCTCTTTTTAAAAAAAAGTAAAATTGAAACAAAAAAAATTCATTTCAAAGATCGTATTGCTATCCGATATACAGTGAAATAAGATAAAGTTCCAACATTGTTACTTTACAACAATATGCTACATGCTATTTAGCATATTTGGAAGCAAGCAATCACAAAGGGACTCATGTCTTGCTAACAGGGTAAATGACTCATGTCACTACTGCAGAGAATAAATTCCAGGACGATTTACAAAACTACTTTTTAGATTATTCAGGCCAGAGACCTATTACATATTTTCAACAGCTGCAAGCGTAAGTCTTGTAAAAACAGATCACTGGACTATTCAGGGCAAAAACAAATAAACTGTAACAGCAGCTTAAACTTTATTTAAACTTTAATTCGACATTTGGCACAGTAACAAACACGGAAAGAATAAAGTACCAAAATACAAAACTCATGGCATATACGTTTCATCAAATATATTCCCTATTTAGTGAAAGACATTTGTACAATACATTGGCAGGATCATACAGTGCAGTCCAACTCTCCTATATATTGAGTGGTCTTATATAAAATACTGTATGTACAGGAGAGTACTCAGGGCCATCTTTAGGATTTATGGGGCCCTACGCAGTATGATTAAACTGGTGCCTCTATGCCCGATGGCAGCCTGAGCTCGCAGCCCGGGGGCAGGGGGGGGGGAGGAGGAAGGACAAGGCAGCAAAGGATAATGAGACGCCCGGCCCGCCTCACAGTGACGGAGAGTCAGAGTTCCCTGTAGAGACCCCTGTACCTTCTCCCTCACATAGAATGGACATGCAGAAGGTACCTAATTAAATGCACTAAAGTTGGGAATAAAAAATGTCAGTCACAGGTTTTTTGATATGCCCTGAAGTTTGTCAGACATTTATTTGCAAAAACTTCGTAGTGAGGGTGAGTCAGCTGTCTTGCTGAATATAACATTAAATATTATGGAATACATGATGCAGCTCTTCTCTGTTTTACATTTTCTTAATCAGTATTTCTAAGCTGATTTTATATTTTAAATGTACTCTCAAGCCTTCATAAAGTAATCATTCCAGATTACTACATATTTAACTCACTGAAACAAAGACATTATTTTAAATTAATCAGTCACAGAAGTTTAGTGTGTTCATTACAATGTTCATTGCTATTAGAAAAAGAGAACACTGAATTTACTTTGTGTGATCTCCATAACAATAGACGTTTATGAAATTTCACCATCTTTAAAAAATATGTTTCTAAAGAATTTAGGCATAACAAATGATTTTATATCTTACTAAGGTACTGATTTTGCTGGAGGGTTTTCTTAAAACTAGTTAGGGTGACCAGATGTACCAATTTTATAGGGACAGTCCCGATTTTGGGGGTCTTTTTCTTATATAGGCTCCTATTACCCCCCACCCCGTCCCGATTTTTTCACACTTGCTGTCTGGTCACCCTAAAACTAGTTCATCAGATAGCCAGAAGTAAGGAAAGGGAAACTCTTTGTCCAGCTATCTGGAAGGAAAGGGGTGTTGTCCCTTTAAGGGCTTTCTTCCATGGAGGGTGGAGGGAGAGGGGATGAAGGGAGAAAGGAATGGACAGAAAGGACAGGAAAACTTTGGAAGCAAGTTTTTTTTAGGTTTCAGAGTAGCAGCCGTGTTAGTCTGTATTCGCAAAAAGAAAAGGAGTACTTGTGGCACCTTAGAGACTAACAAATTTATTTGAGCATAAGCTTTCGTGAGCTACAGCTCACTTCATCGGATGCATTCAGTGGAAAATACAGAGGGGAGATTTATATACATACACAGAGAACATGAAACAATGGGTTTTATCATTCACACTGTAAGGAGAGTGATCACTTAAGATGAGCTATTACCAGCAGGAAGGTGCGGGGGGGGAGGAGGAGGAAATCTTTTATGGTGATAATCAAGGTGGGCCATTTCCAGCAGTTAACAAGAATGTCTGAGGAACAGGGAGGTGGGGTGGGGGGGAGAAATAACATGGGGAAATAGTTTTACTGTGTAATGACCCATCTACTCCCAATCTCTATTCAAGCCTAAGTTAATTTTATCCAGTTTGCAAATTAATTCCAATTCAGCAGTCTCTCGTTGGAGTCTGTTTCTGAAGTTTTTTTGTTGAAGGATAGCCACTCTCAGGTCTGTAATCGAGTGACCGGAGAAACTGAAGTGTTCTCCGACTGGTTTTTGAATGTTATAATTCTTGACCTCTGATTTGTGTCCATTTATTCTTTACCACTTGAATGGCTCTTTAACAGTTTCAATGTTGTGCTAAAAAGAAAAGGAGTACTTGTGAATAGATTTCCACTCCATATGGCTAAATTCAGTGCCTTGCATAATAGGTTTCAGAGCAGCAGCCCTGTTAGTCTGTATTCGCAAAAAAGAATACACAAGTACTCCTTTTCTTTTTTGCGAATACAGACTAACAGGGCTGCTACTCTGAAAGAATGTTGTGCTAATAGGTCTGACAGGCTGGAAGGCTTTTTCACATTTAACTACTAGATCTCCTCCCGAGGGAGACTCACCAGGCTGCAGCAGCCAGCTGTGGGAGCCTGCCTGAAGGGTCAGAACAGGGATAGGAAAGCAAGGAGGGTGGACATTAAGACCCAGTGGTTCCCCAAATTTTCAGGTGCTCTACACAGATGCATATGCCTAAGGACGGTCCTGAGAGTACTGCACCATATCACTGAAATAGAAAATAGCCCAAAACACTAATAATCCAAAATTGATAGCAGTATAAATACCCAAGACTAAAAATGGATAGTTTCAAATCCACTGCAAGAGACCAAGCTCCAAGTTGGTAAAATACAGGCACCCAGGTGGTAAAGTTAGACCTGCTATTGTAGTCATAGGATAGCAGTATACAGCCATCAGTGTTACTGTGAACAGATCCCCTAAACTCAGGACAAACCTATACCATGGGTCAAACTCTGCAGGTCATGCTCTGGGCCTGATCTAATTCCCAATGAAGTCAAGGAGAGCCCTTAGTCAGGACTAAAATTCCCACTAGGCTAATTCCTAACTGGTGTTGAGTCCCATTTGAGTTCAGTGGGTGCTGCAGAAACTCAGTCTAGCAGGATTTTACCAGCTGAAGCCCTGATCAGGCAAAGAACTTAATAAGCATGTGTATCTTTCAGTACATGAGTAATCTCATTGATTTCAGTAGGACTAACGCATGCTTAAATTAAGTACATGCTTAAGTACCTTGCTGAATTGGTACCTAAGTGCTTTTGGTACCTGAGTGTAGGCTTAGTAATGGCTGCAGGATTCAGCCCCATGGTTACACAGCATAAGAGGCAGTACAAAGAGCCTCTTTGAAAATCTAGCTGTGTTGACACCTGTTATGCCAAACACTCTGACTCAATAACATAAGGAAGGATATTAGCTGACTTGATTGTCTAACAAAGTTCTTAGCTTTGAAAGAAGCCCCTCAGCTGGTGATAATAAATAATTCCCATTAGCCTTTAAAAACATGTAGAGGATCATTGTAAAAGGTCAGATTCTTTCAAGTGGTGCAGTGGATTTCTTTTGTTATACAGGTAAGCTCTATGTGAAGTAGTATCATCATCACTAAAATAAGATAACAAAAAAGGCCAAATGCTGGTCCCAATGAAAACTCCCAGTTTCCTTCAGGGGGAATCAGGTTTGGTCTTTCACTTTAAGACTTCCTGGGGAATTTGCAGATAGATATAAAAGTAGTGCATTAAAGATAATGATGCTGAAATACAGGAGTTTAAAGCCCACCTAGCTATCTAACTGCTGGTGCTCCCAGGGTAGTTTCAAGCTCAAGCTAGAGCTCTTGTGCTGGCATAGGCTCAGGGAGTAGCACTTGGGTGGGAGACAAGTAAAGGCGCTCAAAGTGAATATGGATCACAATATCCTACACCACTAAGGCTTGGTTCACGACTGAATCTAGTAGGCCAAATTTTCTGTCAGCATCACGGCTGCTTTTTAAACAGTAAAACTTTGTGCTTGTGGCTCAATATGCAAATCTAGCAGGATGGAGAATTTTCGATAATTGCTGTTATTGAACTATGAATAGTTCTGGTCATAGTCTTCTGGTAAATAGAAGTCCTGAAGACAAATTTGATCAGTGAATAATCATATGATTGTTCTTCTCATAGACTCCACAGTCACATCCTTAATAACATGGCAATAATATTATGGCTATTAGGGTCATTTTTTTTACCAATATGTGCTATTTATGTTGATATTTTAATATGAGTGGCTTCCTTTTATGGCTATTTAAACCTGGTGGTGTCAATTTAGTGTATATAAATAGTAGCTATTGAAAAAATCATTAGTAAAAATGGTTTCAGAGTAGCAGCCATGTTAGTCTGTATTCGCAAAAAAGAAAAGGAGTACTTGTGGCAGATGAAGTGAACTGTAGCTCACGAAAGCTTATGCTCAAATAAATTTGTTAGTCTCTAAGGTGCCACAAGTACTTCTTTTCTTTATTAGTAAAAATCTAATTCTGGTAGCTTCTAATCAAGATAGCCTCAAATGAAATAACTGTGTTTGCTATAAAAAGCACTATTCTCATTGTTAGAGTAAACTCATCAGGTTTGTCAAACCATTCATAATTAGTGGTGCACTATATTCGAATCTAGAAAATAGAAACATATGTTTCTATCTCAAAAACAAGACAACATTGCTAAGTTACTGGCTACAGAATATGATTGAATTTAGCTTTACAGCTGTAGCCTAGCATAGGTGTTATCCATGATTCACGTTGCTATTTCATCTGGAGCAGCTGTGCAGTTTTTCTTCGATGTCAGGGTTTCTCATTTGTGGGCGTTTCAATCTTTATTCCTCAGAAGAACTGAAATGGGAAGAAAAACAGAATGTAATACAATAGGAGTTTCTGTAAGGTCTGGGGCTATTTTCTGCAGCCACATTAGGAGAGCAGGATCCAAGAAGCAAAAATTCAACTCCTCACATTCCTTCTAAATTACGTCAGAACAACCCAATATTGGACTGTTAAGAAGGTGCCCCTCCAGTAGTACCCACCATTACAGATAAGCAAGGAATCTCTTAAGCTGTTTAAGGAAAACATTGTTTGATGGCATTCTGCCTGGCAAGGAATCACTTATCAACAGTTCGCAAAAAGAAAAGCAGTACTTGTGGCACCTTAGAGACTAATCAACAGTTGTGATTGTAAAAGCTATACTTCTATTGTTTTGCCTTTATGGTCCCTACTTCTCTATTGTTCAGCTGTATGGTCTCCGTCTGGTTCTTTGATTGTTTCTGTCTGTTCCATAACTAATTTTGAAAGATTTAAATCAACCAAGGTGATAGGGTATGATTGGTTACAGAATTATTTTGCAATATGTTAGGATTGGTCAAAGAATTATTATGTAATATTTTAGTAAAATGATTGGTTAAGCTAAGCAGGTTAAGCTAAGCAGGACTCAAATTTCACTATATAAACTAGGGTCAAAGAAGGAGAGCAGCAGTGGAGAAAGAAGAAGAAGAAGAAGGAAAGAGCTGAAAGAAGAAAGAACTACTCACCCCACAAGACACACCTTAAAATCAGAGTTGCTAAGAATCCTCTGCATGACCATAACATGTGGCAAGCAACCAGAACCCAGACGTAACCGACCTTGTGTGGCCAATAGGGAAAGTCTGCCTGTGTGATCACGACTGGTGAGCATAGCATTGTATGCTTAGCACAGGCGCTGAATTTCCAATGTGCCGGGTGGGGTATGTGCTCGACCCCCAGCTCTGCAACAGACCCTTCCCCCAAGTCCCCACCCTGCCTCTTCCTGCCCCTGGAACACCTCTGAGCACACCACATCCTCGCTCCTCCCCCTTTCCCCACCAGAGTCTCTGGCACACCGTGAAACTGCTGATTGCGGTGGGAGGGAGGCACTGGGGGAGGGTGTTCATGTGAGGGCTGCTAGTGATCATTTTTTCCCTGTGGGTGCTCCAGCCCTGGAGTCGGTGATTAGCATGTGTGTTTTGCTTGGTAATTAATAAATAGAGGATAAGGATATTTCCGTATAAGATTCTTTCACTGGTAAAAAGATCCTGCAAACCTGTAGAAGAATATGCCTTGAGCTCATGGAAGGGTAAGGGTTGGTATTTAAATGGACCAGATTACGCCAAGCCCTAGGAAGTGGGTAAGGGTAGGTGCCTTTCGCCTGGAATCCTAGGAACTGGGAAACAATGGGTGCACTGGAGTCTGTGCATTACATTTTGGCTGAGTAAAAATGGCAAGATTGGACCCTAGTCAGTACTAAGAGATAGTATTGTTTAGCAATATTAGCACCTCTTACTGTTGCCAGTTCTAATAGACTACAACCTTAGCTTCTGCCATATTCACATATGTCTTGAAGGAAAAGGGAAAAGCACGCTGTTTTTACCTTGTAGGTTGAAAGGGTCAGATGAATGATATTCCTAATCCCAAATTTCCATCCTAACCCAGGTAGCCGAAGAGCAGCATTCTGCACTCAGCCAAGCCACGGTAGTAAATTTGTTGGGAGTGAACAGTTTTTGAGTATGCCAGGGGTGCAGCACTGTCTGGTATCATCATGATAAAGCATAAGATTTGGAAAGGATAGTAGTGGAGGGAGTCTCAGAAATGCCAGAGACTTGCATACAGATGTTGCCATTAAAAAAAGTCAACATTGGACCACAATCACCACACAGTCAGTATTTCCCTTTGCTTAGAATGGAAAATAACAGCAGTATCTCACAGACAGTTGTGTGTCACCTGTTGGTAAACATTGACTTTTAATGGCAACCACTGTATATACATGTGCCTAGACTCCCTAATCTCATTGTTAGTACATGGGCCTACTTTTTGGGCATGTTGCCGTATGAAAGCAAATAGAAGTAGCTGAAGTCCTATTTATTTCTCATTGCCACTAGGGCGGGTTGGTGGGGGTGATGAGGGGAGCTTGGCTGCCAGTGGAGTCGGTGCCTATGGTGGACCGCAGGAAATAACTCCACAGGCCGCAAGTTTGAGACCCCTCACTAGGCTATATTTATTGGGGTCATCTTTAACATAACAGGGCCTTGAATTAGTTGGAGTCTGTACGTATTACTAGAATACACATAATTATTGATAACAACAGGCTGCTAAAAGACACCTGAACAACATTATGAAAACCTACAATACTGTTATGTCACGGGTCAGCAGGTGGTCCTCTTACACATAGTCTTCCCAGTTCTTTTTCTTAACAATAAGCAAATGTTCAGCTTTGGGAAGACATGCTGTGTTGCTATAAGTTTTTGTTGTAAAGAGTGGTGGTCTTGAGAGAAGGAGCTTTGTGAGCTGCAGGCGAGTTTGGTCTCTGCTTTGGTCTCTGATTAGAGTCCATATTTGAGGTAGAGTAGCTTTCTAGTAACCAGACATCGATGCAACACTCAAAGAGAGATATAATGTGGCCTAATGGACAGGACACCAGACTAGGACTCAAGAAATCTGGGTTCTAGCTGTAGCTCTGGTTACCGTAGGAAACTTCATCTTTCTGTGTCTCATTTTCCCATCTGAAAAAAGGGATAATGATACTCCTTTGTAAAGTGCTTTGAGATCTTTGATGGGAAGAGCTATGCAAGAGCTAGGTGTTGTTATTATTCCCAGAAGAAGGAATTGCCCTGCATGCTCCTTGACTGCCTCAATTCAGGACTGGTGTGTGTAAATAAAGCATATTAGAATATACTCAGACTCCAAGTCACTGATTTCTCCTCCACTGGGAAGCTGTTCTGCAAAGCCTCAGACCATCAGCTAACTCAGCAGAGGGGCACCATTGGATAGGTGGAGGATAGGATGGGGGGAAGGGGTACCAACACTACCTTGAAGTGCTTCACAACATTTCTGCACTGTGGGCTAGTAAGAGCTTTGTGTGTAAAGTCCTTTCCAGAAAAAAATTTTCTCAGGGAACATTCTCAAAGCAGAGTGTCAGGAGTAAGGCAGATGACCCCCATTAACCTCAAAAAGAGCCAAGTAGCTAAGTCAATCCTCTCTGCGTATCTCTTTGAAAATGACCCTCTATTGTTTGAGGGTAGCTTACAAAAGCATGACAAGAATCACCCGAAAACAATCCAGTGGCCTGATTCAAAGCCCTCTGACATCGATGAAAAGATTTCTTTTTCTATCAGTGGGCTTTGGATCAGGTCCAGTTTGATGACTGCTTTAGCTAGATCTGCATTCCAGGCTAAAAGGAAAACACATACATGAGATTCCAGCACAGCTTTAGAATTACATACTTACTTCTCTCCATTTGTGGAGATGTTATTATCAACAAATGGGATTTCTTCTCTCTCTGTCTTCCCCAGTACAAGGTGATGCTTTTCCATATTTATGACACACTAAAATAATAATAAATACAAACGTAAGAGGGGAAATAAAAAACCCATAATGATCCTCTCCACAATAGTAAAAGAACAAGAGGGTACACACAAGAGGAATCCTACCTTTAGAGATTTCAAGGTCTGGAGCCCAAGGGAAAAGTTTTTCTCATTGTCTTCTGTTTTAAAAAAAAAAAAAAAATCAGATTCTGAATTAACAATGGTCTATTGTATTCTTTGCAAATATCTCCACTTTTTATGGAAAGACATTCAGCTAAATACAGATCAGTTACTAAAGGGAAAGAATGAGCCCAGAGGAATCAGAAGTAGACTACAGAGCTTTTCACCTCTGACCCAAAGAGGGTAGTGACTGAAAGTCATTACTGCCTGATCAGGTCCTGGTATGAAATGAGTTTGGTGACTTCCATCCAATTCCTAGTGATCAGATTTTCACAATACAAAATAATCATCTTTTTTGGCAGTTCCAACAGAGGCGCCAAGGATAGAATACGCCATGGAGACTAAACTATTTCCAGGTCAGGGACAAGATATGTTATTGGCAGGGAAGTACAGGGAGTCTTACATGCTGATGCCTTTATGATACCTGCTCTGTGGATAAACAGACAGACATGCGCTGTTGATCCAGCAATAAATTCATTTTAAAATAATAAGAGAAAAAATACTTTCATTCTTATATTAAAGATCTCTATTTTTAAAATGGTCAAACAGCTTCACATTTGTTGTTGATGAGCACAAATGAACACACTACCTACTTCATAGCACACTGAAATAGATATGGGATCAGCTTATATCATATCTACAGCACTAGAAAGATACTGCCCAACCACTTACCTGTGACAACTGCAGAACTGTCCACATGGATAGTTCCCACTGTAACAGCTAAATGTTCTATCTGGCCAATCACTTTCATATTGCGCGGTAATGAAATCTTCTCACCTTCAGTCTTGTATGTTTTGATCTGCTCCTTTAACCTGTACATTGAAATCAGCAACTGTATTTAACAGTGGCTGCTCAGCTGAGATGGCAGTAAAACTGTATTATTTGAGCTCTCAGTTCATTCCTATTAAGTGATTATCATCTAAAGCTTCTTTATTAGTAACCTATCTGTGATGATACTGTATCCTGACCTGATCCTACTCCTGTTTAAGTCAATGACAAAAGTCCCACTGGTTTCAATGGGGCGGGATCAAGCCCAAAATGAAGAAATTATTTTGGGTTGTATTTCACAGCTTTTTTTTTCTGAAGAAACCTGTTCCTTAGAGTTCTCTCTCATTTCCCCAGGACAGAGGAATCTGTTAATCCAAAGCTGTCTTCTAGTAACAACGTTCCAAAGTCAGCACCGGTATGCTGCTCTGCTTTAATTCAAGGCAGTTGAACCACTACCACTACATCATCATTTGGCCAAAAATTTCTCCAGACTATCTTACAGCTGGGAGAGTGTATGTGATTTTTGTTCATTAGGAGATGATGAGGGATTACTTCACTGGAAGTGGTAACATATAAATAAAATATCCAGCAGAAGAGGAAAGGCTTGTCAATGATGTATTATATTTCAACAAGGTATTTTCCCTAGCTCACTACATTCCATAGACTATTCTGATAACATGTATGGATTATTTAGGGGCATTTTTTCACATTTTATATTGAACTGAAATTAAGTAGAAATTCAAACACAAAGCGATAATTCCTGCCTGGGATAATCCAGATTCATTTTTGATTGTTCTAAGGTGGTTTTCCCCCCTACAAATCTGCTTTGCAAGAGCAGTCATCCCTAGAGGAACCAACCCTGAACAAGGCACTTTGAGGCTGGGTCCATTAAAAGAGCCATTTTCCTGTCCCAGAGAACTGTCTTGCCGAGCGAAGGACCAACAAGTTTCAATTTCTTAATTCTGTTGATTTCCATTTTTTTGTAAATGTTTCCATGTGTTCTGGTTTACCAGGCACATTAAAGATAGTGAAGTGGAATACTTTCCCCCTAGTTTCCTTTTACATCTAAACTGAATAGAATGGCAAAACTCCTTTAGCTGATTTCATTACCATTTAACATTCTGATTAATCAATCTTCAATTTCTCTGGTCACTCGATTACAGACCTAAAAGTGGCAATACTTCAACAAAAAAACTTCAAAAACAGACTCCAATGAGAGATTGTTGAATTGGAATTAATTTGCAAACTGGATACAATTAACTTAGGCTTGAATAGAGACTGGGAGTGGATGGGTCATTACACAAAGTAAAACTATTTCCCCATGTTTATTCCTCCCCCCCTCCCCCCCCCCCCGTTCCTCAGATGTTCTTGTCAACTGCTGGAAATGGCCCACCTTGATCATCACTACAAAAGGTTCCACCCCCGCCCATCTCCTGCTGGTAATAGCTCACCTTAAGTGATCTCTCTGGTTACAGTGTGTATGGTAACACCCATTGTTTCATGTTCTCTGTGTATATAAATCTCCCCACTGTATTTTCCACTGAATGCATCCGATGAAGTGAGCTGTAGCTCACGAAAGCTTATGCTCAAATAAATTTGTTAGTCTCTAAGGTGCCACAAGTCCTCCTTTTCTTTTTGTGATTAATTATTGTGATTGCTCAGAGTGAATCAGGTGATTACCAATAATATTTCTACCAAATGCACATGACTGAGCATCACAAAGTGATGACCTCACCATCTAAATTGAAAATCCACTCAGGAGAAGTATAAACACAATATTAGGAAATCCTGTTTTCCACCAGCACTCACATGATATTAAGTAGCACTCTGCATGGCTGCACCAGGAATTATTAGACAATGGGGCAAATTCATCTCCAAAGGGACTCTCTTCAAAGAAGGCTATTGTCTAATTTCTATAATTAATTATGAGATGATGTGTTGTATTTAGATCTGCATTTATTAATTTATTTCTGTCTGGGCTGTCTTATAGGAGGTATAGGTGTTCAGGTATACTGAGTGCAGTATAAAAGCCTAGACAGACAGACAGAGCTTATAGTAAAATATAGGGCAAAGATGCCTTGGGTCTTGCCCCTGATGCCAACAGATATCTCAGCTGGGGATGCAAAGCTTTTTTATGGAGCTGGCAAGTGTGTGTCTTCTCTGCTATCTTAGTGTGTAGACATCATTGCCTGGCTGAGTTATGACCAAATGATTCATCATCAGATGGAGAATAATGTAGCTAAAAGAACAGGAATTCAGGCTCACAGACCCATGATACACAAAAAGATCATACAGCCTGAGCCTCCCAAGAGGTGCCAGGCACCCTAAACTCCCATTGACTTCATTGGGGAGGAAGGGGGATTGGTATTTTGCAGCACCAGGACCAAAGAGCCTGATTTTCAGAGAAGCTGAGCACATACAGCTCCTATAGACTTCAGTTGGAGTTCTGGGGAACCAGCAGTTCTGAAAATCTGGCCCATGGGATGCAGAAGGCTCCCTGAGCTGTTTCATTGTCCCTCTAAGAAGGTAACGGCCAGAGGGGGACATTGAAATTTGCTGTTTAATATTCAATATTAAGGGTTCGTTATATACAAAAAAGTAGCTCAATTTATTTGCCAGGAATTCCATGTTTCTCTGTGATGTTAGGTAAAATCACCGGCCTAGATCCTCTGCTGCACCCAGTCTCTAATGGGAACAGCGAAGCAGGTGGGGAAAGGCATCAGGGAGCCACTTGTCGCTCCTTGATCTTCAGACTGGCTTTATGCTGACCCTGGAAATGTTTAGAGCAGACTGGGTGCTGTTGTAAACTCCATGAGCTGGAAAGAATGCCCGAGGAGCTGTCTGCCAGTAGAGGACAGGAGTGCAGTACTCTGGCCACACTCCCTCCATTCCCCTTCCTGTTCCTTAAATACCACCTATTTTGAGGGCTGTAAAGAAGGAAGTTGGTAGGAGCCAGCTATGCTGGATCTACATCCACAGGTGAGATGCAGCTGGTTTCTGCCCCCTTTGTGCCACTAGAGCAGTACACAGGAAGCTGAAAAGAAGGCAAGATCTGGCCCCTTTTGTCCCTTAGTCAGGGCCAGATTAACTTCAGTAGGGTTGCACATTTGTAACCAAGGGATGTATGTGGCCTGCAGCAAAGGAGAGAACAATTACTTGGGGGCAGGCACATGGATTTTTGCCTTTTCTAAACTGCTTTTGTTTGCAAGTCAGAACCAGACTCAGTTAGAAAAAGCAGAGCAGTGGATGGAGCACGCCACACAGACAGAACCTCGGGACAAGATGGATGCATGGTGACAGCTCCTTGAGGGCATGTAATGAATGTGTTCATGTATGTTCAGTCAGACAGAAAATCGGCCTGAAAGCAAGCTTGAAAAGCCATAACCAGCAAAAGGAGGTATTTAAATGATGATAAAGTGGGATCCTTCTTATCCTCTCTGCAGAGCGAGCCCATTAATATCCCTCACTGCCAGGCATGGAGGATTTATTAGAAGATCACTTCAGGCTAATTAAATTGATCTCTTACCTAAGATGTAAGGAAAGTATTTAGGGTGGCACAAGGCGCAAGTGTAAAAGGATGGAAAAAAAGAAAGGGAGAATTCAGTGTGATTATCAAGAACATTCTGATGGTGAGATCTCTTAGGCAGTGAAGGAGTCAGGAGTCCAGTGGGTGTAGTCCTTTCCGGGGACCTTTAAAACCAGGCTGCTCAAAGTAACACTAGACACTGTACTATAAGCACCTTCTTGTACTGGCAGAGAAATGGATGAGATCTCTTAATACGTATTTTCAATCTCCGATTTCAATGGCTGCATGAACTACAAAAGCCTATATTCAATAATCCTAATTTTTTCAGTGTCGATCCATGTATCATCTAAGTCATTTTGAAGTAACCTGTGCTGCTGCATTCTGCTGCAGCGCGAGAGCATGGGTGGGTGCCAGAACTGAATGGGTGCAAGGTCTGATTTAAACTAACAAAAGCTATTGTATTAATCACTTGGCAGGACAACCTCCAGATATCTCATGTCCCTGCAAACATAAACTGAAATGGCCCGAAAGGCTGGCCGAGAGAAAGAATGGTCTTTTGGTCAAAGCGCTAGCAAGAAACTCAGGTCCAGGTTCAAGCTTTTAGCTCTGCCTTAGGTTTCCTGCGTGACCTGAAGACCTCTGTGCCTCAGTTCCTCATCTGTAAAATGGGGTTAATAATACTCTATTTATTTATTTATTTTTAGACTAACTCCTTCAGGGAAGGGATCATTTCTTACTGTGTGTGTCAGTACAACACCTGGCACAGTGGGGTCTGGATCTCAATTGGTGCCTTGAGGTGCTACTGTATTGGGCCCTATATCAGGAAATTCAAAATTCAAGCAGTCACTGCCTCCCTATATTTATTTAAATACCAGGTATATTTAAATAAACATAGGGAGGCAGTGACTGCTTTAATTTTGAATTTCCTGATATAGAGCCCAATACTATACATTGCTGTAAGTCTGTACTCTAATATTTAAATGCATTTCCTCTCTCTTTGATGGGGAGGGGTTTTAACACTGAAGCCAACAGGAAGTTTCCCATTGACTTCAGTAGGAGCAGAAATTGGCCCATATATTGACCTAAGTCAGCTCGTTAGACTTTCTTTTTGACGGCTGGGACTGTTTTTTCTAAGGGGATTGAAAATAGTACAAGAATCAAGTCTGACACGTAAATGGACAAGAACAGACACATAGGGTGCCATTCTGGTCTGGTGTGTAAAGGCTCACTGTGGAGAGATGCTGAGCATTGTCAACTTCCATTGGCTTCACTGGGAGTCGAGAATTCTTCTCTCCTCTCAGGAGTGCTCAGCATCTTCCAGGACTGAGCCCTAAATGCATAATCATCACTTGTCAGTGTCAGATGCATGTGCTTTACTTCCTTGTTCATAGCAGGTGCAGCCATTAAAGACTATTGTGCAAATAAATAACAGACTTTACGGAAAATGGGCATTACTTACCTAGTGGTGTGTGCGTAGGGAACAATTACAATTGTTTGCATAATCATGGTAAACTGATCTCGAAACCTCAGTGTTGCTGGGGGGAAATATCAACACCAATGGCTTTACCCTGCTCCATTGAAGTCAATGGGAGTTTTGCCATACATTATTGTAAGTCAGTCTTCTAATATTGTTAAACATATTTCCTTTCTTTTTGGTGGGGAGAAATTTAGCCACTGATGTCAGTGGGCACAAGAACAGGCCCCTAAATACCATTTCAGAAATTCTGAAAGCTTTCCTCGTTTGTACAGAAGCAATGATACCATGTATGAGTACTCAACATGCTACCTCGTACCGTGCATTAGGTTTAAACAGGCCACTTACCCCAGCCTATCCAAACATGTAGACGATATGAGATTATACTGACAACTGGTGTCAATCACAGCATTCAAGTCCTTTCCAGCACACTGCAAGGAGAAAACAAGAGCGTTTGAAAGGAACAACAGAATGTAAGAAAGAAATCCAATGTTAGTTGCATCTGTGCTAAGGTCCATGTACATAGAACTCAGCACTCCTACAGCACCTGCTATGTCACCACTGAGGTTTCAGTGTTCCAGCACTTTCTTTTCTATTTCCCTCAGCCTCTCAACTGTGGCTTAGTGCACATGAGGATTTCAGACTAATGTTTAAATGAAACTCCTCTACAGAAAAATGAAAATGTAGGGTTGGATCCTGTGAGGTGCTGAGCACCTGCAAATTCCATTGAACCTTTATCTGTAGCTATTGGGCCAATCAGATATCTAAAAAAATAGTCCTTATTGTGGTGTCCTGGGATTGCCCTTTCCCCAAAGGTCTCAGATTCCATTCCTTGGCTGGCATAGCTTCTCAATAGAGAGTGATAAAGTCATTGTGCTGACTGGAGGCCACATGCTGGCAATCAAAACTTCTCTATCCCCTTCAAAAGTTACAGGCCTGGTTCCTCAGCTGATGCTAATCAATGTCACTATACGGACTTCAGTGGAGCTACGCTACAGCATCTGAGGATCTGGACATATATACAGCACTGAGCATTCTGTTGGCTCTATAAATAAGCATCTTCTGCTAGATCCAATATTAGGAGATGGCAGGAAGTGGGAGCCTTATGGAAAGAGATGGGACCTGAGGGGACTAAGATACAGGGGACGCTGAGGGTAGGGGGGGTTTAATCACAAAACAAAATTATCCCAACTTTTAAAATAAACATACTCCAGATCTGCTATCCTATATGCTCCAATGTCAAAGGGAATGGCAGTCAGGACATTCCCTGGAGCATTCCCACACAGACAGACCCATGCCTGCCTAGAGAGGAAGGCTTTAGAGTTTGACACACACAGTTCTACCACACTCAGGCTGCCTTCGCTGAAGGGAAATTAGTGGTGGTGGTGATGATGATTGATGATGATGATGGAAAGATTAATGTACTGGGCATCTCAGGAGCACAGGAACTCCAAAGTCCCAGGAGACTTATGTTTGGCTCACCCAGCATAACAGCTGTGTTTTTAAGTCTACTGGAGCCTTTGCTTTGCAGAACTGCTATTATATCCATCATATGAGAGAGAGTTAGCTGGAAAGTAACAATGCATTTTTTCAGGGCTGTCGACATTGTCCATTTCCTTGTATGAAGGAAAACAGACAGCTGTCAAAAATAATATCCCATCAGCAAAAACATTGGATGTCATAACACTAACCCAGGAATACAAGGAGCCTAGTTGTACCTTTATTATATGGGTGGGTTCAATTCCTCCTGCACTGCTGATAAAAGGATTTAGGAAAAGCTAGCGAAGACATGGAGGAAGCATTACCTGACAGCACACTAATATTAAGTCTTCTTCCTCCTTTTCCTTTGGGTTGTCTGGCTTGGTTTGATTCAGCTTATTGGTCTGTGCTGAGATGTCATTCTTTGGAGTCCATGTCCCTCGGTTGTTTCGTAATTTTGATAAATTTGTCTCCATTAAGCGTCTTTGCAAAATGTTATGTGGTTGCTTTAAAACAAAACAAAAAATAATATAATTATAAAATTATAATACTACTGTTGGGCTCCATTGGTCTGTGATTTGAGTCTCAACAAGTCTTTTATATAGACAGCAAAGGCTAAATAACCTACCTGACTTCAGCTACATTCAATAGGAATTCCTAGTATAAATGTATTAGCCAAGGGAAAACTCCATGACATCAAAATAGTATTTGGAGAGCATTATTTCCCCTTCCAAGAGGATAGCCAAGTTGAAGGCATGATATTAACATTGGAATCAGAACAGACTTCAGAAAGACTTAAGAAGATATATTTGATTCTTCAACTATCTGGAAGTTTAACTGATAATAATTTGGCCTTTGACTAAGTGCCTTGTTTAATATGCAGAGGACTATGTGACCTACTGAGTGAATGCAGAGGCCTTTCATCTCGTGACTCAAATCGGGTGAAGGTCACTTATGAAATGAATTTCATTTCTAATGCCTGCCTTCTGAAATTGTTTTGCATGAATTATCACAGAATCAAGCGGCTGATTTGGGTGTGCTATACAACCACTGAAAGGTGAAATTGGATAAGGCACAATTGTAGAAAGACGACTACACAAATACTGTCTATGTTCATATATGACAGGTTTCAGAGTAGCAGCCGTGTTGGTCTGTATTCGCAAAAATAAAAGGAGGACTTGTGGCACCTTAGAGACTAACAAATTTATTTCAAATTTATGTTCATATATGGTTTGACTCTTTGGATCAGAATTTGGTCTGACTTAAATCTTGGTCATATGGCTCTTTTCCCTTCACTCTTCAGGTCATCCTTCACGCTGTTCCTCACCTCTCCACATTCTTCAAACAGCTTCCCACTTCCTGTGCAACAAGCACCCCATCTCTCCCCTAAATCCTTCCTGATAGCACACTGCTTTCCAATTGGCCAGGGGATGATTCATCTCTAAACTTCTGTGACTGGATGTAATTAGTCCATGCCCCTGCCAATAGAAGGTTGCTCCCACTACATTTTTCTAATGAGCTTCATCTCATCACAAGTGATACCTTCAGACCTTCTCAGACCTGAACTTTTGCCTATAAGTTGGGCCTATTTATTTGCCTGCATATGGTATATTTGCAAAAGGTGAATATGACAGTGAGGCACCTAACTCCAATGGAATTTCATTTCAATCTGGGTGCCTAACTCCCTTAGCTGCCTTTGAAAATCTCAGCCTGTATTTTTTTGAATTAGTTTGCAAACTCTTTCCAGTGAAGACCCTGTGTTTTAACATGTTCAGTGAAGCATGTTAAATAATAATAAATGTTACAAGAGACTAATGTAACATGGCCTACAGAAAGTCAGATGACATGAAAACACTCTTCCTAAAACAAATATATTGTTGGTATTTCAGTTTCTGTTGGGAGCCATAACATTTACAGAAGAAGTGAAACTATATTAAATGGATAAGAATAAGGTAGACATGGTAAAATACTTGCTATCATTGAAACATGTCATCTCCTTTTTTCATGCCCTCAGCTTGGCTATCCTCTTGGCAGGGGAAATATTTTTGTATTGAAAGGAAAATAAAATTTCTTAATCTGTGGCTGATGTTTTGTTTGACTGGCACTCATAATGGTATGTTCTGTATAATGAGATAACATACTTGATTCTGCACCCAGCAGTCAGTAACAATGAAAGATTAGAATTCTAATTATGCTGCCTACATTATCCTCCAAAAAGTCATGGGGTCAATTCTGCCACCCTTATTTGTGGTGAAAACTTATTCCCAGTGAAATAAATGGGACTAATTTCACAGCAGGGTATTACTTAACGTAAGTATAGGTGGGAGAACTTGTTAAACGTTTTTAATTGTATGGATATCCCACACTGTGGCATGAAGAAATCACTTAAGAGTCCTCCCATTTAAGGCAGAATCATTAAGTATGAACCATTAGGTATGTGATCACAATGAAAGCAATTGAAATAGAGTCAGCTGCACAATACACCATTCTCTAAATAGAACGAGCAGAAAAACCCAATTGTGTTAGGGCTTCCTACAGGCAGAGGGGCAGGTGGTTTGAAGAGGATTGCATGCTCTCATATCTTTTAATTTTTCCTGTAGTACAAGCATGTATTTTTACAAGCACTGAATCTGCACTTAAAATTCACCAAAGATGAGGATTAGATGGCTTATGTTACAGGTCCTGGGATAGGGAACCTTTCACCTGTAGGCCCTCAGCTCACATCCAGCCCCGATCAGCAGTGACTAGGAATGGTAGGAGTTTCCAAACCTTCAAAGTTCAGTGTTAGTCTGGACACTTTCCCAAACCATCAGCTCCCAAACTACACAATCAATTCCCTGTGAAAGAAGTTACTAGAGAATCAAGGGTGGGTTGGGCCTATGCAGATTGTTGCCAACTTGCCTGAGAACCTCTCATTAGATTTCCAGTGTAACAGTTCAGTGCACATGTAACAAGCTCCACCATGGGTCACAGAGCTTAGACCTCAGGTCTCTCATGCTAAAATCATGAACTTTAACTGCTTGAACTAAAAAACTAAGCTTCCCAACAGGCAGCTCTACCATACTTATTAATCTTTATATGGATCAGCCACTTAAGAGACAAAGACTACGCTATGGTAATGTGGGTCACAAGTGCAATCAGAAACATCTTTTATCAATGCTAGTTCCTCTGAAATCTGAGGAAAATGCTACCTTCAGTAGGACAAGCATAGCTTGTATGTTCCAGTACATATGTTGTTATCTAACAAGTTGAGAAAGCTCCCTTCGGCATCATTCTGCCCAAGGCTATTACTAATTGATTTGTTTCAACTTTGATTTTCCTTGACTTCCATGTGCAATAGTCAGAGAGATGTATCACATGCTGGAAACAGACACTGAAAATCAAATAACTGTTGCACAGATCCTGCTGAAAAATGGGAGCCAGACCATTTAAGGAAAGAAAAAGAGGAAAGATCTTTTCAAGCAGAGTTATCATATTCGGTGGTGTCCTCTCTTCACTGCATCTTGGCTGTGCATCCAGTAAAATGTTGAAAACAACTTAACACAAAGAAGCAGTTTATTCCGTTTTAGATGCATCTCTCCTGCCATCATACTGAACTACACAGAGTTCTTCTGAAGAGTAACCATTACACAGCATTCAGTAAGTGAAACAAATAGGTTGTTATTTTGGTGTGGTCTGGGACTGTAGTGATTTTCCTAAAGTAACACCAGTGAGCTTTTTCGTTTTGCAGCACCAACCAAAAGCCACAAGAAACCAAAACAAGATGTGGGGTAGATCTGGGTCCTATTTTATCTCATTTCCCAAAGTTCAAAACTGGCTCCAGTTTTGGCCTGTCTCTAATTTATATCCAAAATAGATGTAATTTAGTCACCTGCATTTTTCGCAGGCCCTCCCTAGTGGTTTGGCAGTATAACAGGAAAACCCACAAAACAATTTAATTCAGGATACTGAAAAGAGGATCACAATGGAGAGTCTAAGGTCTGCCTATTCCTAGATTGAACTTGTTTGTCCTACTTATGTCAATTGTGCCTAGATACTACAGCAAAGGGTTTTTGAGAGCTAGACAGAGTTCTTCCTATGTGGCAAGCAACTTCTCTTTTCCAGCAAACCACTCATCAAACCCTCACTTCTCATACAGCTCACCCAAGAGTAGGTTTTCCCTGTCCCTCATTTTCTGTTATCGCCTATCTTCCACTTTCTCTCATCCCCATGGTCCATTGTTATTTCTTGTGTTATCTGTCTGATTTTGATTGTAAGCTCCTGGGAGTAGAGATCTTATATTTTTATTTTTCTATGAGGTGCCAGGAACACACCTAAGGTAGTAGGATAGTAATAATACAGAATCCCTCTTTCAGCCATCTTTGAAACCTGAGTGTACATGCCTAAAGAACTTGATACTGTGGTATTGGTTACTGTTGTTGTTTTTAAAGCTTTAAAGAGTCAGATGGCACTGGAAAGCTGCAATTAGACAGTGTCATCTCCATGGAAATGGATAGAACAAAAATTACTAGAGCAGTTAAAAAAGCTGTTTTTATTTTTCTAATCTCAAAAACATCCTGTTGCATGTCAGACCTGGGATGTTAAGCTATAGCTGAATAGTACAGCTGGCCCCCACATATGGTTAATATGCCCAGCTAACCAGCAAAAAATAACAAGAATGCACAAGCTGTATTTTTGTGCTAACATTGGACATTTATGTAGCTAATAAGACTATCCAGAGCAGTATAATAGTAACGCTTTAAAAATAAGAGCTTTGGAAGGGCTGGAAACCCTCATGCTTCGGGGCATAAACCAACATCTTAGCTGATGGGGGATTAGGAAGAAACTGGCCTTGGGAGTAGGATATCCCATAGAAGCATACAACATGGCTTCTTGTACCTTCTTGTAAAGCAGCTGGTACTAGCCACTGTCAGAGGGTGAACTGGACTAGATAGACCACAGCTCTGATCCAGTATGGCAAGTCCTATGCTCCTATTGTCAAGCTACACTACCAAAAACAAAACAAAACAAAACATTTTCTGATTTGAAAAATAAGTGCATATCTAATGCTTGTACAGAATAAAAATAAGACTGCATTTGTGTAAGGTTGGCACATGAATCAAAATAGTCTGCTACAGCAAGTGTCTTTCAAAGTCATTGGGCCAGATCCTCAGCTGATGTGAACTGGTATAGCTCGATTCAAGCCAATGAAGCTATGCCAATTTACACCACAGAAGAGTCTGTTCCAGCACAGTAACAGAAACAAGAAGCTGATATTATGGCTTTCTAGATGTTTTTAATGAGGACCATTATCTGTCATGTCTCTGAAGCATCCAGCTGCCATCTTTGAGAGACCCCATTTTGAGCATTATAATGGCTGAAATTGCATTGAATACAGCGTGGTGAGGCTGGAAAAACTACTCAGGAATGAGGTGGGTATTTTAAATGGGTGATGAAACTGTGAACATGTGAAGTTTGGATTGATTCCATGAGTTCCCATTCCAATTTTGCGCCTAATGTATGAAAATCTGCAAAAACGTCAGCCTAGGTACAGTGGCCTGTTACTTCCCATCCTCCTGCCAAAAAAAATACTGCACCATGGAGTTTGTGGCTGGCAAAGAAACAAGGCCAAGCAGCCCCTCAGGCACATCATGCACAAGGTGCTAATTTGGGAGCTCCTCCCAGTCCCTTTCAGAGTTGGATGGTTCCAGTATATGCTGAACTGAGGAAGGACGAACCACACATGACAGATGTTAGTCATTTGCAGTGTTGTAATCATGTTGGTCCCAGGATATGAGAAAGAGAAGGTGAGTGATGCAATAATGTTGTATGGTTTCAGAGTAGGAGCTGTGTTAGTCTGTATTCGCAAAAAGAAAAGGAGTACTTGTGGCACCTTAGAGACTAACGAATTTATTTGAGCATAAGCTTTCATGAGCTCACAAATAAATTTTTTAATCTCTAAGGTGCCACAAGTACTCCTTTTCTTTTTGCGAATATCTTGTATGGGATCAACATCTTCAGGTCCTGAAGAAGAGCTCTGTGGAGCTCAAAAGCTTGTCTCTTTTGCCAACAGAATTTGGTCCTATAAAAGATATTACCACACCCACCTCATCTAAGTGCTCAGATACATTTGTGAAGAGAGCTGTATAAGAACCTGAATAGAATAGAATAGAACAGACTCCTCTCCAGCAGCCCACCATGTAGCCACACACACACACACACACACACACAGTGATTCCCTGATCTAACTGCTCTCCCCCACTCCCCATGCTCTCCCTCCATGGACATGTCCAGTCCCCTTTCTCCAATCCAGGCCAGGAAGGCACTGAGCTCCTACAAAATTGAGCTCAGAAGTAATTATGTGACCTATCGCTTCTCAAGGGAGTGAACTACCAGCAGGTGCAGCCATTGGGACTCCTTCTCCGGGGAGGGAGGAGAGACAGTCAGTTTCTATTTGTGTTCTTAGCTCGTTTGCTCTCCCCTTCCTAGGTACACCAAGAGCGGCTGATCTTCTTCCATTCTCATGCTGTAATGTAACATGGAGATGTGTCCTCAAGTGCAGGGCTAACTCCTTCAAGAGTCATGACAGGAGGGAGTGCAGGAAGGGTTGTTTACCATCTTAGGGCAATATGGTGACAATATAGAAACTTTGGGACAAGGCTCCCTCCATTTCAGAGTTAATATGGTTAGCACTCTGCCTAGCGATTTTCTTTAAATTAACATATACTTCCAGAATGTAATTACAAATTATTCCACATCAATTCTATGGCATTTTGATTTTTTTCCCTCTGAAAAATACTTACCTTTAATCATATGGGGTGTTTCACTGGAGAAGTTTCTATGGGCCTGCTCTTGAGAAGTCCTCTATACCAGTGCTACTCAAAGTGGTGGTCTGCAGACGGGTGCCGGTCCGCGAGCCATTGGCTACCGGTCTCCGCGCACATTAGGAAAAAAAATTGCGAGTCCCCCGCATCAGATAGCTTGAGAAGCACTGCTCTATACTACACTGGCCACTACAACCTTCCAGCCAAGCCAAAGAGAAATGTACCAGCAAGTGCTCAATATTTCTCAGAATTAGGCCCTCAACAGAGAGGAAGGATGGTCTTGTGGTATAGCACAAGACAGGGATGGCAGGACATCTGGGTTTAATTCCTGGCTTTGCCACAGGCTGCCTGTGTGACCAAGGCATTTAATGTCTCAGTTCTGCTTCTGTCAAATGGAGATGATAGCACTTCCTGTGTCTGTCTTGTCCCTTTAGAATGTAAGCCTCTTAGGGCAGAGACAGTGTCTAGCACAATGACACCTAGCTCGGGCCTAAAAACTACGGTAAAATACGTGATCAGATGGAGGTACTTAAGCCAGCCCTTCTTGGAAATATCACAAAGTAGGTCACCTTTCTCCTCCCTCCCGAGAATTTGCTAACAAGTCACAGACAGCCTCCAGTGTACATGCATTGCCTAACTATTAACCACTAAGCAGAACAGATAAAGCTCTGGTTTCAGAGTAGCAGCCGTGTTAGTCTATATTCGCAAAAAGAAAAGGAGTACTTGTGGCACCTTAGAGACTAACAAATTTATTAGAGCATAAGCTTTCGTGAGCTACAGCTCACTTCATCGGATGCATTAGATAAAGCTCTGTCATTCATAGTTCTGACTCTGTACAACCCTGAGTACCATTGTTTCTGCTTGTTCAAAGTATCAGCCAAGCAGTCAAAGAGTGATTGAGTGCCTAGGTAACTGAAGGAAGGAAAGTTTATTAAAGAAGAAGAAAATAAAAATATGACCAAATAACTATAAAATGAATTTGCTTAATGTCATCTTTTGTCAGGTAGGTGAAGCTGCAACAGAATAGAACTGAGAAATAAACAAAGAAACCAAAACCCCCAACCTTTGGATCCAAACATTCATATAAAACAAACAGCAGGAAAATTACAAACAAGGCTCTAAATGTGACGCTTCAGCCTCTATAGTATTTTATGCAACACAAACATCCCCGCTCACATTTCTGGCCTGCCTTTCACATCTCGATCTCCAGAGAGCATCCAATCAAGCAAGCAGTTCTACCAAACAAAAGGCCCAGTTGTCCCCTCAATTCACACTGGGTTTGGGGGACATGCAGATGCTAGTTCAACAGCACAATCTTCATTTACTGTAATCCTGGGGCGGGGAGCACAGCAGGGAATGGGCTCTGTGGATTGCAAAGGGGCCAGCCAGGGAGGGAAGGTGAATAGCTATAATAATTTTATTAAGATAATGTTGAAGTAAAAAGAAAACGGTACAGAGTTTAAGCATAGAAGTTTCTGGTTATCAGGGAATAAGGTACAGATTATCAAGGGGTGCGAAATTCGGTTTAGGAACGGGTGGCGTAAGGAATACATAATCTGCAATCTCCCCGATTGGGGGTAAAAGTTTAACTGGTCAAAGTACAGACATTGAGATATGGGGGTATGTTGTCCATATAATGGCTATGTTCAGGTGTGGAGTATAATGAGTGGATACAATGATGAGGATAGATCTACCCTCATTTGGTGGGATTTAATGTTCAGTGAGTTTATGGTTCCAGTTCATATGGTCCAATGGAAAAAGTCTCTCAGTCCCTTTCCCATAGTTGATGCACGATGTTGTACCAGCTCACACCTCCTGGTACTGTCGGTGGCTGGTGATGTGTTCGATGTAGATGTCCGTGGACCATCGGATGGTGTCCAAGACCATGAGGCGCCGGATGAACCATGCGTAGCGTCGACTGATCTCACAGATCCGCAGCACACGCTTGTTGCAGGGGTCCCAAGCACCAATCAGGGCATCCATCTGCAACTTTGCTCCCAGGGTGTCGGCCAGGGGGGCATGTTTTTCCAGCTTACGAGCTCAGGCTTTGTGGAAGGCCAAGGTCCTGTTCTCGAAGAAGACTGTGATGTCGATGAGGATGATCTTTTTCTGGGCCTCGTCAGTGACTACCATGTCAGGTTGCAACTGGCTATCAGTACCGGGGATGGCACAGTTCACAGCGACCTCCCACAGGTGCAGTGTGATGGCTTTCACCAGGCGGTTCTGGATGGCGTTGTGGCACAGCTGCCAGGCTCTGGAGTGGGGCTTGCAGCTGCACAGGATGTGGGGCGGGGTCTCGTTGGAGTAGCCGCACTTCCTGCAACGCTTGTCTCAGTTCCTGTGGCAGACGGCTCTGTTGAGCGGGACGCAGTTGAGCCGGGCGCGGGGGATGAACCGCCAGTCGGCAAAACGGGTGAAGCCGCCCCCAGCGAGGAAGTGGTTGCTGGCATCCCACTTGCTGGTCAGTTTGAAGGCTTTACCCTGGTCCGGTTTACGCTTCAGGATTTCCATGTACAGTGAGCGGATGGCTGCCTTCAGGGTCCTCTCCAGCATGCCCCTGGCGCTCGGGGTGACGATGGTGTTGTCGTCGGACCTGATCTGCGGCACCCGGACTCCCAGCTCCTGGTGCTCCTCGCACCACTCCCAGCGGCAGCCGATGCGCTTCCCCAGGCAACGCGTGGCATTGCGAGCGTGGAACCACAGTGAAGCGATGTTGTGCTCATCCCATCCGAATTCACCATCCAGAGAACCGCTCAGGAATCTGGCGGTGTCTTGGTTGGAGGGGGCTCTGCCGATCCGCTTCTTTGTTGCGTCATGGAGGGCGTTTGCTACAATGTTCCTTACCACGGCATTGGGACACGTCAGCAGGTGGAAGGCATGGGTGATCACCACGATGTCACACAGGTCGCCCATGCGGGGGACATTGGCACCGCCATGCCTGTGGGCAATATAGACCAGCTCGTTGCTGGCTCTCTGGGGAAGGAACAGCCACTTCTTCATCAGCTGCTGGACAATCTTGTCTGCCTTGTTGAGGGGTACCTTCGCCACGGCGGATCCCCTTAGGACGAACGAGATGTGGGGGATCAGGAAGGTGTTCAGGGCGTTTATCTCCTGCCAAGGTGCTAGCAGGGAGGCGTCGATATTGGCGGCATCCTGCAAGATCTCCTGGATAGTGTCCTCATGTCTGCTGGAGACGGAAACCCGTCAGCATGCTGAGGTGCTTGTAAGCCTGCCCCTCTGCCAGGGGGATGATGGGCTCGCCCTGGATCTGGAACCCTGTCGTCTGCACCGAGTCCCTTTTGCTACTGTTGATGTGGAGAGTTGTGCACTTCTTTGCATTGAAGCGGAGCCCCATCCAATCGGCAGCTCGACTGGTGGCATCTAGCATACGTTGGAGGTTCTCTGGGTCGTCCGCGGTCAGGACCAGGTCATCCACGTAAGCCAGGATGCTCACCCTCTCACCGTGGAGGTTGAAGCCATCTGTGCCATTGGAGGTCACTTGTAGCAACGGCTCCATGGCAAGGTTTACTACAGGAAAATCAAACCACACACACACACACACACACACACACACACACACACACACACTCTGTGCTTGGGGACAACAGATCAGAAGTCTCAGGCTACAGTTCTGGAGGGAATCATGCTCCCGTGGGGGACAGGATGCCGTGTGAAGCCCTGGATCTGTACGCAGATAGCCTTGGCTACTGATGCATAAGTCTGAACACCCTGACTATTTCTGGGGATGAAGAAACCCCTATCCCAGATGAAACAATTGAGAGGTAATTCTGCAAAAACAAAAATCTCCAGAGTGCACTGCCCCCTATGCAGGACAGAGAAAGGCCTGCTGGAAGGAATATGGCCCAGGGCTTAGCTCTGATGAGGTGCCAGAGGAATCAATGTACGTTTTTATTTCTTCACTTTTCTCCTCCCAATTTCCCCAACTGTATTTGGCTTCTAACTGCCCTTTATAGCCCTCTCACTTCTATATGTGGCCCCTCATGGAATCAATCCCCTTGGGGATAGCTACTGAATCTATTCCCTTTTAATGCCATAATGCAGGTCTCCCTTTACCAATCCCCTTCCATACACAGAAGCCCACTGTTGTTGAGTGCTGCTGGTATATGTATTTGGAACTAAACGAGGCCCCTCCAGAACGTACATTTGTGCTCTCTTTGCCTCCAACTCCTCCTCCTGCTCTACCCGTGCCTCCCCTTAGACAGCCCCTTTGTGCTCTTTGACACGGTCATCTTCACACCTTCCCCCCTTCCGCTTGGACTCAACTACCTTTTCTCTGCATCAAACCCTGTCCCCTCTTCTTCAAATGCTCTTCTCCCTCACAGCCTTTCAAGGACAGCGTCTGCAAGACTCCATGCTTTCTTCATCACTGCAAGCCTGTACCATCAGCTAGTGTATCATCTTGATCTGAACTGTTTTGCCCGTGATTGAACTAGATTGCACTCTCCTGGAGACAAGGCCTGTGTCACTTTGTATCCTTTCACAGGATTTAGCATACTGAAGCACTTGACAAATAATAGTAAGGATCAGGGAAATATTTTTAGTGCTGTTCTATCCCTGAGGCTAGAGTAGGAAAAAGCTAGAGAACTTAATTATAGAAATTTCCCCCCTTGCCCAGCATCTTATTTACTCAACAGGGGCCAAATTACTCAAGAGGTGCTTCTCCCCTGGCCCAGCCCAGCCAGAGCTGCTGCAGCTAGGGAGAGGCGCCTCTCACCCAGTCCCAAGCTGCTCCGTCGAGAGAGGGCTGAGGGGAGTCCTTTCTCCCTGCTGCAGCCCCAGGGAAGCCTACCCCCCAAACCCTTCATCCCCAATCCAACCCTAGGGCCCATACCCCCAGCCAGAGCCCTCATGCCCCTGTATGCCAACCCTGTGCTCCAGCCCTAAGCCCCCTCCTGCACCATGAACCTTTCATCCCCATCGACACCCCGCAGCCCTCACCCCAACCCTCTGCCCCAGCCCTGAGCCCCCTCCCATACCCTAAACCCCTCAACCCCAGCCCCACTCCAGAGCCCTAACCCCCCCGCACCTCAGCCCTCTGCCCAAGGCCTGAACCCCTCCCTTCACCCTGATCCCCTCATCCCCGGCCTCACCCCAGAGCCTTCACCTCTAACTAGAGCCCGCATCGAACCCTCTGTCCCAGCCCTGAACCCCCTCCCGCACCCTAAACCCCTCATCCCCAGCCCCACTCCAGAGCTTGCACCCCTAGCCAGAGCCCTCATCTTCCCATACCCCAATCCTCTTCCCTAGCGCTGAGCCTCCTTCCACACCCCCAGCCAGAGCCCTCACCCAACCCTCTGCCCCAGCCCTGAGCCCCCTCCCACAGTCTGAACCCCTCGGCCCCACCCCCACCCCACATCACCTCCATATTGGTGCACATAACAAAATTCATTCCGCACATGGACGTACAAAATTAGAGGGAACACTGGTCACAGCGCTACTCAGGTTTGGCCCGGTGGCAGAGGGGCAACTGGGCCAAACCTGAGTGGCGCTGTGACCCCCTCACGAGGTCAAGATGCCCAGAGCAGGGAGCCACTGCTGCAAGGTGGGTGCAGGATGGGCTCGTTCTTCAGCTACTGCAGCCTCCCGTCTGCACCAGGCAGGATTAGGAGTGAGGTGGTGGAGGGGCCATATAGGTAATGGTGGATCACAAAAAAAAGACAAAATGCAGCTGCTGGGTCAGCTTAGTGAAAAATCTGGGAACCACTGCTCTGCTTCACATGCTGTTCTCAAGACTTTATATATCTGCCAAAATCCAATATGTGCTAAGATACAGTTAACTTTCTGTTATACAAATGAAAAGGAGGATACAAAAATAATTTGGATTCACTGGCTAGCAGCTGCCAGTAAATGGACATTTTTCACTGTATTTAATACTTGCTATTGAATAATGAAGGTCCAGATAAATGAGGTTTGATTGTATGTGAAGGGAAAAAAACAGAGAAGAAATCCATATTCTTCTAACACACTTGCAGATATCAGATTAAAATCACTGCCACCTATTATTCAGTTTTTAGAGTAGTAGCCGTGTTAGTCTGTATCCGCAAAAAGAAAAGGAGGACTTGTGGCACCTTAGAGACTAAAATTTATTTGAGCATAAGCTTTCATGAGCTACAGCTCACTTCATCGGATGCATTCAGTGGAAAATACAGTGGCGAGATTTATATACACAGAGAACATGAAACAATAGGTGTTACCACACTCACTGTAACAAGAGTTATCAGGTAAGGTGAGCAGGAGAGCAGGGGGGGGCAGGGAACCTTTTCGAGTGATAATCAAGGTGGGCCATTTCCAGCAGTTGACAAGAACCTCTGAGGAACAGCAGGGGGGGGGAGGGGAATAAACATGGGGAAATAGTTCTACTTTTTGTAATGACCGATCCACTCCCAGTCTTTATTCAAGCCTATTATTCAGTGATTTCCTGTAGGTAACACTATCATCTGTTAGAAGCAGACCCATTCTGAGTTCATGCATGTTACAGGTGTTGGGATTCTTAAGGCACCTTAAGAAGGCAAAAGCAGCTTAAAAGATTTTCAGGTTGGCAATACTTCAGGGTGCTAGTAATTTATTAAAGACACTAATAAACATTGCCGAGGGGGCAGTTTCACAGTCCTAGAAGAAGTAACTTGGGCTAAAAGGAGTTAATTCAAACAAAAGAATACACTGAAAAATATTTGAGGAAGAATATCAAGAATTAAAACAGTTATTATTTGTGCATATCAAAGTCCTCTATAAAGGAAGAAAGAGGCTGCTGCATCATCAGTAGAAAGAAAAAGGAGGATTTGTGGCACTCTCCCACTGTATTTTCCACTGAATGCATCCGATGAAGTGAGCTGTAGCTCATGAAAGCTTATGCTCAAATAAATGTGTTAGTCTCTAAGGTGCCACAAGCACTCCTTTTCTTTCTGCAAATACAGACTAACACGGCTGCTACTCTGAAACCTGGCATTGTCAGTGTAAGTATTGCAAAACAGTGTTATGTAATAAACATGGCCGGAAAAGCTTTCTGACAGCAGTCAAAATTAGGTTGGCAAGACTCTATTGACCTGACTTTCATGTCTGTTCAGTACCTCTGAAAATCAGGCTCTATAATATCAAATCTAGAGTGGAGGACAACTGCATTATAATATTATCAGTCGAAGATTTGATCTGAGTTGATCTGACTACTGTGGGAAAAATTCTCAGCTATCATTAAAAATGTCTTATGAAAGGAGACTCAAAGAGCTTGGCTTGATTAGCCTGACCAAAAGAAGGTTGAGGGGAGATATGATTGCTCTCTATAAATATATCAGAGGGATAAATACCAGGGAGGGAGAGGAATTATTTAAGCTCAGTACCAATGTGGACACAAGAACAAAATGTATATAAACTGGCCATCAGGAAGTTTAGACTTGAAATTAGACAAAGGTTTCTAACCATCAGAGGAGTGAAGTTCTGGAATAGCATTTCAAGGGGGGTAGTGGAGGCAAAAGACATATCTGGCTTCAAGATGAAGCTTGATAAGTTTATGGAGGGGATGGTATAATGGGATAGCCTAATTTTGGCAATTAATTGACCTCTGACTATTAACGGTAGATATGTCCAATGGCCTGTGATGGGACACTAGATAGGGTGGGATCTGAGTTACTACAGAGAATTCTTTCCTGGGTGTCTGGCTGGTGAGTCTTGCCCACATGCTCAGGGTTTAGCTGATCACCATATTTGGGGTCGGGAAGGAATTTTCCGCCAGAGCAGATTCGTAGAGGCCCTGGGGGTTTTTCGCCTTCTTCTGCCACGTGGGGCAGCGGTCACTTGCTGGAGGATTCTCTGCACCTTGAAGTCTTTAAACCATGATTTGAGGACTTCAATAGCTCAGACATAGGTCAGGGGTTTGTTACAGGAGTGCGTAGGTGAGATTCTATGGCCTGCGTTGTGCAGGAGGTCAGACTAGACGATCACAATGATCCCTTCTGACCTTAAAGTCTGTGATTCATATGTTTGGTTACTGCCACTGTTCTCTTTCAGACCTGAAATGAGAATATTCTATTTTATTACATAATTTATAATAATTTAACCTATTGAGTTTTCAGCTGCTTGTATATATGCCCTGGGCAAATATTCCACATCGTACTCCAGCTTCCAACTGGTGGACTTTGAAAGCCTTCTCCCGATCTCCTTGGCTTGGGAAGGTATCGAGATGACAACCCACTTTCTGAAAGTGGGGTAAATGCCAAAGTGGATCTGGCTTCAGGGGCTGTTTGTATTTCTTTAGCACAGTGGAATATGTTTCGTATACTTTCCCCCGCTTCTTTATTTTCTGTTTTGCCTTTTGATGAGCCTGGGCTGCTGCTCGTTGTCCCTCCATCCAAAGCTCCCTGTACTTGTGCTGAAAAACGTCTATGATGGGGGTGGATGGGCGAGCTGGCATTCCATAGATCATGGCATCAGGGAGGCGCGGCGGGTCCCTTTTAAAGTGACGCTCTTCATCTTCCGCACGACGGATGTCATGGGTTTGGCGGTACTGGTAGTGTTCTTTTGTTGTGACAAGACCAGCTAAGACTGCTCCACGGTTCATGGCAACAAAATCTCGCGGCAGTTCCTTTGTGGCCTTGCTAATGTGTTTCACTGAGTTCCAGTGGCCTATTGCTTCAGGAACTCCCCCATCGGTCCCACGAAGGGTTAGTCCATACACAAAATCAGACCCAGGCAGCCGGGTGCACCCTGAGCGAGTCTTTCCCAGCTCTGGCTTGAGGATGAGGTGGTTCTGGAGCATGGTGTCCCTCACTACTCCAACTCTCTCATTTTCCATCCCGGGTCGGAGCTCAGCCATTCTCAAGGGCAGCAGGGGAGGGGGACAGATGACAGTAGCGTTGTGCCTCTTTTTCAGCCTCTGAAAAGGTTTTGGACTCCTAGATGCTTCCATTGCTGATCAACGAGAAACTAGCATAGATAGTCGCTCCTACTCTCTCATCTGATGAGGACAACTCCGCTTGTTAGTCCTGCTCATGTAACTTGAGGCTCTGGTGACATCACAAACATACAATCTGTATTGTTATGATATATTAGGTCATCAAACCCATTTATTTATTGCTTGCCATTCAGTCACCATTTACAGTAGTAAGAGGTAGATGGCTGTGGGTGAATTGTTAGTGCTTGCTGAAGAGAAGGAGTGAAAGCCCCTGCTGAAGCCAGCATGACAGATATAGCGATGGTTTGGAATGAAGGGAGGGAATTTCCCTGTGTTGAAGGGAGTTCATTCCCACACTCTGGATGCTGCTAATCCAGCCCTGACAACAATGACTTGTCATCACTAGACAAGAATACTTCCAAAGAGCAATATTTTTCCTTCTTTTGTATATCAAGTTATTACAATTGCTACTGTATGTATCAAAAAGATTTCCAGACCAAGATACCTCAAATGCCTCTAAAAGGCCTGAATCGTTCACCGGTTACACATTTCAAACACTGACAGGCACTGATAGACATGGCACTAGATACAGGAGTCAGCACACTTGGGTTTGATCCTTGGATCCGCTGCTAAACTGCTCATTAAGAGCCACAGTCAGTCTCTCAGTGCCTTCATCTCCCATCCCACCCTTTGTCTCTGTAGTCAGTTTAGACTGTAAACTCTTCAGGGCAGGGACTGTCTCTCAGTGCCTACCATTACAGGGGTCTAATCTCAGCTGGGGTTTCTAGTCTCTACTGTAATACTAATAATAATACCACACAGTGTTAGGCTCTTTATAAATAATAATAATAACAGAATTCAATGTTGACTTGAAAAGTACTTTCCAAGTCTGGACCCAAGTGTCCCCCTTAGGCAGGAATTTCTAGTCACTCTGAGTTGTGCCCAAGTGTGAATTCTATGATGTCAGACAAATCTCTGTTATGCACAATGCAGAGAACACCAAACTCATTCCACTGGTTACCTATGTATAGATCTAAGGCAAAGTTTCCAAGCAAAAAGACCAGGTTAGAACAAAATTAATTTGCCAAAATAATAAGAAAGTTTAGCTTCTTCAGTTAACCTAGTGTGAGATATTGCAGCAGTCAGACATACTGTATGTTATATACTCCAAGATCTAGACTCAATGGGGAAATGATATTCAGCTTTTACATTACATGTTGGGAGTTTTGTTCATTTACACCAGAACCTTAAATGTTCTATTTTATCTTTATTCCTATTCAAAGAAAGCAAGGAAGTTTTTATTTATTAGCTTTTAGAAGGAAGCCATTTCTTCTGGAAATGGGAGGTGATGTTCTATACTGTACACCATTTACCCGATAACACGGATCACAAATATGTATTTATAGCCTGAATATGAAATCTCAATGAAAGGAAATTAAACTGCATAGACAGAAAACATTGAGCAAAGTTTAATGTCAACAATTTTACAATTTTTAAATACCAAAGGGATTCTATGTTTTACCAAATTTATATATATATATTATATGTGAAGCCATTTTGATGTATTCCAATACAAAGAAAGCATTCTGTACTGGTAAAATTGTATCTATTTTGTTAAAATTGTTTTAAGGTCTGAGATACAGACCTGTAAAAGAGGTTAGTAGTGAAAAGGCCAACAAGCTCACCAGGAGCAACTAAAATCATATTTCTGCTTCCTTTTTTGATATACAAGAGCCTCATGGTCATGCTGATTTACCTCTGCTTCCACAGGCAACCAAGTTCATTATTCTCTTAACATAAAAACATATCTAAGAACAGCAACAAGAAGGGGGGAGGGAAAAGCAATGCATGCTAGCCTCCTAAATATAATTTTTTCCTCATGAATTAAAAAAATCTTACAGTGTCTTTGGAAGTCCCCAGTTTCTTCAGTCCATCCAGAGGTAACAGATCAGCTGAATCCTTGTGAATAAACTGCACTGCCTGCTTCATTCTCCTCTGTTGTCGGAGAGATGCAGCTTCCCTCATCTCCACTTCCTTCTGACTAGGCTCGGTGAGGATACCTGAATAGAACATCTTTCAGTCTGTGTGCCTCTCACTCTCTTTCTCTCTGAAGACGTTACACTCCTATATAAAAATGAGCAATGAAATGATCTATTGTCTGCACTTATAACTGAAGCCTCATGACGTTTGAGACCTGCAGGTACTCCAGCCAGTGCAATGTAGTAAAGGAGAGGTTAGGCACATTGCAATATGCTGCACAAACAACATGGGTTAGTTCAGACTCGGTCTAGAGGAATAATCTGCACGCTTACTCCTCATTGGCTCCTCTGCAAGGGAGAGCTGGAATGACAAAGGAACATTAGCCATCGGCTAAAGCCTTTCACACTTCACACTGCTGGGTGACTCCGGGTGGGTTGTTTAAAAAAACAAAACAAAAAAAAAAAAAACCACGTTTCACAAAATGAGACGAAAACAAAAGGAGTACTTGTGGCACCTTAGAGACTAACAATTTTATTTGAGCATAAGCTTTCATGAGCTACAAGAATTTGCAAGTAGAACCAGTTTGTTTTCTAATAAAACAGATTCGGGTCTTCAAACAAAAATAAAGCAGAGATGTGTGCAATAAACAATATAGGGGTGGCTCTTGAAAGCTTGCTAGATGCCTTTGATAACTAAGGGCCACATTATGCCTTTAGGCACTGCCCTGTGCAAGGGGTGATGTGCCAACTGCACTATTCAGAAGTAACCCTAGGAGACACTGTGATTCAATGACACTCCCTTCCTGTACTGAGTGAGGGGAGGAATCTGCTACAGCCCTTTACAGGTGACTGCTGATTGACACCATGTGGGGAAGAGCCCTCCCACCCCTGCCCAGGTGGTGGGGTGTTGGAAGGGAAATATGGGCACACAGTCCCCTGCTTTCCCACCTGTACCTGGCGTCGTGATCTGGGTAGGTTTCACATGGCCATGCTGGGATTTGTGGCCTGGCCTTACTCACTGTGCAGCCATTAGACCCTGGCTCTTAACTATCTGCAATCTGATATGCTAAATATCTGCAGCACTGATAGTGTGTCATGGTAATACCACAGGTACTGAGGCCAGCTTATCTGTATCTATTCATTTTAGGTGAAACTGGGAAGATTTTAAGGACCATCACTATATGTAGATTTGTTTCAGTATATCCAAGGGGGTTTCACATGAGATTTTGCTTGCTGAAGAAAGACAAATGTGATTATCAAAAGAGCCTGAACATTTGAATACTACAGCTTAGCCAGCTATGCAGTTTACATTGCACAGAACAGAGGATGAAGACAAGAATTATTTTTTAATTAAAATAATATTTTATGTTTGAAAACATGAGTAGGTTTTCTGGTTGGATTGTACATAAGAAGGAAAGAGATATATTTGCATGGTTTTGACCAAAGATCATTTTTTACTCAGTAATAAAAATAATGCCTGCACACACACAGAAAGCACAAGGCAGGGCTGATGCTTATGACACGAATGTCTGAATATTTAGAACAGTCTGCATGGGTTTCACACATTGTAGGCAAGGATCTTCCACCTAAACCGAGCCTTAGCTCCCTTGGGTCACACACAGGGATTCATTCTCTCACCAGGGACACAACTCATAACTCAGATTTTTATGTAGGCTTCATAGGGGTTTCACAAGTTTCTGTCTGTCACAGTTTAGCCGCAAAAAGGAATGGGGCAGACAGGGAGAAATGCCCCAGAATGTGACCAAAAATAAGTGGAGATGGGGATAAGAAGTAAAAAAACCTGACCAACAAGGAAAGACAAATTTATCTCCTCTTGAAGAAACTGAACTGATTATTTTTTTTTTGAAGAAAAAAACAAAAACGCAGGTAGGCAAACTGGTTGTAAATTACATAGGGCCAGATTCTCGTCCCAGTGTTCCTGCTGAATAGTACCTCACTCCACAAGTAGTCTTATTACAGTAAATGCAGGAAGGTGCTACATAATGAGAGGAAGGGGATCAGAATGTGGCTCATGGTGAGCCAGAGCAGGAGCAGCCGTCACCCATTCCTCCTCACTTACACCCATCCCCTCATATAATCAGTCCGTTTGCAGCAATGCAGCATTAATCTCATATTAATTTGTATTAGCGCATTTAAACCTTAATACAATTTCACTGCTAGGAAGGTGCTGAAGGCTAACAGGAGACTATTCATTCAGGATAGCTCCCAGCCGATGACGACAGGAAGACTGACTGTGACTTACGATAGAGTGAGAAATCATCCAAACATTTACATCAACCCACCCCCCCACCCTCCCCCCGGCCCCACTGACATTCCATAAGTCGTATGATTCAGACAGTACACAGATCCGCTGGTTCCAAAGACATCACCTCTCTTCCAAGACAAAGAGTTACGCTGACGTCGAGAGTTTCCTGGAGGCATGCTGCCGACGTCAGCGTACACCTCTGCTCTGTGCTGATGCTCAGGAGGAGGAACCCCTTAGATAAGTTCAGGCCTCTGAGCTCTGTAACCAATTTAGTGCAGCGTGCAGCTGCATAGTCATCCTACCTAAGCCACTTTATACCATGGCCCCATGCTCCCGAAGAAGGGGAAATAGAATGCAGAATGCTCTGACGTGCAAGGCAGTTCTTCCCAGTCTTGACTGAAAAGGCCATTGAAGTGGGAACAGACCTGAGCATTCAGCAATTCTGTGTCTGTGCTGAAAGATAACGACCAAAACATCCCCAAAGGGCAAAACAGCTTGAACACAGATGAGGATAAAAGCACCTTATTTTTCACCTTAAGAAATATTTGGCACTCAGCCAGCTGATTAAATAAAGATGTTTTAATTATCTCTATGGCATCCCTAAGGCAAGAGAAGGTACAATAAAACAAAGACTCATATTAAAAGCAGTGTGTCAATTCTATATAACAGGAGCCACACTGTAGAAGCATTCTGTGTCTAGCTGTATTAGCAAATGCCCAGTTAGCTCTGACTCACAGCAAGAAGAGCATCTGCATCAAAGCAGAGATATCAGGTGAAGTACTAAAATAAAAGCTTCTACTTCAGCTCCAAGGTACAGTTTACGTATGAATCTGGCAAAGAAACAAGTCCCACAAATTCACTTACACCATCCACATGTTATAAATATACCTTACGTCAACAGATAAGCAGAAAATGTGCCCAATAGGATTAAATCTTTGTGCTTAAAGGCAATTTGTAAGATAAAAAAGGTCTTTGGATTGACCCCCTATCCTAGATGTTAAAGAGGAGGAAAAAAGCAACAAATCATCTATCAAAATATGCTGTATCCAGAGCAGTACATCAGTTCTTCTCTGTGTTTTTAACACACCACTTAACTTTTGTTACAAACAAACGATCAACTCAGATTAGCCAAATATATTCCTTCTTCTAAGTTTGGTGTGTTTAAATCAGAAGAGACTTTAGCAAAAGTCTCTTTCTGCTGGACAAAGGTGTTTCCATGGAAGAATGAGCTTTTATGGAAGTAAGGCCTCAAAGGGTATGTCTCTACTGCAAACAAAAACAAAACCCCGCAGCAGCATCTCTCAGAGCCCGAATCGACAAACTCAGGCTTGTGCTATGGTGCTAAAAAAAAGATGTTCTAGCTCAGGCTGGATGTCCCTCCTCAGGCTTCAGAGCCCAAGCCAGAACATCTACTATTTTTAGCGCATCTGTAGACCTGGGCTGTGTGACTTGCTGAAGTGGGATTGGTTTTTGTTTTGGGTGGTTGGGTTTTTTTTTGCAGTGTAGATACCCGAAGTTCATCAAGATCTTTCTCCATGTTTCCTGACTCCAAAGTGGCATGAATCCAAGGCTGCCATCATCAGGAGACTTGAATCAAGCTGCTATCAAACACATTTTCTTCTAATTTTGGAAAAGTTTGTCCCATCTTCCATGAAGCTGCCAGAAAATCTGGCCAAAACAATGTGTGCCTTTGTATGGTGTGGAGGTTGACAAGCCCCCTAACATTGATTATGGGCTGTTTTTAGAGGGGGAGGGAAGGATCCTTGCGGCTAGGCTCCATCCTTCCCAATGAAATATTTTTCTCCATTTGCAAATGTGAATGTAAGTGCCCCACACAGCTCTGTGAATCCAGCTCCAGCACTTCCAGCAGCAAGTGCTTCCATTTGTGCATGGATTGTTGACGTGTATAGTTTTCCCAGCGTTTGACAACAGTCTTTCTTCAGACTCATTTTCTCTGTTGGGAGTTTTTGAAAGGAGCTGCTAAGGGCACAGTTACAGAAGATTGGAGGCTGATACTTTGATTTTCCTCAAGCAATGGCAGCTGTCAGAAAACAAAGAAAAGGTAATTTCACATCACAGCCTATATCTAAACCTCAGCTTGAAATCTGGGAGAGTCATAGCTGCAGACATAGACAGGCTTCATATGCTGGAGACAGCATGTGCTGAAGAGCAAAGACAGGCTGCTAGAGATGCTTCAAACATCTAAAATGGGGAGAAGCACCTGTGCTCTCTCCCGCACCTAACGCATGGGCCAGATTTGCAAAATCAAAGCGCAACACCTCTGCCCCCAGTTCCCAAGCCAGTCCCATGGGGAAAGCATGAGGGACCCTTGCTCTTTTCTTTTCAATGTCAACTTCACTGTCATGCTTCTGATGTCCTGAGATTGTTTGTCCCAATTCTTCCAGATTAGGAGGTTAGATGGTTATGTGGATAATCAAGTTGCATGTTGTTTGCATTCCTTGCTGAAAAGGGAATTTAAACCGGACTGAGTATGTTTCACTCAGGGCTTGTCTAAACACAAACGTTTCACCATGTGAGATGTTAAACCAATTTTGTTAAACCAGTGCAATGCTGTGCATCAGTTTAAAGCTGTCTTATATTGGTTTAGTTTGCACCTGTGATTTATAGCTCACATTGGGGAAGAAATGCTGAGGAGCTTCACTCAGACACTTTCATCTCCCCTCCCAGGGGCAAGTAAAAATGGACAGAAAGGGTCCTTGGTCTTCATATGATTTTTCCTCTCTCCTTTAAGAAACAGAGTGTTAGTAAAGCTATATCTTAAAGTGACTCTTGTCAAGATAAAATGCTGCAGGAAACAGAAGAATCCAGGCACTGTAAATAAGAAAGGGACAGAGTAGTTTATACTCCTGGAAATAGAAGTGAAGGTAGATTGGAGTCCTAGAAAGAGCAATTTACTCCTGAAATGAAGACAAATTTCACAGAAGGAGATAGAGCGCAGAGTAAAGACTATAAAACTCCACAAAGTGTAACCAGATGAACTGGAGAAATAAATTATTCTGTCTGAGACAGAAAAGGGTCAGATGTAGTGTAATCACTCCAACAACTGAGATTACTCAAAGATTAGAAAGGATGTATTTTCTATTTGGATTTGTTACAAATGTTCTTAAAATTTTAGTTGTTTTTTTAATCGAGTAGTAAGAGAGTTGATTATGTCAAGAACTACAAAATCTATGGAGTTGGAAAATGCTATACCATAGCAAGGTATAAGCAGCATTAGGCTTGTGGCTCTCAAGATTAAGAATTCCTGTTTAGGCAGTTCCAGCCAGTAGCCAGGTGTCACTACCTGAAGTTTCAGTGGATAAATAGATAAAGAAGCTTCCAGAACTGGGCAAAAGAGCTCATTCACAAATATGAACATCACTGTCAAGATAATTGTTCCTAATGGCAGATTTGCCCATTTAGCTTTGACACAATTGGAGCCTTCTCTCCATGTCTTTTATATGGAACATTAGAGGATATGACTGGAGTTTGGTAAGCCACTGAGCAATTAATGAAAACTGGCACAGGAACCAGACACAGTGCAGATCCTTGCACAAGTATAGACTTTGCTCATCTTCCTAGTTCATTTGACATACAACACAGAAAGATAATTGATATTTTCAGTTTTTAAAAAGCCAATCATGGAAGCAGAAGCATAGAGTGGAATTCTAAGGAATGGTAGGAGGGAGAACAGCACAATAAAGACAATGGATTTCAAGAAGGCAGACTAACAAACTCAGGGAGTTGGTAGGTAAGGTCGCATGAGAAGCAAGTCTAAGGGGAAAAACAATAGAAGACAGTTGGCAGTTTTTCAAAGAGACATTATTAAGGGCACAAGAGCAAACTATCCCACTGTGTAGGAAAGATGGGAAGCGTAGCAAGAGACCACCCTGGCTTAACCAGGAGATCTTCAATGATCTAAAAATCAAAAGAGAGTCCTACAAAAAGTGGAAACTAGGTCAAATTACAAAGGATGAATATAAACAAATAACACAAGTATATAGGGATAAAATAAGAAAGGCCAAGGCACAAAACAAGATCAAACTGCTAGAGACATAAAGGGTAACAAGAAAATATTCTACAAATACTTTAGAAGCAAAAGGAAAACCAAGGACAGGGTAGGCCCATTACTCAATGAGGGGAGGGAAATAACAGAAAATGTGGAAATGGCAAAGGTGCTTATTAACTTCTTTGTTTCAGTTTTCACCAAGAAGGTTGGTGATAATTGGACATCTAACATAGTGAATGTCAATGAAAATAAGATAGGATCAGAAGAAGCTAAAATAGTGAAAGAACAAGTTAAAAATTACTTGGATTAATTAGATGTCTTCAAGTCACCAGGGCCTGATGAAATGCATCCTAGAATACTCAAGGAGCTCACTGAGGAGATATCTGAGCCATTAGTGATTATCTTTGAAAAGTCATGGAAGATGGGAGAGATTCCAGAAGACTGGAAAAGGGCAAATATAGTGCCAATATATAAAAAAGAAAATAAGGACATCCTAGGAATTACAGACCAGTCAGCTTAACTTCTGTACTCGGAAAGATAATGGAGCAAATAATTAAGCAATCAATTTACAAACATCTAGAAGATAATAAAGTGATAAGTAACAGTCAGCATGGATTTGTCAAAAACAAATTGTGCCAAACTAGCCTGATGACTTTCTTTGAAAGGGTAGCAAGCCTTGTGGATAAGGGGGAAGTGGTAGATGTGATGTATCTTGACTTCAGTAAAGTTTTTGATACTGTCTCGCATGACCTTCTCATAAATAAACTAGGGAAATGCAACCTAGATTGAGCTACTATAAGGGGGCGCAAAACTGGTTGGAAAACCATTCCCAGAGACTAGTTATCAGTGGTTCACAGTCATGCTGGAAGGGCATAACAAGTGGGGTCCCAGAGAGATCGGTTCTGGGTCTGATTCTGTTCAATATCTTCATGAATGATTTAGACAATGGCATAGAGAGTACACTTGTAAAGTCTGTGGACAATACCCAGCTGGGAGGGGTTGCAAGTGCTTTGGAAGATAGGAATAAAATTCAAAATGATCTGGACAAACTGGAGAAATGGTCTGAAGCAAATAGGATGAAATTCAATAAGGACAAATGCAAAGTACTCCATTTAGGAAGGAACAATCAGTTGCACACATACCAAATGGTAAATGACTGTCTAGGAAGGAGTACTGTCTAGAAAGGGATCTGGGGGTCATTGTGGACCACAAACTAAATATGAGTCAACAGTGTAACGCTGTTGCAAAAAAAAGCAAAGATCATTCTGGGAATGTATTAGCAGGAGTGCCGTAAACAAGACATGAGAAGTCATTCTTCCACTCTATTCTGCATTGATTAGGCCTCAACTGGAGTATTGTGTCCAGTTCTGGGTGCCACATTTCAGGAAAGATGTGGACAAATTGGAGATAGTTCAGAAAAGAGCGACAAAAATGATTAAAGGTCTAAAAAACATGACCTATGAGGGAAGATTGAAAAAAACTGGGTTTGTTTAGTTTGGAAAAGAGAAGACAGAGAGGACATAACAGTTTTCAAGTATGTAAAAGATTGTTACAAGGAAGAGGAAGAAAAATTATTCTTCTTAACCTCTGAGGACAAAACAAGAAGCAATGGGCTTAAATTGCAGCACGGGAGGTTTAGGTTGGACGTTAGGAAAAACGTCCTGTCAGGGTGGTTAAGCACTGGAATAAATTGCCTAGGGAGGTTGAGGAATCTTCATCATTGGAGATTTTTAAGAGCAGGTTAGACAAACGCCTGTCAGGAATGGTCTGATAATACTTCATTCTGCTATGAGTGCAGGGGACTGGACTAGATGACCTCTCGAGGTCCCTTCCAGTTGTACGATTCACATATGGCTTAAAATGAGTAGTATCACCAAAGCTTCCTTACCTTTATTTTCTTGATTGATGCAAACTGAAAAGCACTTCTCCTAATTACTATTATTCATAATAATTAAGGCTAAGATTTTGTCATGGTTATTTTTAGTAGAAGTCACAGACAGGTTGTGGCCAATTAACAAAAATTCACAGAAGTTGTAACCTGTCTGTGACTTTTGCTGCTGCAGCTCCATGGTTTCCCCCGCCACCACAGCGGCTAGGAGCTGTGGGGTTCCCCCTCCGTCCACGACCGCTTGAAGCTGCCTGGTGAGCTTTTTTCCCAAAAAGAGAAATTTTATTTCATATTTAAATTTAAGTTCATATTTCCCTTAGGCATCCCACTTCCCCCCTTCCAAGGCTCATCGCTGGAGCCCTGGGTCCCCCTCAGGAGTTTGTCACTTGTTGCCGGAACCTTGCAGGGGGCCCTGTCACTGGAACCCTGACAGGGCCCCGCTGGCTGCCAGCTCCAAAGTCCCACAGCTCCTGGGGCTGAAGCAGAGAATGTCAAGGATTCTGTGACTTCCATGACCTCATGACATAAATGTAGCCTTAATAATAATCATACTACACAGGTAGGTTAAGGAACCCTAGACTTTATGTGGCTGGCAGTCTAGGTACTTACTTAACCCAAGAAACCAATTAGCCCAACCCAACCTTGGCACTGGAAAAAAGGAGATGACAACAACGAGGAAGAGGAAGTGGGGGTAGAGGTGGTAAGAGAAGTCTTCCTCTTTTCTTGAAAGGGCACATTTTCTAGCCAAAACATTTCTCATAGACTTTTAAAGTTACCATTGTAGGAATTAACTTGTACTTTGTTTGTAGACAAGCCAATAGCAAGGTTGACCTTAACGGTCCTTTCCCTGGCTAAAATAAAAAGAGTACTTGTGGCACCTTAGAGACTAACAAATTTATTTGAGCATAAGCTTTGGTGAGCTACAGCTCACTTCATTGGATGGCTGGCTTCCTACAAGACAAGATTTGTAGGAAACTCAAAGGATGCTATCCCCAAAAATCTTAACATTGTTCCTGTCCTGCAACTGGCTACACACGCTGAACACAACTGGCTACACACACATGCCTCTTATTTCAAAGCCTTTTGGATTTGTTAAAAAATATTGCTCAGAACTTCTCTAGTTCATTCGCACTGAGATCACAGCCTGCTGTTCCAGTCTCCATGCAAAGGCAGGTCCTTGATTTATGCTTTTACTCTCTTTTACTGCTGATGTGACAGATTTCTCCACACACTCTATCAGTCCAAAACACTAACAGTAGGACTCAGAGGTGCAGTTAGCTTTTCTTCCTCTTATTTGTTACCCAAAATTCTGTTCTATTTTCAATAGATTATTCCTATACATAAATTAAAAATGTGTGAATTCTGAAAGCATGCTGAAAAAACATTAATCCCCTCCTTCACACACATGCTAGAACTGAGCTGCAAATATTTATTTTAGGTAAACTAAATGTATGTGCCAATTGCCACCATAGTTCCATATCTTAACCGTATGTATCCTCACCCTAACAGAAACTTTAGATACGCTTGTGTGCTGAATGTTTCCTCCAGCCTTGATATTTGGGATATTCTGCACCTTAAATTGACATTCAGTGTGTTAAAAATATTGGAGGGGCCCAGTTAAATGTTAAAGCTAAAGCTCTGCAACCGTTTCTGCTCTCTGGTAACCACAGCAGAGTCATGGGAGCCTGCTGCCAGCCTACGCTGCGCTGCCTCTCTGTCTTTGCTGGAAAAAGAGGGTGAAGGTAGGGGACAGTCACTTCCTTCAGCATTGAAGCAACATCTTTACTCGTTCTCATCGTGATTGAGCTGGGACACCAATGAAAACAGAAATGGCAGCAGCCTCTCTGGAGGCTTCCACGCCTGCTGAGACCTATTCCTTTGCTGGCTGCCCAGAAGCTCCTATTTGTTCCTTGGGGACCCCAGCAGAGCTGGGAGGGGAAAGCAGCAAGGGCCACCTCTCAGCATCCAGAAGAGCTGGGAGGGAAAAGCATCCACAGTAAGAGGCCCAGAACTGGGCTCTCATTTCCAAAGCTGCCACGTGCTGCAGCTTGTTTGTAGTTGTCAGTGACGCAGCTGGGCTGATTCCAGAGTCAGAGGAAAAATGTCATGCAATGGCTAGAACAAGAAGTCACTTTATGGAGCCAGCTCAGTGCATCTAGAAAAGAAACAGCCGGATCCCAGCACGGCTTAAGGCATATCACAGTGCTGTTAGACTGCGCCTCATAGGATTTTAACTGGATTGAGCAGCCAACTTCTTACACAGCAGTTGAGTACTTTTAAACCATTCCTATCGTGTAGAGTTTATTTGATTTCTTACAATATTCCAGAAGCATTCTTCACTGAAAAGGTCACCCAAGAAAGGTGACCTCTGACACTTCAGGTGTCATCATCCACAAAAAAGAAACCGTTTAACGTGACGGTGGTGAAAGAAATCCAACTATCAAGGACCACTGATAACAATATGCAGCCATTCACAAATAAAAATGGACACTTACAGTCTGTTACTATAATGATGGATCCCCATTTCTCTGCCTTTTTTTTCTTAAATCATCCAATAAGCAATTTTCCCATATCTGACAGGCAAAGTTATCATGAGTGCAAAGACTGTGTTGGATGAAGCTCTAGGAAACATTTAATTAGAGAGTTGTATGCTAGTCTACAAACTAGAAATCTCAGTTTCTAAACATTGCAGGGGCTATTCTCCTATTAAAGGCCCCAATCAGTCCATGTCTATCCAGCAAAGCACTGAAGCACCAGCTAAAGATTAAGCATATACTTAAGAGCTTTGCTGAATAGTGGTAGACTTAAGCACATGCTTAAATGTCTTGCTGAGTTGGGATTGTGCAAAAGTCTCCTCCCATTTTGGCAAGTATATGTCCCTATGCCTGAAGCAACATGCTTACACCAAAACTTGCAGTGTATGTGTTGCTGGAGCAAAGGTATTTATATTAAATGCTCACTGCATACATAATCTAGGGAAATTGAAGAGATTGTGTTTGGTCTTAGATCTATATGACTGAGGGTTTGTCTACATTACCCGCTGGATTGACGGCAGCAATCGATCCAGTGGGGGTCGATTTATTGCATTTAGTCTAGACCCAATAAATCGACCGCTGAGTGCTCTCCTGTCAACTCCAGTACTCCATCAGGGCAAGAGGCGCAAGCGGAGTTGACGGGAGAGCATCAGCCGTCAACTTACCACAGTGAAGACTTACCGCAGTGAAATAAGTAGATCTAAATACATTGATTTCAGCTATGTTATTCACCTAGCTGAAGTTGCTTAATTTAGATTGACACCCCCCCACCAGTTTAGACCAGACCTAATTTATGTCATAAGCCAGAGAGCCAAATTTATCTTTGATGCAACATCAATGCATCCGATGAAGTGAGTTGTAGCTCACGAAAGCTTATGCTCTAATAAATTTGTTAGTCTCTAAGGTGCCACAAGTACTCCTTTTCTTTTTGCAAATACAGACTAACACGGCTGCTACTCTGAAACATCACTGGTGTTATCCTAGGGATGCATTTGGCTCAGAATGTCAATTTCTGATGGTTCTTTTTGTAGCTGATGCATGTTAGTTACCCAGTGTAATAAGGACAAACAAACAGGGCACAAACTGCAGTACTTGGTCCAATTTGTTCTCATTTTACAATAAGGTGGAGATCGAACAGAACTAGAAGAAGGGCAATAAAGATGGTTAAAGGCAATGTGGAATTTACTTATGAGATTAAATAATCCTGATTCTTTCAGACTGGGAAGAAGAAAAATTAGACCCTGATCCTGTAAACATGCACATACTTAAATCTCATCATGGCAAAGTTAACCACAGGCAGACTCTGGGCCTTAGAGGGGATACAATGAAGGTATATGAAACTGTGAGAGAATGGCATATGGAGCTGATCATGCGTCACTTTACTTGTCTCATTACAAGTAGACACTCAAAGAAGTTAAAGAACAGTACATTTTGAATAAGAGAAAATGCTACTTTATCTACATAGGCTAATCAACATGTGGAAAAAAATCACTGCTACAAAAGAAACACTATGATAAATAAAATAGACATCCCACTCAAGGTATTTGGGTGGCCCATTCCATGATGCGATAACCCTCAATTATCCACCCCAAACACATTGCCAAACTCATCCATTTCATCATCACCCATAACAATTTTACATTCAACAACAAACATGCTGTCCAAACCACGAGAATAGCCATGGGTACTAGGATGGCTCCCAAATATGCCAATATCTTCAAGGGCCATCTGGAACAAGAATTTCTGGATAAATAGACCACAAAACCAATGATACCATTCATGTATCTCAGCTATATTTTCATCCCCTGGACAGCCAGCTTAAACTCCCTCATAGATTTCCACCACACCTTCGACAACCACCATCTGTCCATTAAATTTTCTCTAGAACACTCCCACACTAGCATAAGCTTTTTGGACGCCACAATCAGCTTCAACAATGGAAAACTACCCAGACAACCATGTACAAGAAACCCATGGATCACCACACCTATCTTCACAGATCCCGTAACCACTCCAAACACACCAAGAAATCTGTTATTTACAGCCAGACACTCAGATGCCACAGAATATGCTCCGAGGAGAAAGTCCGAGATACATACTTTAACACACTTAAAATCACCTTCACCAAACAAGGACACTCCACCAGAGAAGTAGATCGCATCATGGAGTGGTCCACCCAAATACCCCAAAAGAATCTGCTTCAGTACAGAAATAAAACCCCCCTCCAACTACACACCCTTAGTTATTACCTACCACCCTGCATTGGAACCTATACAGGGTATTATCAAACAAATACAACCCATACTCGATGGGAACCCCATCCTGAAATAAATCTTTCTTGAACCCCCACTTCTGGCCTTCAAACAACCCCCCAACCTCTCCAAACTCATCATCAGAAGCAAGCTCCCGGCAGACCAGGACACAACTCAAAGCAGCACCAGACCCTGCCAGAATAACAGATGTGAAACTTGTAGACTTATCTCCACTGCTACGGTGATCAACACTCCCCCATAACACACCTTTCAAGATCCTACAAACGCCTATCACAACATGTGGTGTATCTCATCCAGTGCACTAAACACTCCAATAACAATTATGTGGGTGAAATTAGACAATCTAGTACTACACTCTAGAATGAACTCACACAGGAAAATGAGAAAAGACAAAGACTACGTCTACACTAGCACTTACTGCAGTATAACTTGCGTTGCTCAGGAGTGTGAAAAAGCCACCCTCTTAAGTGATGTAAGTTACATTGACCTAAGCACTGGGGAGGACAGTGCTATGCTGTGGGGGCTGGGAAAGGGGACGGCTGGAATAGTTAAGCCAACGGGAGAGCGGTTAAATTAGAAGCTGCATCGCTGCAGCTCCACCGCTGTAAACTCTCTAGGGTAGCTGAAGCAAAACACACCATATCACCTGTGGGTAAACACTTTTTCCACAAAGCGATCACTCTGTATCTGAGCTATCCTCAAAAGAAACCTGCACAACATTTTCAAAAGATGAGCCTGGGAGCTTAAATTCATAACTTTGTGAGACACCAATAATCAAGGACTGAACAGACACACTGGATTTATGACTGATTACAACAATCTGTAACTCACTAACCCCGTCTTTTGGTCCTATGACTGCAGAGGTGTTAACTGGCCAGTCTACCTTGAATGGTCCTTTGCAATATGTGCTAACTACTTATGCTAAACAATCTATTCCACCTTGCATTGTGCAGCAAGAGCTCTGTTGGGCTCATAAGCTTGTCTCTCTCACCAATAGAAGTTGCTCCAATAAATGATATTACCCCCCCAACCTTGTCTCTCTAATGTCCTGGGACCGATACAGTTACAACTACACAGCATTAAATAAAATAAGTTGTATAAGTTGTATTTAGCCATATCCGGTTCACTAGATGAAGCCCTAACTAGGCCTAGACAAGGAGGCTTTGGCTCTATAACTGTAGCTCTGTAAAATAAGAATAATCCAATATCAAGCTTCAGGACGGAAGCGTCTTCTCTGTGTGCGTAAGGGAGGAAATCCCCCTCTCACCAGTACAGCATTGCACAACTGGTATTATAGTGGTTTCTAGCCTCTCTTTAAAGCATCAGCTATTACATATGGCACACTGCCAGAAGCAGAATGCCAAAGCAACTGGACAAGTGGTCTGATATGGTATAGCAATGCCACATTAGCACTGTGGGCAGATACAGTACACACTTCCTCCACACAGCTCTGCTAATGCACTTCAACTGTGACTTGCAACAGGCCCACAAAGACTTCCAGTCAGAATAGTTTTGCTGCTAGGCAGATGCCTGCGATAGACTAGGATAAGTTGACCAAATGCTTTTCCCCTTGTAACTCAAAGTGTGAACATAAGAACGGCCATACTGGGTCAGACCAAAGGTCCATCTATTCCAGTATTCTGTCTTCCAACAGTGGCCAATGCCAGGTGCCCCAGAGGGAATGAACAGAACAGGTAATCATCAAGTAATCCATCTTGTCACCCATTACCAGCTTCTGGCAAATAGGATAGGGACACCATCCCTGCCCATCCTGGCTAATAGCCATTGATTGGCCTATCCTCCATGAATTTATCTAGTTCTTTTTTTTAACCCTGTTATAGTCTTGGCCTTCACAATATCCTCTGGCAAGGAGTTCCACAGGTTGACTGTCTGTTTTGTGAAGAAATATTTCCTTTTGTTTGTGCTCCATTTTCTATCTCCATTATTACAGATATTTGTCTCACCACAAGGGCAAATTCCTCACAGCCCTGCTTCTTTATTGGCTTGACTCTGAGGTAAAGTCAATTCTGTGTCTATGACATAAGAATGGAAGTGACTGATGTCACATATACCACACGATGACTTCATTGCAGAATCATATGAAAGGAGAAGAAGGTCAGCTGAGACTAGAGAAGTCCCTGTTTAATCATGAATTGGTCATTAGCAAACAAGAACACACAGTCAGAAGCATTACAGGGAAAATGTGTGTGAAGACAGAGTGGAGTTAGGTGGCCAAATTTAGGCCTGCTGTACAAGTAGTTGTAACTTCATTGACTTCAGTAACCTTCTATCAGCTCACAGCAGGCCTAAATTTGGCCTACTACTTTAAATAGAGCTAGCTGAAATTTTTCAGACAAATAGTTTATTTGCTGAAAAATGCAGTTTCAGCTCCACTGAAATGATTCATGAATTCAGGTCCAAATCAGCCAAGAGTTTCGGCCAAAAAAGAATAATGAAAACATATTTTTGAGGAGTTGAAATGCTTTGTCTTTTAATTTCCAAATAATGTTTCATTTTGAAATTTAGCTAGATTTTTTTTTTTTAAAGAAAAAAAAGTAACACACCCAAAACAAAACACAAAAAAGATGAAAAACATTGTTTCGGGTCCAACAGAGCATTTAGTTCGACCCAAAACAAATTTTTCCCCCAGATTTTTCAGTTTGCCCAACAAACTCATAAAATCATTCATTCACTCAGCTCTAATTCTGAAGTCCAATATGTTTGAAAGTGCCTCCCAGTATGAAAGGCCCTCCTTTAAGGAACTCTGCACACACAATGAACATGTACTCCATTTAACATTTGTTGCCTTCCAGCTGGGGTTGGTATGGTATTTGTAATATGAAAAATTTTCTTCTACCCATGTATAAATCAGCTGCAAGGTCATTTTCATTTTCCAAACACTGTTGAGTGCTTGTTATATGATTTCTGAATAGGAATGAAAGGACTGTTTTGTCAGGTCTGATTTAGAATGTTTAACAGTCTGCATAACAGAAATATTGTGACAAAGTTAAAAACTACGGAAAAATAATCATTCAGTTCCGAAACATAGCTAGGAAAACTCAGCTCTGATACAGCTCATGATTTTTACTGAGATCCTACTTGTTAAACCAGTTTTCTGGGTGGATTTGCTTGCCATTTTCATGCATTGGTCCAGTTGCCCAAGTTTACATAATGGGATTAGAACCTAGGAACTTCCCAGGTCTTTTACTAAAACCCTGCAGCCAGATGTTTATCTCACCAAATAAGGATGGTGGGTTCTCCAAACCATAATACTACTATTTATATCTTTTATAAACAAAACTTGAAAATATTCTGCCTCTCAAAACCAGTTGCGGAGAGGACATTATTTGACAAATATTTTCTCCTTCTTATGGACTCTATAACTACTACAGCAGCCATCCCTCCTTCAGAGAGGGCAGACAGGGGACGGGGAAAGAGAGCATTTTTGTGTAGGTCGTTTGCAAACTTTGGGGGAGAGAGGGAGGGTTCAATTTCCCAGCAGAAAAAAACAACCCCAAGTTCTGAATCCTGAAATTTTCCTGATATTTTTATGGTAAATCAAAATTTGAGCCTGAGCTATTTGACAGTATCCATTTAGGACAAAAATACTTTGCAGAGCAATAGAAAAGAAGCAGACACCACAGTGCTAATCAAACACAGGATCTCTCACCTACATGGCGCTGTGATATTTACTTTATGAGGCCAAACATCCAGAACTCCCAAGTGGTGCCATACAAGCAAATTAATATCACACCCTCTCTCCACACAACATATTCAAAAATGTAGCAACTCATAACCAGCAAGATTGAGTGAGACATTATGGCATATTTAGTGCTAATATTTGCAAATCCACACATTTGCCAACCGTGTTCAAGTACACAAATGGCCTGGAATGTAATTTTACTGAGTGGTTGTGTTTGCCATGTTGTGGTTTTAGTTAAATACCTTCACCTTCCTGTCTAGTGAATTGCTGAGTATTTTACCTTACGCTAAGCCTGGATGCTAGCCTGTCTACAGACTTAGGTCTTCTCGGCACTGATGAGAATTATCAGAAATACTGAGATATTGAGTAGCTTTCCTTCAAAAGGCTTCTGCTTTACCTTAGAAACTCAACTCTTCCAAGAGAGCCTGCCCATTGGATATTGGTCAAGCTGTCATCCAGCTTGAGGGTGCTTATCTTAAAAAAGAAAGAAAATGGGGTGGGGGGGAGGTATCGTTCTACTGACAGGGTTAAACTTTCAGATGTCACTAATGACAAGTATAAGAACTGGATAATATTAAGCATGGGACTTTTCATGTTGAAACAGATTGCTAAAAATACTTAAGGTGTTCATGCACAAACAATAGTAATTGTGCATAGTCTTACCCATCCAGGATACCTTTTCCCATCATGCGCTGGATGTTTTCTCTGTGCAAACCACAGTTTGCAGCCTGGATTCTTCTGCACTGGGAATTCAAAAGTGGAGACAACAGTCCTGATGGGAGGCAGTGTGGAGTTTCGTTCAGAAAAAAAAGGTCTCTTTCCACTGCCGAATGAAGAGGTGGAATAATGCATTTTCCATAGCTTCACAGCTGTTTCCAGATTTTGTTTCTTTCATTTGAAATCAGTTTGTGGATATGAAATAATGCAAGATATGAGTTTGTTTAAAGTCATTATGTTTATTCAGCAAAGTTACAGTGATTGTAATGGCTGCTGCTATAAATACTATTGAGGGTGTAACAGGATTTTACATTTTCATCATCCTACTATTTTATTAAGTGTGCCCTCAGTAAAACTGGATGCCATTCTGTTAGAGTTATTTATCTGAATGCTTTCTCTGCTTAGATCTAGAGTCCTTCTTGCCTGGATCAGAGGGGAGCAGCTTCTTTATTCAGATTTCACCACATAAAGTAGAAATTATGGCTGCGTAACAAGATATTTTTCATAAGTACCATGTAATGTATCTGTGCAGCAGGAAACAAATGGGCCCTCCATAATGAAGCTCACTGTTTCAATGTCCCCTTTAGATTGAAGCCGAATGCTACAGTAGACATAGAACAAAACCTCTGGTTGCTTAGCATCATGTGTTGTTTGAATAGCTGTTTCACTAGGGGCCATATGCTGCCCTCTTGTGGAAAACCATGTGGTAAGTGCTACATCTGTGCCAAACCAGGAAACAACTGTGTGTTATGGCCCATGATCCACACGCAAAGCATCACTCAATGGCATGGCAAATATGGCCACCACAGAGAGCCACAACCTGTGAATATCCTGCAGGGGTAGTTACATAAGAGAGGACACCACTATGTATGCCTGCTATAAGGGAACAACAGAGTACACTCGTCTGTACAGCATGTGTATCTGATCCCTGTACAGTCCATGAAGCTATACCCACACCCAATCACACGGGGGGGGGGGGGGGAAGAGAATGGTCTCTGTGAGCTCCTAATGGTGCACACAAGGGTCTAAGCTGTTACATCAAGGTGTTTAGATGACTGAGCACAGGCCATAGCCATCCCTAACTAATGCTATTGTCAACACCAAGTTTTACTTCCATAGTATTGCATGTAATAATACAGTAGGGGCAGGGGAAGGCCATATTCTCACAGATCATATGTTCTATGGATGATTTATTTTGGATGCTGGGCTGTGTTGGAAAGTAGGTGAGAAACTATGCCTTGATTATCTGTCCCAGCTACAAATGGCAAAGACAGACAGATTTATAAAAGGATATCAAATACGAGATCAATAAGTATTTTTGTTTTCCATATCGTGGCATCCTTCTGTCATCCTAATGCTACAGACACAGGTGCACAGACTTACGATCTCTATTAAATAAATACTACACAGAAATAGGCCAGTTACTAGTATTCAGGTTAGTTATTAAGCTGAATGAAACCACTGTTCTCAGTGCAGATAAAAGCCTTTTCACAACTTTATTTTTGTAAGTTGGCTGACAGAATTAGCACCTATGCGAGTGAAAGTGTAAGAATTATACTGCTCGAGCCAGGCAGGCTACCCAACCACATCCGTGCCGTCATGTTTGGATTGATTTGCAACATCCCAGCTTTTCCATCACTTCTCCCCCAAAGCTGTACCAGAACATCAAAAAACATTAATATCAGAGCAACACAAGTGAATGAGGCAAGGAGCGTGCAGTGGGGGGTTGTGACCATGTTATATGTAGATAACTGCCTTGTGTGATGTGGAGGAGGAGGAGTGCCGAGGGTTTTGTATTTCAGAGGTGGTAACCCTACTTATGTCCTCCTAGAGAATCCTAGCCTCAGACCAAGACCCCATTCTCCCTATCACACGCCCATACTCTTCCTGCCCTGCAGCTTCCCCTGCTCCACTAACCTGCCCTCCTCCCTGCTTTAGCACCCCCATTCTCCTATCTCATCCCCTTCCCTTAAATCCCATCCTCCTTCCTAGCCTAAAAACCCCCAACCATGCCACCCTCATAGCCTGCCCTCAACGTGACTCTCACTACACCCCCTATCCTAAGATAACCCCATCCCTCCCTCTTCCACCGAAGGGACATGGTGAGTTGTCCCAGGGTGATGCCTCACCTCCTGCCAGGCATGTGTAACAGGGAAGCCTTTAACTCAGCAGCCAATTCGCCCACATTGCTTGCCCTCTGCTCAGTTTTCCATTCCAGGAGGGGCACTGCCCGAGCAGCTGGGGGCAGAGTTATGAGGGCTGGCTGGGAGTGTGGGGAGTGCAGACAGCAATACTGGTTGCCTTGCCTTCCAACATAGGGATTCAGAGGGGAGTGGCAGGATCGTGCTTCCCTTCCAACACAGGCCTCACAGGCTTGGCCCAGCACTGCAGTGCACCCCCCTCTGGGCTGGAAGGCAGCAGCTGCTTTAGGACAGGAAATGAAGAAGGAGAATGTATGTGACTGACAGTGCAGGGGGAGGCCGGGTGGAGTTACTGTATATAGAATTTGGCCAGTACATCAGGGTAACATGGCCAGACCCAAGTCAGACATTCCATGATGATGATCAGACATTTCTTAATGATCAGTGGGGTCAGGATTGCATTTCTACTTCTAATCCAAAATACAACATTTCCAGCAGCATAGCGTCCCTGGCACGCTGCTCCAGTACTGAGTGCCTCCTGCTCCATCACTACCACGCCCTACAGCACCTCAAAGGTCTCCCATCCAACCTCAGGCCCCGCCACTGCAATACTTCCCTGGCTCTCATGCAGTTTAACATCCTACATTGCCTCTCTCAGTCAAAGCTCTCTATTCTCACAATTGGCCACGATAAGACATATAACATTGACTTGAGGCAAGTTAGAGAAAGGACACCGCTGTTACTATGTAGATTACACAGGAACAAACATCACTGGGAATCTGGGATATTGCCTTGATAATAAGCAAGCACTGAAACTTTAATCCTTTGCAGCCAGATTATGTTCTTTCTATACACAGCTCCCCTTGGCTTTGGGGAGGGCTGCTTGGTCATAAGTGGAGGAAGAATTTGGCCCTATGTATTTTTGTGCAGCTTAATCACATTAATAACATCACATACAAAAAAAAAAATCACTCAAACCATATGCCATGAAGTTAAATACAAGTCAGATCTTGTTCTCCATCTTCTTATACTCTCAACTTGCTGTAGACATGGCAAACACTTTATGTAAGTGAAGTGTGATCTGCATCAATTGCATGTACTGTACATATTTGTCTTTACCACCACTGGGTGGGGCCAATAGTCATATGTTAGATAAAGCCTCTACGTTTGACATCCAACTGTTTAGCTGTAGCTGATGCTGTCTCATGACCTGTGTCTCCTGAGTAATATCTCCTGATATTAAATGCCAAAAACTAAAATATTAGCATTCGACACACTGCTAGTTTACTTTTGGCAACAATATTGGCATGTATTTAAAGATTCCTAATAAATAATAATACTTAGCACTTATTTGGCATGTTACATCTTCAAAGAGCTTTACGAACTCTAATCTGATTTGGGTATCAGTACAGCTTTTCCCGATTCTACACCCCATCGAGAACTCCTCCTGAAAACACGGAATATTTTTTCCAAATCATATGTCTTGCCTTTAGGGGGATTTACATACTGCTAATGTCACCCATCCTTGGCAGGACAGGATCTGAGGAGCTTCTGTGTGGTACTATGTGAGCTATGGCAATGGAGGTGGTGTGTCCTGAGTGAATTCACACAAACAAGTTGTTTCAAAATAACGCTCTTCCCCCCCCCCCACACACCGCCTTCATGACTTTTCAGATATTCTACATATCCCCAGGTTATTAGTCCTGAATGAGTTTTCAGTCTCTTCCCTCTTGAGCTGAATGGCAGTTATATCTCTACAGGCTACTTCTGTAGTCTCACATCACCATCTTAGCCTCATGAAATATACACTCTCTTACCTATGCCCCACAATATTCTCCATCTTTTTTATTCAATCCCATATGCAGATTCCCGGACAAAGTCAAGACTGTGATTGATTAGTCCTAGGCTTTATGTTCACAGCATATTTCCTCCCATCATAGCACATAGAAGAGAGCACAGTCAGGATAGTATTCCAACCACCTTTGCCATTTTAGAGCCACGGACAGGGTACAAGGCAAAATTGCTTTGTGTGGACCCTGTCATGAAGTTTTTCTGCACACAAAATCCCCATTGGCTATCATATAAATGTATTTGTGTACACTTACGCTGCAGACCACCTTCAACAATCCAACTTCTGTCTTAAGTGACCACTTTAAAATATCACAATCATTTCCAGTACAAGTTTGGCCTTACTTTAGTTCAATTAGACGATGAACCATTTATCCTTGCCCGATGGGTAGTCATTTAAATGAAATTTCATTGTAAATTTTTAAAAACTAGACAATATTACCTGCCAGGGTCCCAAGTCTACAGTCATTAATCAGGCAAATTTTCCATTAAAGAGACTGGGCCTCAGATAATAACAGTTGTAAGGGCTTGATGGCATTGCTGCAATCGTTGCAGTGGTGTCAATTTAGTGGGTCTGGTGAAGACCCCTAGGTCGATGGAAGAGCGCTCCCCTGTCGATTTCTGTACTCCAGCTCCTTCAGAAAAGTAAGGGAAGTCAGCAGGAGAGTGTCTCCCATCAACACAGCGCAGTGTGGACACCACAGCAAGCAGGGCCATCCCTAGTTATTCTGGGGCCCTACGCAGCCCCCCTGGAAATCCCCTCCCACAGCACTCACCAGCAGCATAGCTGGGGCCAGGCCATTGCACGTCCCGCTGTCGGTGAGTGCAGGCCCGGCCCTGCTGCAGTCCTCAGGGGAGTGGGGGCGGGGCTGGGCAGAGCAGGGGCGGGAAGAGTCGGGGCAGGGGCTTTGGGGTAGGGGTGGAGTGGAGGCAGGGAAGGGGCAGAGCAGGGGTTGGAGCAGCACGCTGCTGCATGGGGCACCAGGAAATGTGGTGCCCCAAATTTCCTGGTACCCTACGCAGCTGTGTGCTTTGCGTATGGGTAGGGACGGCCCTGTCAGTAAGTCGACCTAAGTTACATTGATTTCAGTTACGTAACTGAAGTAGTGTAACTTAGGTTGACCTACAGCTGTAGTGTAGACCAGCCCTAAGTTAGATCCAATTTGGTGTCTATGCTGCATAGCGGATTGACCTAAACATGCTATGGATGTTGTTCTACTAGGAAATGAAACTCCAGCTCACAAACATGGGCCACAAAAAGGTTGAAACTTTCTTTTTTTTACTGGTTCACATTTTTCATTGCATACTAAATGGATTTCACTACATAGAAGGCCCAGAGAACTTTGCTTACCACCTGACAGATTCTTTGATATTCTGGATTTCTTTCATCAGAACACCCTCTTGGCAATGGCTGCAGGAACACAAAGATGCAGTTAGACAGCAAATGTTTGTTTCCTTTAGGACTGAAAAGTGCATTTAATAAAATAATTCCAAATTCTACCCTCAAAGGCCATGCAGAGCTAACATTGATTTTGAGATAAACCATGTGTACTCATCTTCTAAGGGCAGAATTTAATTCATGCATACCATCAGCTCATGAACAGATAATTCTGCTCTCCCTGCACATGTGGGTTTTTCATCAATGTCCACTGGAACTTTACACAGGAGAGCAACACACCAGTGCTGATCGCCACCATACAGATCTAAGAGCAATAGTTTGCCTAGAAGCAAAAGAATCATACAAAAGTAATGGGCCATATTGAGACCTGGTGTAAGAGGATGCAGCTTCATTGATATCAACAGAGTTGTACCTACTTCCACCAAGTCTGAATTGGGCCCAGAATTATTAAAAAGCAGTACTTGTGGGCAAAGCTGTAGTCAGAATGAAGAGCGATGTACGAATGGAATTGTATAAAAAAATGGAGAGTACCTAGGGAAACTTACATTTTCTTTGTTACTTCATTTACAGAATGTAATTAACACGGACAGTAAACCATTTATCTGCATTTGAAAGAATCCAGACGGTTTATTTAATTTACATATATTTGCAAACTGTTACCCTTGGGTTATGTTTTCAGAGATTACAGTACCATTCCTTCCCTCTTATTTTGATCAAATCCATTCCTATCACTTGGATTTAAATAAGCTGCAGATTTTACACTATTAGTAGTAGTAGTAAATATTTATATTACGGAAGCACCCAAGGGCCCCCATTGTTCTGGGCAATGTACAGATACTGAAAACAGACAATCCCTGTCCTACAGGGTTTTTGACCTCCAATGTGCTATGGCAAATTACCAGCACTGCTATGATGGGTCTCGCGCTTTCTCTTCTTGGGTGGGGGTTCAGGGCACCATTTCTTGCCCCTGAACTGGGGTATTAACTGTCCCACTAGTGTTCTAGAGGAGGGGAGTGGTGAGGGAGGGACCCGGGCCCGCCCTCTACTCCGGGTCTCAGCCCAGGGGCCCTAGGATAGTGGTAAACCACTAGAACTAGTGGTTCCTTCCCCTGGGCTACTTCCCTCTCCTGCCCTTCAGCTTGTGGGGCTTCCTGCCCTCCCTCTGCACAAACCAGGTGTCCCTTTACTTAAGGTCTTGATCTTCTTAGCCCACCGCAGCACTTCTCCAAACTCTCCTCTACTTCCCTCCAAACTGCTCTCTGCTCCAACACCAATCCACTTTGCTTCAACTCCTCTCCTTGTCTGATTGAAGCAGGGGGTTTTTATCATGTGACTGGCTTCAGGTGCTTTAATTGGCTTCAGGTGCTTTAATTAATTTATAGCAAACTTTCTTCCTTCTACAGGGAATAAGGCTCCCTTCTAACATCTACTGCTGCCCTCTGGCCGTGCTGTATCACAGTGTATAGAGTTTACCTAGCACACAGTAGTGCTTATAATGTCAGAAAGCACATCTGAATCGCTCAACTTTTCACTCTAATTAGCCTGTTATTATCATAGACCTTCCCTGGACTTTATGCTCTTCTCTTTCATTTACAACATTGTCTTTACATATTCATTAAAAGATCAGCTTTCTACAAAGAGTGACTGAAGTGGCCAGTCACACTTACCAAAAACGAACATAAAGTCCAAATGTCTACACTAATTTTAATACAAATCAGTTCCTGTGGTTGTAATCAAATTAAATTAAGGATCAAACTTACCAGTGGATGAATTAAGCGGAAGGCACTGTATAGGAATTATTTTTATAAGAGGATTTGACAAACCAAGTAAAGAAAGTATACTCATAGTTCAGCATCACAGAAACCAATAGGAAGAAATAGTAGTTTTAAATTGTGTAATAGACCAGTGGTTCTCAAAGCAGGTCCACTGCTTGTTCAGGGAAAGCCCCTGGTGCGCCCGCAGGTTTGCTTACCTGCTGAGCCAGCAGGTTCGGCCGATCGCGGCTCCCGTTGGCCGCAATTTGCCTCTCTAGGCCAATGGGGGCTATGGGAAGGGCGGGCAGCACGTCCCTTAGCCCTCGCAGCTTCCCGCAGCCCCCATTGGCCTGGAGCGGCAAACTGCAGCCAGTGGGAGCCACGATCGGCCGAAGCTGCGGACACGGCAGGTTAGCAAACCAGTCCGGAGCGCCATGGGCTTTCCCTGAACAAGCGGTGGACCGGCTCTGAGAACCACTATAATAGACAACCACATTATTTATAATTTCTTCTGGCCTAATCCTGGTTTAGATTTTTTTTTTAAATCTAAATGATTCTTCAGATCCATTTACATCACTGTTAAAATTCCTGACACTTCAATGAAGCTAGGGCTTAGCCTTAAATTAATTGTGCAAACTGGTTAGTTCTTTATTATTATAGTAATTATTGTGATTGTAATTTTATATCAAACTGACAAAATGCTTTGTAGCTGTTACATATAGTTCATTCTTTGACATATGCAACCAGTAGTTTACCCAATTCCTTTTTATATCCACATATTAGTCAATTGCAAAATTATAAACCCTTCTGTATTTTCCTCATTGGATTAAATACTAAATACCAAGATAACACAGTTCTTATGTTCTTCAAAAATATGTACACTTTTGTATGACTGGGAAAACTCACTTATTACAGAGAATATATAATAAAAGATAACATATGTTCCCAGGACATGAAGTTTATCTCTTGTGGGATAACTTGCTATATAGCCATTAGTCTGAGCAAAATACTGTTTTGATAATAAAAGAAAACTGAAAGCATTATCCAGTGTTTTTCTCATTCAACTAAAAAGTCACTGATTTATTTCTCTTATTAAGAGTATCATATAACAATCTGAAATGTTTTAGATAATTTACAGTCATGAGAACAATCCTCATGAATCCACTTCATACAATAGATGGTAAATCATCCAGTTAGTGCTAATATTTTTGTAAAGTTAAATCCTGTTTTATAAGGTAACAAATTTTCTGAATTCTTTCTTGCTGAAAAAAAAAAGTCACAGTCTACAGACACGATGTAGAACTCAAATTAAATGTCTACAGAATTATATCTACAACTACTGGCCTCACTTTGGAGTTAAAATTCCAAGCACTATTCCACTCTGATATAGTGATCAGTTCTCATTATATTTAGGTGGCAAAAGTGATTTCTCAGGGTAAGAGTCCCCTAGTCATTTTACACTGCAAATCAATAGTGAAATCTACAGTGTGGATCAGAGAGGAATTTTGCTCATACTGTTTAGCACAAAGGTCATGCTAAAGGTAAAACCAAACATTGCCATGGAGAAAAATGATTCTTCTTTACAAAGGGCAGAATTCTCCACTCAGTTAAGCAACATAGATCTTGTCTCTAATACTATTCTCTCCCTACAAATTGGCAGTATCCATTGACAACAATGGAAATCACCATAACAACCTGGGAGAATGGAATATCAGACTTGATATCCACCATGTGGGTTTTAGGGGAGAAATTTGCCATATGGAAACAATGTGAAAGTAGAAATGAATTTGGACACAGCATGAGTAGCAGTGGGGCTGTTCCAAAGCCCACTGAAGTCAATAGGAGTCTTTCCATTGTCCCAGCATACACTGGATTCGGCGCACGAAATTCACCAACATACAAATACAACATGTGGACATTTCAGAACTTTCTATTCTTGGTCCCTCTTTTAAGTCAATCATTTTGGTTGATGTCTCTCTGGGAAATAAAGTTGAATTGTTTCAGCTGCTTAGGTCTATAGCAGTTGTATGAACTGGGTTTGTATCCCCAGCAGCTCATCCAAACCACAAAAAAGTCACTTTGGAAGGGCATGAGTAGTGTGGCCTGGAGGCAAAGGCATGGCTATGAATCCTAGCCAAGGGGAGTACTGAAATCTAATACTACAGGTATTTTGTGCACAGAAACCAATGGAAGTTTTGCATGCTGCAAAACTACAGCACTGAGCTCTTATTGCACTGTGATTCGGGTAGACAGCCCTTCAGTGACATTCGTTTACTCTTATAAGGCAAGTAAGAGATTTTAAATGTCTTCTCTTTGTACATTAGTTTCATCCATTCCACTGTGAACATGGTATTATTCTCATACAATAGTTATATACCCCACGCTAGGACAATGAAGCCAAGAGAGTGTTAATGTCTTTGCAGGCAATTCCTTGGTTCCAAACTCTAGTACAGGGGTCGGCAACATTCGGCACGCGGCCCATCAGAGTAATCCGCTGGCGGGCCACGAGACATTTTGTTTATGTTGACTGTCCGCAGGCACGGCCCCCCGCAGCTCCCAGTGGCTGCGGTTTGCCATTCCCAGCCAATGGGAGCTGCGGGAAGCGGCGCAGGCTGCAGTGACGTGCTGGCCACCATTTCCCACAGCTCCCAGTGGCCAGGAACAGCGAACCGTGGACACTGGGAGATGCGGGCGGGGCGGGGCGTGCCTGCGGACAGTCAAGGTAAACAAAATGTCTCGTGGCCTGCCAGCGGATTACCCTGATGGGCCGTGTGCTGAAGGTTACCGACCCCTGCCTGAGTACATATAGCATTCATTATGATCGTACTTCAGGACCTCAGCTTGCAGGGTCCTGTACCTTTCAAAAAGAAACAAACAGTAAATCATTTGGATCAAAAATGTTTGCTGTTTCCATCTCTCAGCACTTCCAGTGACTAATCCCTAGAGAGACAGATACTGGGGCCATCTCTGGACTGAAGGGATTTGTGCACAGTCTCCTACACAGAGCAGCAAGAGCATCTTTTGCTGAGAAGATTGTGCACAACCACAAGATTATGATGTAATTTAAACTCTGACCAGAACTGTGTTTAGACAGCACAAACAGTTCAAACAAGAGTAACTCTCCATGGGGATCCTTTCAGGATAACTTTCTAGCCTGTAGGAAAGATGGTGCAGTAGTTAGGGCATTAGCCTGGGAGTCAGAAAACCTAGGTTTAATTCCCTACTCTGCCAAATTTCTTGTGTGACCGTGGGCAAGCCACTTAGTCTCTCTGTGCCTCAGCTCCCCATCTGTATAATGGGAATAATAGCACTTCCCTACATCACAGGGGTGTTGTGAGGTGCTCGTTACTATGGTAATGGGGGAACATGGAAAGATGTAACAGTGATGTGTGAGAGGTTAATGTTAAAGTGAATATTTAAAATGGGACTTGGGAGTTAATCTGCAGTTGCCCATATAAGAACATTCGTAATGCTCTTTCCTGGACATAACCTAAGAACAGGAGCTGTGTGGAAGGGGAAATATACTGGGATCTAGCAGAGAGAAGTTACATAGCCATTCTGCCACTTTTTCAAACTCAGGGCTCCAGGAGCTGTTGCACCCATATACACAAGGGAAATTGGCTGGTGGATCAGTTTGATCAAGGTCTGATTCATCATTGCGGTACTCCCATTTTACTCTAATATAACCCCTCTGAAATCAAAAGACAGACATCAGCAGAAACTGGAGCAATGCAATGGTAAATCTGTTCCAGAGAGTTCAGGCTGAAATTTCATCCTTAGTTTACTTTGCCATGCATAGGTACTGTATCTAGTATGACACACAGAGAGAAAATCACATCTTGTGCAAAACTTGGATTCACTGGTTTGGATTAAGACCATTTCAACCTCTGCTTTGAATTTCCTGGCAGTGAAGGTTTGAGAGGGACATCAAACTTGTTTTCACTTTCAGCCAGACTGAATGTGAGTCCAGCTTTCTGGAGGTGACAAGCCTTAATTACAGCCCAGAGCCACACGGCAGTACTTAGCACATCCACATTTATTAGCTTTTGTGTTACTGATGCAGCAACAGGGCAGAGCTCTGAAGATATTATGCCTGGCATCATTTAATTACAGAAAACATTCCCAGTCTCTAATCCAACACACACTTAACCCAGAGAGCATCTTGTGACCTGAAAGGGATCATCTGGAAAGGAATCAAAATTCTGTTCACCAAAAACATTTATATTAGCTGTGAAAGCCAAACCCTGCAAAAGAACTAATTGGAGAGCTTCCCTGCAGTCTCTCTGCCAGTGTGCAAAACACTCAGACACAGCCTCACCCATCCCAATGCTCTGCTGCATCATTAGGGGTGGTTTAGTGTTCAAAATGTAGGACTGGTTATTTGTAAGGCCTCAAAAATCTGGAAACTTTAGAGCGCAGCAGTCGAATAAAGGATCGTGGGAACATCTCTCTAGACTCTTGTGCTGTGTACCTGAAGTAGTTCTGCGGATGTGCCAAGACATCAAACAATGCCTTTATCAGCTTCTTATCCTGAAAAGGGTAAAGCAGATATTTTTACTGTCAATGAACAGACTAGTTACATTCAGAGTCACCAACACTTAATCCCCAATGATTCCATAGCAGATTGTTTTAATAGAGGCAATGGCCCTGAATTTTTTTCTTTCCAGTCACTAATGTGATCTCTCAGATCTACAAAGCTGGAGTGAAATCCTGGTGAAATCTTGCCACTGACTTCAGTGGAGCCAGGATTTCACCCCGGGCCTTTATTCAATACTAGCAGATCCAAGCATGTACAGAAAGCAGAATATTGAGTTGAGTTCTGACAGGAGAAATGTGCTTTTTGGGTGAAACCTACTCCACTTGCCTGAGTACTGGGCTCTGTAAAAGGTGGAGTGTGATGTGTGTCAGAAAAGTGAAATCAGTCTCTCCAATCCAGGGCTAATAACTGCAGTGCCCTCACTCCCTCCTTCAAGGCTCCTATTCTGTGAGCTGAAATAGCAGCCATTGTCTCTCCGTGCCAGTTGTGCAGGGCATTGGATCCAAGTAGATGTAAGCCTATGTCCCTCTCCCCAAGCTTGCTCCCACTGCAGCCTTCCAAGATGGCCTATGTGAAGCCAGCCTGGAGATCCTTTTCCTGGCGCTTAAAAGATGCATAGGCACCCTTGTGCAGCTGCTCTGCCCATACCTAGGCAGGGTGCTTCATTGATGCTGAGGCCTGGGAAGCCGTGTGCACCGATTTAGCACTTCCCTGAAGTGGCTTGGACCTATAGGGCGAGCATAGGGGTCTTGGAAGGCATTAAAGTTGCTCATGCAGACAGTCCAAGAGAGGGTCTCAGTGGGGTGAATCCCATGTGGGGAAGTAGCTTCAATAGCACAAGAAAGTATAATTTACAATTCTGTATTAATCTCTCCATTAATTCTCATACCAAAGCTTTAAGAGAGAAAATGTACCTTAAGTATTTCTTGATGATTTTCAGATGCATAGAGTCTACCATCCCGAACTATGTCTTCTATTAGCTCCTGGTAATCCTCTGTTGGGGACACATGATATAATCATTTGCCTGTTAGACACAGCTGCATAATCAATGAGGGACACATTCTTCCCTTAACACACAAGTGAGCTGCTGGCCACTGGATGCAACAGGAAGGGTGGTGGGCGTGTAGGTTCACATGTAACACCAAACATCTGGCTCTCAATTTAGCAATCTTTGGTTTTTCAAATGACCTATAAATACACTGTACTGTTTATTATGAGGACACAAGCTGAGCTATTCATCCTCAATCTGTCAACGGCAAGAGAAAGCAGCAGCAGCAGCCTGGGACAGCTCTGTGTATTGTAACCATGTGGCATGCTTCAAACTTATTATGTTGCTAAAGAACTCCACACAAAATCCATCTTTAAATATTCTGAATCTTTTGCTGGATTCTTCATATTATAATCAAAAAATTTCTTAAAGGGCAGTTACAGTTGAGCCAGGGCAAAACCCTCCCAGGCAACAAAAGCCTTAAAAGGAAGGAAACTCCAAGCTAAGGGTGAGGTCTTCCCCCAACCAATGAATTGCTCACTGTCAGTGAGACACTGCAGCCCACCAGTGGGTACAGGGAAATGTTACACCTAGCTCACACTGTCTGACAAAGCCTTAAGTCCAACCTCACCAACAGTGACACAAGTGCAGAGGAGACATGGTGGGGGGGTGAAGCTCTGTCCCCACTGAAGTCAATGTGTGTTTTTGCCATTGACTTCAATGGAGCCGGGATTTCTCCCCTGGGGTCCAGGTTAAGGGCTGAGCTTTGGGAAGTTTCGAGGGTAAGCATGAGGTTGGAGTTAAGGGTGAAGGAGATGACTGCGTGCAGTCAGGGTCGGATTTCCAACTGGGCACAGCAGGCATGTGCCTAGGGGCGCTGGCATTCTAGGGGCACCTAAAAGTTACAAGTGGGTTAAAAGTTTCAGTTTTTAGGGAAAACATGAAGGTCAGCTGTAGGCGGGGGTGGGGAAGGAGGGCTGAAGATGCTGTGCCTAGAGGCATGGAAAGTGTAAATCCGGCCCGGTGAGCCGGACAGCGTGTCCCTGGCACAGCCTGACCAGCTTCCTGAGGCTCATCGGATGTGCATCCCTGCCGCCAAAGGAAAGAGGCTGCACACAGGAGAGGTTGTTGGGAGGAAGTGGGTGCCCCCCCCTCCTCTCCCAGCCACAGGAACGGAGACGAGGGACAGCAGGCCGCCCCGGGGACGGGGCTGAGTCCTGGTGCATCTTCCACTGCAGGGTAGGAGAGAAGGGCACAGGGAGCATCTCTCCTCCTCGGAAATGCCGGCGGGGAGGCGTTGCTACCTGCAGCCCTCCACTGCCTCAGCACATCAGCCTCCATCAAAGCCTGTGAGCTTCAGGAGAGACTGCACCAAAGGGGAATCTCTTCGCTCCGCTCCGGCTCCCTCCTTCCCCTCTGGTGAGGGGTCCCAGGCCGAGTGGCTCCCTGCACGCCCCGTGAATCACCGTCGGCTGCCTTTCTACAGCACGGCAGCCGGAGCTCGGCCGGGTTCCCTGCAGCTAATTCCCGTCCATCCCCAATCTGTGCGGCTCAAGCCCCGCTTTGGAGTGACCGGGGCCCCGGCACGAACGTGCAGCACCACGGGCGCGGGGCGAAACTTTCCCCGGGGCAGGCTCGCTCCTCGTCCCGCCTTTTCCGCCCCAGCCCCGCCCACACTCCACCCCCGCCTCTGCTGAGGTCCCCCCTCCGCTCACTTCCCCCCCCCCGGGCCGCTTGCCCAGCTGCTGCGCGCCTCCTCAGGACCCCGGACAGACCCCCCCCCCTCCCCGCCAGCCAGGAGCCCCCCGCACACCTGCCATGCAGCTCTCGCCGCTCCCCTCCTCATGCTGCTGCTGCTGCTGCTTCTCCCCGCTCCCCCCCCCCCCGCGAGACCTTTTCACCTTAAAACACTAACAACATTCCCCTAGGGGAACGGAACAGCTACAGATCAGATGCCAGAGGGATTCCCCTCTGCGTGGCAGGGCGTTTGGTGCAAGCTGTGGAGAGAGAGACGAAAAGCCCGGCTACCTGCGCCCAACTGAAGCCTAATCTCTCCTTTTGAAAAGTTTCAGAGCAGCAGCCATGTTCCTCTGTATTCGCAAAAAGAAAAGGAGGGCTTGGGGCACCTTAGAGACTAACACATTTATTAGAGCATAAGCTTTCGTGAGCTACAGCTCACTCCATCGGATGCATTTGGTGGATGCATTTTTCCACCCAATACATCCAATGAAGTGAGCTGTAGCTCACGAAAGCTTATGCTCTAATAAATTTGTTAGTCTCTAAGGTGCCACAAGTCCTCCATTTCTTTTTTCATCAGCATAGTTATACCTGCCTCTGGAAATTTCCACTAAGGGCATCCGACGAAGTGGGTATTCACCCACGAAAGCTTATGCTCTAATATGTCTGTTAGTCCAAAAGGTGCCATGGGACTCTTTGCTGCTTTTACAGATCCAGACTGACACAGCTACCCCTCTGATACTTGTCACTGTGTAAAGTTACTCAGGGCTAGTCTACACTGGCAGAGCCAGCGCTCTAAAAAAAAAAAAAAACCCCTCCACGAGAGGCATAGCTACCGGTGCTGGGAGCTGTTATTGGAAACAGGCTTAAGTCCCCTGGTCCATTTTCAAGCTATCTAAATCTATAACTATGGTATTGCTAGTACACCTATTGCTATAGTAACTGCTACTTACCTATAAAGGGCCTGATACAGCTTCCATTGTCTTCAGTGAGAGCTGATCAAAACCCATTGAAATTAATGCCATTGAGTGCAGCAAGACCAAATTTGGCCATGTCAGGGATGAAGATTTCAGTGCTTAAGTCTTTATGCACAGAAGTGTCACGCCAACACATAATTAATTATTTGTACTGTGGTAGCACCTACAGGCCAGGACCTTTTTGTGCTAGGTACTTGACAGACATATAACAAAGAGACAGTCTGTGCCCCAAAGAGCTTACAACCAAAGTAAAAAATCAGACAACAAGTAGATACAGACCCGGGGGAAGGGGAGAGGATCGGGGCGGGGGGGGGGGGAAATGAGCCCAAGGACAATAAGAAACAATACTGGTCAACAGAATAGGCAGTGGTCAGAGCATGCCAGCTGCCTAACTACTGTTGAGTTTTTGTAGGCAGCAGGCACAGGGTAGTTTTAAGGAGGGATTTAAAGGACACTGAGCTAGCTTTGTGGATATTTGCAGGGAGCGGTTTCCATGCATAAGAGGAGAAAGTATGAAGGTTCTTGTTGGAAAATTTTACAAGCTGACAATCAGACTGTCATAATCTGCAGTACTGGGTGGGCGTTGATGTAATTGCACATACACAAGTCCTCTGTTCATCCAACCATTCAGCTAAGTCAATTTAATTCCAGATAAGCACAGAATCATATTTTTTGTCACTGGAAATACATTAATATTAATATTACAATGTATAAATATGCAAAAACTTTCTATGTTTAGATGCAAGAAAAGTGCACTAAAAATCAATAAAAGCAAACTCTAACAGAAGTAAAGTCAGTCAAACTCAATGCAAAAAAAGGGGGGGGGCTCTAAAACTCCTCCCAAAATGTTAATTTGCAGTTTATAAAACAACAGGGCAAAGCAAGCCTAGGGCTTTGTATACACTGACATTTTTGCAGCGTCATCAGTGCTAGCATAGCATGAATGGAAGCACTAGCATACACCAGCCAGAAGAGTTTTAGCCACCTAGTCAATTCTAGACTCTCTCTGAGCAGAGTTTGACAATACAGTGGTAAAAATGCCAACAGCCAGTCTATGCTAACATTCTCATGGCCCTCATGTTAGACCAGCAATAAACATAGACTAAGTATCAATACCCCAAACTGGAAGGGTTCCATTTTTTGAGAGTTCTATCAGTTTTATAATGTGCTCCACCTACCCTCCAGGGATTGAAAGGTTCATGCTCCCACTGTGATATTCTACATTACTTATCTGTTAACAGCCACTTACCATCATATGTTACATAAGGCACCTGGAATCCTTTGGCATTATTCCCTTCATTTGACTTGAAGTGGATCCACAGTTTTTTAGACCTAGATGTGAAAGCTATAGGGCGTTCGTAGGTTTGGCAGGTTTCATATGTGGTCACAGAATTGGAGGAAGCTTCCAAAGAAAATGTACAATACACAGCTGTCAGACAACTCTTAATAGGCAGCAGGTTTAAAACAAATAAATGGAAGAATTTCTTCACACAATGCACAGTCAACCTGTGGAACTCTTTGCCAGAGGATGTTGTGAAGGCCAAGACTATAACAGGGTTCAAAAAAGAACTAGATAAATTCATGGAAGATAGGTCCATCAATGGCTATTAGCCAGGATGGGCAGGAATGGTGTCGCTAGCCTCTGTTTGCTAGAAGTTGGGAATGAGCGACAGGGGATGGATCACTTGATGATTACCTGTTCTGTTCATTCCCTCTGGGGCACTTGGCACTGGCCACTGTCAGAAGACAGAATACTGGGCTAGATGGACCTTTGGTCTGACCCAGTAGGACTGTTCTTATGTTCTTAACTCTTCAGTTACTTAGTGATTAAAAAACACATTAACCTATTGTGACAAAAATGCTTTTATGGCAGGAGGATAACCGGAATACAACAAGTTAAATAAGTGCAGTTTTACCCTTCATTTTGCAAGCATTAATGTGCCAAGGTTTTGCTGTTACTCTGAACTGTTTTGGGCAATAGCCAGAGCCAAATTCTGCTCTCAGCTACAGGAGGCCAACTTCCACCCCAAGAGGCTAATTGAAAGGACAATTGCAGTTATTAGTTGAAATACTTCAGGGTTCTTTGCACAGAAAATTCATTTGGCCTCTGGGATGTGCAATCTCCCAGACCACGTTATCTGGCAGTGCAGCAGGCTGACTGAATCAGGAGACAGCCCAGACCAGTGCCTAAGGGTATGTCTACACAGCAAAAAGCTGTGCATGGACTAGCCTACCTGAGCTAGTTTGAATCCAGCTAGCGCAGGTAACAAGCAATGGAGACAGCACAGCATAGGTAGTACAAGCGCAGCACAGACCCTGGGTAGGTGTTTTGGTCACTTCCTCTCTCAGAAGCCTGCACTGTGCTGTGTTCACTGCTTGTTACCTGTGCTAGCTGGATTCAGCCAAGCTCAGGTAAGCCAGCTTCTGCTGCGTAGACATATCCTGAGTGCAGGCACCTGTGAACCAAAGCTGCAGGAATTGAGGACTTGTTTGTGGACAGAGTGCTCGTGTCTGATCTCCACAATCCCTTAACAGAATCATATCAGTGCTCGGTTCAAGCTTCTTTATCCCACTGGCACTGTGCAGCATGAGAGGTGTTACTACAGCCCTACAAAAAGAAAAGGAGTACTTGTGGCACCTTAGAGACTAACAAATTTATTAGAGCATAAGCTTTCGTGAGCTACAGCTCACTTCATCGGATGCAGTGAGCTGTAGCTCATGAAAGCTTATGCTCTAATAAATTTGTTAGTCTCTAAGGTGCCACAAGTACTCCTTTTCTTTTTGTGAATACAGACTAACACGGCTGCTACTATGAAATACAGCCCTACAGTAGTCCGATGAATGGTTTGTGGAGGGGGGCATCCAAGCAGTGACTGGTCAGTGCAGGCTCTGTTTTTTCTTTGCCAGGTGACCTGCAGTTGGTAAGAGGGCCTCTGCCACCTTGATCCCTGTGAAGCAAATGGGAGTCTTGCTCATACCCTGACCATGTAACTTGGCCCCATAATTATTTTCATAAAACATTTTTTTTCAGCTTTTTAAAAACATATTGCTTGTGAAATGTGCCAGCACCAGAAACTGAAATGGTGTCTCCACAGCACATGTAGAATCATAGACTCAGAAATGTAGGGGTGGAAGGGACCTTGAGAGGTCATCAAGTCCAGCCCCCTGCCCAGAGGCAGGACCAGGTATCCCTGACAGGTGTTTGTCCAATCTGTTCTTAAAAACTCCAATGATGGGAATTACACAACCTCCCTTGGAAGCCTATTCAAGAGCATAACTACCCTTGTAGTGAAAAAGCTTTTCCTAATATCTAATCTAAATCTCCCTTGCTGCTGATGAAGCCCATTACTACTTGTCCCACCTTTAGTGGACATGGAAAACAACTGATCACCGCCTTCTTTATAACAACCTTTAACATATTTGAAAACTGTTATCAGGTTCCCCGGGTCTTTTTTAACTCAAGACTATACAGGCCCAGCTTTTTTTAAACCTTTCCTCACAGGTCAGGTTTTCTAAACCTTTTATCATTTTTGTTGCTCTCCTTTGGACTCTCTCCAGTTTATTCACATCTTTCTGAAAGTGCAGTGCTCAGAACTGGACAGCAATTCATCTGAAGCCTCACCAGTGCAGAGGTGAGCGGGACAATTATCTCCTGTGTCTTACATACAATAATCCTGTTAACACACTCAGAATATTAGTCCTTTCCTCATCTGTATCACAGTGTTGACTCATGTTCAGTTTCTGATCCACTACAACCCCCAGATGCTTTTCAGCAGTACCTCCACCCCACCAGTTATTCCTCATTTTGTAATTGTGCATTTAATTTTTCCTTCCTAAGTGTAGTATTTTGCGCTTGTCTTTATTGAATTCCATCTTGTTGATTGGTCCAAGTGGAATGGGTCTCAATCCGGATGGTATTAGCATTCGATCCGGTCCAACCTGAGCAGGGCTCACCTAGAGGTAAAAGCACCCATAACTCTTTACCATTCATCAACCCTTACAAATGCTATATGAACGTTTCTCACAAAGATCAATGGCACGTTTCAGCTTTAGGCCCTCGATTCATCTGGACCCAATTCCACATGATGATGGAAAGGATTTTCAAATTCATTGTCAAATGAAACCTATTTCTCTACTCTTTATAACTAGGCTTTAGGTGACTGGTTTTTAGTTTATGCACCAGGTGTGGAATAAGCAGGAGAATTCTGTTCTTCACCCTGAGGTCCATTGGAAAGCCAGACATTATATGGTTTGGAAGATATTTCAGACTTACAACTTTTTCGCATCACCAAGTAGTCTCCACATTCATCTTCTATTGGCAGAAATATTTCTGGAACCACAATCAGAATGCGGCGCTTAGGAGGTGGATTTATAGTCCACGTACATTCAATGTTCACAGGGTAATTCCCAGGATAGTTTGGGGATTCAACATATCCAGTGAAATCTCCAAGTTCACCTCCACAGTGTCTATCTGAAAAAGGAACATGTCACCCAGGGCCGGGGAATGAGGAGAGGGATATCTAGAGCCTTCTCTACAGTCATTGTCAGCAAGAGCAACAGACATATGAACCCATTCCTGTTTGCATATGAAACAGGCGAATCCCTCTGTCAGCTGCACATCAAACTGGTCCCTGCTTTTGCCTTGTTTCTTTAAATAGTGAGATCCAGGCTGAAAAATAAAATTAGGTGCAGAACTAACTATTAGCACAGAGGCATATGGTGACTGTGAGGTTACAGCTGCTTGCAAAGGGGATGTAAAACATGACAGTATCAGAGTTCTCCACTCACTCCCATCCAGGGTAACATGTTTATACTCAGCTTTACACAGGGATAAGTAACTACACAGGGTGTAAGGTATTGGAAATTCAAATATATGGTGCACAATGTCTGCAACAGCTCAGGACAGAGTGAATTCTGCCCCATCCATTCAGAGGGTGCAGTGTGCATGCCTCCTATACCAGACCTGCTCCATTGGCTGTTGTTGCGGAGATGCAAGGCCATGACCTTGAGTCCCCTCCCTACTTCTTTTGAAGAAACAAATGCAGAAAAACTGGGATTGTGACTAGCCCCCATGCAGGATGTTTTGAACACTCTTCTTGTGCACCTGGGCTTGTCTGGGCACTAGCTGCCTTATAATATTGTTAAGGCTGTGGCATGCCCTACGACTGCAGCCCTTCGTTTATGAAGAGATGCAGCTACCAGAAGCAGATCTATATAGTAAGGATTTCATCAGAGGATTTTCTCTTCCCCTCATTCTCCTTGCTTTATGCCCTCATCTTCCTACATTGCAGCCACCACTATTCAGAAACCAACAGGGACTCACTTTGGGCCTGTTCTGTAATAAGCTGAAAAGGTTACTGTTAAGAAGCCCAGAAAACAGAGTAAGTTGCCTGAGCCGCATTCCTCCCCCCTGCTAGCCCAGGGAGAGAGAAAAGGAGACTAAGAACCCAACCAAATCTCTTGCATTACATGGCAAAGCCAAGATCTACCAGCAGTACCCAAGTGCGGCCCAACACTCCCAGGGTTGATCTTTCTCATGTGCGGACTGGCAAAATTAATGATTGTTAGCACAATAATACTACAAGCCTCATTCACAGAGCTAGATGCCTCAATAAGTCATCTGGGGACGTAACTCACATGTGGTGTAAACAGGTGCAACTCCTGTGACTTCCCTGTGGTTATGCCCACTTGCATCAAAGCTGAATTCGATCCCTAAAACTCTCATTTTGGATGCTAATGACTCTGGCCTTTTTCATTTCTAACTGGCTGAGAAATCCATTTGTGATACTTACTTTTACACTGGGTTATGTTTGTTGATCCATCAAAATCAGTAGTGGTGTTTCCAGGGCATGAAATACAATAATTTTGACCAAACTCAGGTTGGTAGGTCCCAACTGTGCAGCGAATACACCGGTGAGTTGTAGTATTATAAAAATGACCAGGTGAACATTGAACTGTAGGGGTTTGTAAACATGTAGTACAGTTACCAAAGTGTGATTATGACACTAGAAAGTAACTTTATATATATTTTTATAGGACTTATTATAAGCTACGTAAATAACTAATGTATACTTAAATAACTTATATATACACTTGTGTGGAGCTACAGCAATAAAATGAAGGCATACTAGACTCCTTACTGCATTTCCAATATCATAGCTCTTTTTGTGAGACCACAAATATAGCTCACAGTGCCACATGCTAGTTCTTGTCTAGAAGTGAGAAACAGCAGAGAGAAAGAGAAAGAAGGTGCATCTGTCAGTCTGTGAGGGGCGGGGGTGGGGACGTAAATAACAGGTAGTGAGAAAAAGAACATTTCATTGAATGGTCCAACCATGGCAAATCAACTATATATTCATATATCAATGGAACAATTCTGCCACACTTATTTATACTGAGAAATACAGTACTACCTGAACAGACTTACTGAAATTCATTGTCTAGCATTGTCTAATCACTATGATTAAGGGGAGGAGGATTTGGCCCTTCATGATTTGTACACTTGTTTTTGCAGGTCTTATGCAATGACTAATGCGTATATTACGTTAAACTCCCATAACAACACTGTCTTATTATGGGATACAATAATCTATATTAAAACCATGCATTATAATCCCTGCCTCTTGGTTACATATGTCTCCTGAACTTGTAAGGATGTGGGGCAAAATCCTGCACAGGACTTACATCCCATACATCTCCATTAGAACCAATTTTGATTACTGTTTGCAAAAAAAAAATACAATGCTGCTTACATTAAACCTATAATTTTTAATGCAAATGTTAACAAGAAACTCCTTTGTGGTTAAAATACCGTCACCACAGGATTCTCATCCTAGGTCACAGCTGTTGGGGCTCAAGTGACAATTATGTAGGACCTCCCTTATCTCAAGTTTTCTGGGGGGCTTCTGACCCAAGTGATGCCCATTAATTATGCTCCAGAGCATCCCGGCTAATTCCATTTTCAGCCTGGTCATAAAGGACTCCCTTCCTGCAGGAGCTAGTCAATGGTCCTGACTGTTGTGGATCCATTTCTCAGAACCTACTGCTCTTTAGTCAGACCCTGGATTCCTTTAGCTGCTTCTGTGGTTTCCAGTCAGCACATAATTAACATTCTAACCAGTTTGGGTACTTTGGCCTCTGTGATCCCGAAGGATTGGTGTTGTTATGATTGTGTGGCTCCCTTGTGCATCCATCCATTCTGGTACTAAGGGGACCATCTTGCTGCCAGCCATCACTCAGAGATAGTCAGCTCTCCTTTGTCCTTGAGATTAATACCTGATTTTTCCTATGTTCTTTTCTATCTCTTCACAGATCGTCATGACAAATCATTGACCAGGTTCAAGATATCTGCCAGACCATCTGGTAGTCCCAAAATGCCAAAAAACTTGAGATGTAAGAGAGCTCCCACATGACTTGAGCCAGGGGCATGACACTCAAGTGTGAAAATGCTGGGAGATGATAGCTTTAAAGAGGGGACGTATTTTGCCCTTTTAAACTTTAGCATTCATAGCAACAGGGACAGTGTTGGTCTCTCAAAGCACTGCAGTTCATTGCATCTCTTCTTGATTTTACCTTTCGTCTCGCAGTCCTGAAACATTGATGCACTGCTGTATTTTGTTGTCAGGCCTCCTCCACATAGAAAGCAGGATGTCCGGCCAGCTTCAGGTTGGTATGTTCCAAAGGGACAAGGCAGACAAGGCTCGAAGCCATCAGAGGAATATTCACCCTGTGAGCACTGACCTAGAGGACATAAATATACATTAGCATAAACCTGAACTTTATGGAAGCTATATCATGGCTGAAAGTGTATTACGCACCTGCTCCTCAGCTGGTGCAAATCATTTGAAGATCTAGTCATAAGTATGGAGTATGAAAGTCTGAAACCAATTTTATGCAACAAAACATGGGTTGAAATTAGATCTCAATGAGTACGTGGCTGGAATCATTTACAGGCTTTAATACAATGATGTTTGGAATAAAATTGGTTCTATTTTTGCTACATGTTGCTTCAAAATTGTAGGACAACATTCTAGCCCTTTTTCCTTTTGTCCCCAAAATGGACACAAATGAAAGCATGAAAAATGCAGTGTTATTTTGCACCCATTTTCTTTCAGCCCCGATTGCCTGCACTACACACAACTCTCTGGGCATGTGACACAAGTAATCAAGCAAGGGAGGCTGCCGGTACAACTCACAGGAGGTACTCCAAAACAAAGTCCCATTCTGACCCACTGCTATGCGTGGGAGAGGCCTGCTGAGCTGGAACTCCACAGATTTTAGGGAACCGGAATTAGGGCCCAGTAGTTGCAATTAAAGTACAGCACTGTTCCCCTGCTGCCTGTGGCTTTTCTCATTTAAATGAAAGCAAGAGCCAGCACCTGCCCCATAGAAGTTGCCTATTGTAACATCAAAATGAACACTGACTGGTTCACAAACATTGGTGAACTCTTCAGTGAACCTGGTGTGAGGAGTTTCACATTTCATTATAAAAGAGTCTCAATGGGGCTAGCCCACTAATAGCATTTTTAAGTCATATAGCTGCAGATTATGTAGACTCTCCTGCCATTTTGTTAATGAGCTCAGAGCCTATAAAACAGGCAGCTGTACTAACCTAGCACTGAAACTGTAAGTAGCAGAAACCCAGATTTTGTAGAATTCACAATTTATTTTTATTCTATACAATGATTATTAATACCAGTAATTAAACAAACACTTTATTACTGTATAACCCTGAAACCCCACACCAGATCAGGGGTTGTGCTAAACTCCGTACAAACACATACTGCACCACAATCCGTGACTCAAAATACTCTTGCCCTCAGACTCTGAGTCTTTGATATTGTCTCCACTCTGAATTGCTTTGCTCTGCTATGGTATGAAGGTAGGATTTATCTCACGGAACTGATTCTCTATAGACCCTGTGGATCCTTTATGGAAATCTCTAAAATAAAATCTGTCTTCAAAACTTGTAGCAAGCAACAGATTTCAATGACAGTGGTAAGTAATTACACTACTCTGGATGACACAGAATAGTGCTGCAGTTGTTCAGCCATGCTGAGAAATTTTGCCCTTTTAAAGAGCTGTTGCAATAATAAACTGTTGTTAGTTTTAGTTTATAGCTCCAATAAATCATTCCGTGAATGGCTGTTTTGTTAAGGAGTTAAATTGGCCTTGGCTTCATTTCAAAATATTTGACTAAAAAACAAAAAGGACATTAACTACTGGTCATGATCAATGATGAAGAATTTTGTTTATGGCTAACAAATTCAGTTTAATAATGAGCTTCTCCTTCGTGTATTATAGGCAGCAGATAAAGTGATGTTATCTGGCTCATTATACCGAAACTGAATGAAGAAAAATATCATCCTAATTCTTGACTCTAATTTCTCCAACACAAAACAGTTTTATCCAACCTTCTGCACTTTGTGGATACTCATTCATTTGCTCATGGCTCTTTTCTAGTCCTTCTTTATTTTATAGGTATTTCTATGGCACACACATCTCTGTAGTGTCTGTGAGCCCCACAAAGATTAATGAACTAAGCCTCAGAACATCCCTAAGAGGTTAAAAACCCCCCACAAACTACTTTCATTTTAGTGATAAGAAAAATGAAGTACAGAAGAGGTTAAGGATAGTAAGGTTCATTTTGAAAAGCAGCTAGCAAACTTAGGCACCCAGAATCAATGACCACTTTTGAAAGTCAGACGAAGTCACTTGCCAAGATCACACAGGAAGTCTGTGGCAGAGACATCTGAAACAGAACCCAATCTCCTGTATCTCAGTTCTCTGACCTAACTGTGAGAACATCTTTCCTCCTAAATGCTTCTCCTTTACTGGGTTTTTTTGCTGAAGTTATTTTACTGGTTTAGATTTTATTTTTTAAATCAGGTGCAACTTTTTTTTCCTAGACTTAGATCTCTAGCTTCACATTGTACACCCCCTGAACAAAGTAACGGCCCAACACAGTCTTTAGATATGCATAAGGAGCTCAGTGGAAGCCTTATGCACCCATCCAAGGGCAGAAGCTATGTGAACACACAGTATATCTGAATGAAATCTACTCCACTGGATCTCTTTTTCTCAGCAGCTTTGCCATTTGCACATTACTTGTCTTGACAAATCACTTTCATCTGTAGTTATGTGCTGTAAAACCCACTGTGGAGGAAACTGATTTGAATTCAATATTTTGGAATCACATACAAAAAGCAGTGAAATTCTGAGGGTCAGCTGCCACTCCATTTTTAACTTTCCCCATTGTTCTCAGGTACTGCTGGGGTCTTTGGGTGCTGGGTGATCTTATATAGCACACATGGTACTTTCAAGGTGAGTGAAGTAAGGAGTGACAGCATCATTTCTGTGCCTTTGCTAGCTCTGTAGGGTGTAAGAGCCTTACCTCCACATTCAGATATATCTCGAGCTCCAGCTAATTTTTGGTTTCCCAGGTTCTGAGGACTTGGGCAAGGTTCACAAGTTATTTGTCCTTTCTCATCTTGGTATGTTCCATTAGGGCATAAAACACAGAGTTCTTGTTCCCCATCATAGTATGTTCCGACACTGCAGCTAGCTAACGACAGGAAAAAAACATCTGGTCACCAAAATTCAATTTATGTTCTTCAAAGCCAGCAAGTTAAATTGGCAGGTACCAGGTTGCTGAATGACTTGCAGACTGACGCCTTGTACCTCTAAGGCAAACCCAATAGAATAGAACCATGAAAATGCAACGGGCGGGAATGTTCTAGAATTTTGCATAGAGTGAAATGTTCCCTACGAAGAGAAAATCAATGGTTCTAGTATAGTGCATACCAACAGAGATCACATCAGGCTGTATAGACTATTCTGATTTTCAGAATAGATATGGGACATTGAAACATAGGAATTGCCCTACTGGGTCAGACTCATGGTCCATCTAGTCCAATATGCCATGTCTGACAGTGCCCGCTGGGGTGCACAGGGTGAGTTCAACAGGAAGTACCTCTGCACAGCCGACGGCCACACCCATGGGGGGTGGTTTGCACGCAGTTGGCCCTGGCAATTCACTCAATTCTCATTGGTGGCTGCACGGAGCTGTGTGTGCACCACTGTGACACAACCTGAGACCTTACCTCAGCTGGCATACTAAAGCTAGTGAGAGTAGCTATCTGCAACCACCATTAGCGAAAGGGCACATCTGGCCCTCAAAGTGCACTAAGTGTCCTATTACAAAGCTGGCAAAAAAACTCCCAAAGGATACCATTGTCAGAAATGGTGCTGGATCAGGAAGAATGTCATGAGCCAATTTAAAACCAGGGGAGAGGCTTCAAAGGGCTGACAATGGAGGAAATACAAATTTAAATATTTTATTTCTGTTTGTTGAACTGAATCAAAGTTTAATTTCAACTCAGTTCTATGTTAATCTGTGCCCCCCCCATGCTGCTGTGCCTTATGGGAGGTGTAATTCAAGTGCCTCATGAGGTCGCTATTGTCCTCTATGGGCTAGGCTCACCAGACTACATCTCCCATGATGCAGCATCACCACATAACTTCCATAAGGCACCATGTTGACTCGACCAGAGGGGAGACTGTGGTGAGTCAGAAGAGATGTAGTCCAGGCAGGGAGCCTGCCCCACAGAAAAAATGGGGGCCCAAGGCACTCAAACTAGAACCACAGAAGCATGCGAGACTCAGATTAATGTCAAACTGACCCAAAATGAAATGTTTTGATTCAGTTCAACAAATCAAATTCTTTCATTTCAGGTCGACCCAACCCAAAACAAAATATTTAGTTTTGAATATCCCAACTGCAAATCAAAAAATGTCAGCATTTTTCCCAGGGAAAAAACTTCAATTTTGCTAAAACTACATTTTCCATCAATAAACATTTTGAGAGAAAATTCATGACCAGCTCTAACAAACATGCTTTTTAAATTGTATATGTCATAAAGAGAAGGGGAACATTGTAAACATCAACTCCTTCCCCCTAAAATAACAACAGGCCAGGCAGTAGCTCACCAAGAGCCAAAATTTACTTTGGTCACATCCTTGCAGTCTCACTGCAGGTGTGTAACCAAGAGCAAAGTTTAGCCTCCCACTATCTAGGCTGTGAAGTAATTTCCTGAGCACTCATTGCTGTTGGGGGCATTAATTTCAAAATGGCATCCCCAAATCAGCCTTGCACCTATGTGCATAACCCTTGCCCACTCCATAATTTTACCATTCTGGGGGTTGTTTTGCTAAGTATGATGGAGAGAAAACATTAAATGTTCAGCCCTTTTTGGAGGGGAGATAAAGATTTCACAAAACAAGCCACAAACCTCATCATTCAACTCTCCAACATCCCTTAAGATTTTCATCAATTAAATGGCATGGGGGTGAAACCCTTCCAGCCACAGACGGGCCACATAGGCCTGAAACTCAGCAGTATCATTGTAGATCTGCTGTGCACAGGGTCAGGAAGTACAGGGTTGTACTAGGGGATTCCACAATCCCTGCCCACCAGGGAGCCGAGTGCCACATGAAGGGAAGTTGTAGACACATCTAGGGGTGCTGGGGCATTGCCACTGCAACTGCAAGCTGCCTAAATCTGCTTATAAACCTCATTTTGGGGGGGCTCACAACCTGTAGTCTGTGGTAGTGACTGTTTACCTGGTTATGTTTTTATATTGGCACCCATCAATGTAATAACAGACAAGCCCAACTACATAGCCACCCATATCTTGCCTCTGATAACTGCTAAACCGGGCCCTTTGCAAAGTCCATTTACTCAGGGGATAAGGATTCCTCACGTTTTCATATCTGATGTTACTAGAAACAGCTGGTTACCTAACAAACCCCTTTGTGTTAACAAAGTGCTTGATGCTGAGGCTTGAATAGAGACTGGGAATGGATGAGTCATTACATAAAGTAAAACTATTTCCCCATGGTATTTCTCCCCCCCACCCCACCCCCCACTGTTCCTCTGATATTCTTGTTAACTGCTGGAATTAGCCTACCTGCTTGTCACCATGAAAGGTTTTCCTCCTTCCCCCCCTGCTGTTGGTGATGGCTTATCTTAAGTGATCACTCTCCTTACAGTGTGTATGATAAACCCATTGTTTCATGTTCTCTGTGTGTGTGTGTGTATATAAATCTCTCCTCTGTTTTTTCCACCAAATGCATCCGATGAAGTGAGCTGTAGCTCACGAAAGCTTATGCTCTAATAAATTTGTTAGTCTCTAAGGTGCCACAAGTACTCCTTTTCTTTTTGCGAATACAGACTAACACGGCTGCTACTCTGAAACCTACTCTAGGAACTGAAAGTGCTCAGCACCTCTTGGAGTTAGTTTCAATAATGGTAAAAATGTACCCAAAAAGTGCAGCTTGGGAAAATCAAGTATTAAAAAACCTTTTCACAATGTCTGTAGAAAAATTCATCTCTGTATTTCTATCCACTGTCTCCTCTGAGACATGCCATACGATGCAAGACTGAAACAGCTCCTGCTTGTCTATGATAGTGATGATCAGAAAATTACATTTTCATGCATCTTTAGCTATTCATTAATCTGACAGCTGCTAATTATTAAATCTAAATATTAGAATTAAAGAAGCACCAACAGGTTCCAAAGATTTATGCCTACTTGCTTAGAAGGCAAGAGTTCCCCAGCCCTCTCGAGTACACATAGGGGTATTTATTCCAGATAACTCTATGTGGATAAATGGTGCAATGTATCAGACTATTTAATCTCACAAATATTCACGATGGATCATTAAGAGGACATAGCCCATATTCATCCCCATCTCCTGTTTACAGATGATCTAAATGTGGGTCACTTATCTGCTATCCAACAAACTGAGTATTTAGCTAAACAAAAAGATTTGTTATCCAAGGGACACAGATCTTTCTTAGGCTCAATTATACATTCCTTTCTCATGGCAAGTTGTACCTGACTACAGAAATCACCCAGAGAAATCAGTGGCCCTATGTGCGTAGTAAGAACGACACAACTAATCCTCTAAGCAGGAAACCTAAGAAATGTTAAACTCAAATTCTTTTGTGCCAATGTTTGTTTAAATAAAGCTAAAAATTTGATTCTCATCTCACAAAACCACAAAATGGAAGTGTCCCATGTCATATGGGAAATACACGGTTTAAAACAAGGTCTAAAGATTTGCAAACAAGGCAAAATCAAGAATTCCACTGGCTTTCTTTGCTTCCTCTCCTCCCCCAGCAACCTGCTTGTTTTTCTTCAAATGAACAAAAGAAGCAATTGCCTCCAGTAGACTTCATTTTTGTAGTTGCTGTCTTTGTTTGTCTTCAATGCCCATTAAAATCCCATTCTTGAATCTCAGGCAGCTGTTTTTAAAAAAATATATGTGAAAGCTTTTCTGATGAAATAAAAGGGGGAGAGCCCCCACAGGGAGCCAGGATTACTAGCTACAAAGACATTTAAAGACTCTTCCACTCTTTTCAACACTTGACTCTTTGAGCATTTGACCTATTGACAAATACTATGGTATTTCAGCGGTTAAAAGTGAACTTCATAAAAGAGGTCATAATCTAGCATCTAACCGTTTTCCTAAGATTCATGCCTTGACTTTATAAGGAAAATAACAAATAACTGATGTAAATTGATTCCTAAGCAGCGTCCTCGAAGTTATTGTTTTTAACAGTTCACAGACTTTGGTCCCATGGAGAGATGATGTGTCTTAGGAATTTATGTCTATTATCGTGAAAGCAAGCAGGTTAGCAGTATGAACTGCACTTTCCTCTTTCCTTTGAGAATTTGTTGCCTGTCAGCTCTCTAAAAGTGAAAAAAAAATGTAATGTGTTGGATTTTTAACTGTGTGAAAATACATTTACTAATTGCAACAAATGAAAAGGCAGACAGGCCTTTGTGTTTCTCTTTAAACATATTTTTCATACTTTGTCTTTTAGAATCCCAGTGTCATAGAACATGCAAACAATGGGAATCCACTGTGTTTTCAATGGTGATTTCTTATTGCTTTCGATTCGCTCTCAAAACTAAGGGCATGTCTACACTTACTGTGGATCGACGCTGCAGTGATCAATCCAACAGGGGTCAATTTAGCAGGTCTTAGGTGGACCGCCGATCGCTCTCCCATCGACTCCGGTACTCCACCGGAACAAGAAGCATAAGGTAAGTTGACGGGAGAGTTTTTCCTGTTGACCCAGAGCAGTGTAGACACGCAATAAGTTGACTTAAGCTAAGTCGACTCCAGCTATGTTATTCACGTAGCTGGAGTTGCATAACTTAGTTCGACTTAACCCCGTAGTGTAGACAAACCTGCATGGTGTTGAGCAACCAACGTTATGAACTTCCATAGAAGATGAGGTGCTCAGCACCTCCCCAAATCAGACCCTAATATACCAGAGCTATTCACACCTACTGACCACTAAAAAGACTGTTGTTAATTTTGACACACACATACCCCCAGATGGAATGCTCTTTCATTGTGTTACTACACTGCAGCAGAGCGTGCTGACACTCTTGATGCATTATGGGAAATTCAAGGATCAGTGGCAGGCTGCTGCATCACCTTTGCCTTGCTCTCATCACTTGGGCTGTTCAGGGTGCCCTACCTACCACACATCCAACACAGAATGTACACTGGGTGCAAGGGAGGCAGCTCTACTGGAATGATGTAGCCAAAATACATCAGCAGCACAGTTGTCAAAGCAATGGAAAAAGTTTCAAGAGCTGGCTTCTCCTCTCTCATTGGGAAATGTCCCAGCAGGAGAGGAGGCCCTTGATGGATGTTGTCAGCCACTGCTCCCCCTCTTCTCAGACACAAATATTCCAAGTAAATTAGGCACTGATAAGAAACTGTCAATGTTTAGACATTTGATCTTGGTCAGAGTAAGGCTTTAGTGAAAAGCCTTGGTGAAAGTCCAGTCTGCACTACAGAACCAATGTTTGTAACCACATTAGTGGAGAGTCTTGCTGTAACCAGGCACCCTGACGTACATTCGACATGCAGATAAAGCCATCAAAAAACCTTCCAGGATGATGAATCGCCATCTCCTCAAGGATCATTTGGCATTTCCAGTTTCCCTGAATGACCCCATCTTGAAGTTACAGCTTTCAAACCCGCATCCCTTTCAGCACAACAACGTAAGCCTGTGTGGGGGAGGATCACCTCTAGGAGCAAGAAAGCAGTTCAGTCTCCATGCCTGTTCAAGTCCTAAGATTGCTAATAAAGGGGAAATTATGGGAATTTTTTTTTGTGGTAAATTTTAGGAGCTACATTTTCAGAGCTGCAAACTGGGAACCATTTGCAGTGCAAGGCAACAGTTTTACTGAATCTACTAACTCAATGCTACATATTCTTATGTGCCAGTAGACTGAATTCTTTCTAACAACTGTCTAGATATCTCTTTAACAGAGCACACTTTAACAATATCTACAAATGGAACCATCAGACTAAGACCACGAAATTCAACTGCACAGAGACCTCCATCTGGCACACACATAGTCCCAGATGGAGGTGGCAAGAAAAATAAGAGTGGAAAAGAGATAAAATAGCAACTGTGTGAAGAAGGGATTGAGTCATTTATGGAAAAAGAGAACAATCATTGATCATTTAGGTTCCTCTCTGACATAACAGGCAAAGACTAAGGGCAGACTGACTGCAGATGGGCAGAGGATCAGCACTATGGAGGACAGAACTAATGAAGTAAACTCATCCACTGCTGAACTTATGAAAGATTCAGAAAACTATGTTTTAAAGAGACAAAATAGATGAATTTGAAAATAGATCATAATGCAGTACCCTGAAAAGATTCCCAGGGCAGAGGCACAGAAAGAGTGGAGCCCAAAGATCTTTGGGTATTTTGTTTGCAATGTAACTGGAGAAAATGGAGCACCAATTCAGTTCCCAGTGCCACTGAACAGCTTATCTGAGTCCCTCCTCTTGATGTTTGTGCTCACAGGGCCATCCTCTGTTTTAGTTAATGTGGCAGAGGCTAGCCATGGCCAGAACAATCTTTCTTACCATTCTGCAGAAGCCTCCTTTTTTAACACAGAAAATGGAATGAAAGCTTCCCGAGTTTTAATGAGTAAGAAATGTCTCTGCAAATTACAGGAAAATAATTACACACATCCTCTCACATGGCTCTGCATGTCCCAGTTCCTATTTATAACTAAACCACTACCGATCTGGATGACAGAAAATAGTTGCCAAGAAAATCAGGACATAGTTTAGCCATATGAGTTCTGATTTTTTCTGTGCAATCAAGCTGCCCTATGATATTTCTAGTTTGCGCATCGACATATTAGCTAAGCACCATTATCTTTTCCCAGTCAGATTAATTCAGGCAGCTTGGAAGCTGACATACTGTCCCAAGTTAAGTATGTTTTGTCTCTATTACCTAAAACGCCATAGTTTATAGCACCATGTTTTTTGCTTTTTCTGCCTTTAACTGCAGTCAACAGGCAAAAGTGGCTGCATTTCAGAGTTGGTGTATGAAAGAAGTTCATAAAGCCTTTTGACATATATCAGGATGAAGGATGTTGCATATAAATATCATATATGATATCGATAGAGATCTGTAAAATGAGTATGAGGAGAGGAAACATACGATTGGCTGGTAAATGGTATGATGAGGGTAATTATCTGGTAACACCTCACAGATTGGGAATCTTTAGCCAGTTTTTGCCTTCCCTTAAATCATTTGTCCATATGAAATATGCCCATAAACCGCTCACTCCAACCATGGAACATGAAGAAGGGAACAACCATCTCAAGGTCCCATGCCCTCCCCAACTCTCTGCCGCACCACAAACACCAGAAGGCTTGAAGGGACTTTCACTCCTTTCTCCACTAGAGAGACTTGAAAACTTTTCAATATCCACACTCAATGAAGTATCCAAAGCTTTGCCCAGCCTTATTACAAAGCTACTAAGAATGAAATGAAACTTCCAGCTCATTTCTGACATTCCTGAACAGTTTGGGTGCTGTGTACATCCAGCTCCCATGGACTCGGCCTCCTTGCATAAAGGTGTTTAACCATTAATTACACTTTCTTAATTATATGAAATTCACAGATGCTTCCAAGTTTTCCAGAGTTTGCACATCCAGAGCAAAAAAGGGTTGCTGCTGGAAGACACATTAACAAAAAGTCAAATTTAGTTTGACAAGCATTTTAAAGGCTTATTGGTTTGCAATAGCAGTTACATACTGCATACACCGTGCCACTTGAATTAGCCGTCATGGTCATTAGGCCCCTATTAAGATAACATCTGACCCTTCTCCCTAAACCTTTGTCCTTTGGAAGCATTTATCACTGGCCGCGTTATGATGGCACCTGCTAGTACCAAGATCATTAAGATTTGCTCGGTGTTCCCCTATAAAAACCCTGCTTTCTGTGAGTCACACAAGGCCTCAACTAGCAAAGAGAATGTGATTTCATTAAAATCTGCTTTGGGTTGGGGACTAGACAAAGATGATATGTTTGCATATTCAGATACTAAGTGAGACTTACAGCAAAACCCATTAACATCATAATTAAAAAACATATTTGGTAAACTACAAGGATAATTAAAGATCAATACTACCTCCACTTCCTAACTCCTTATAGGTAATAAGTCATCTACTAGTGAGTGCAGAATAGAGTACTTGCTCTACTTTGTTACCCCAATCACACATGCTCTGAGCCCAACATAAATTCCCACTGAGCACAATATCTGACACCTCCTTATACTGTTTTCCTTTTTTATTCTGGTGAAGCTCCCTCACTCTCTCCCCATTCCTCAGTGCTCACCAATCCTGAGCAAGATGCTGAAATGGATGCAAAGGGGTTTGTCCCAAAGTTAGGTTTGTTCCATACTGGGCTTACCACATCTGTTATCCAAACGCATTTGTCCCATGCCACAGAACTCCTGTGGATTCGAGAGTCTGGGAGACTTTTCGGTCACTTCATGGTCCATGCCAGAGAGACGAACGTGGAATTGCTCCCTGTTGATTGCCTTCCGCAAGGTTCTAATTGTTTTGCGGAGTCTCTTCTCAGTCCTTTTTCGAGCACAGCTCAAATCACATGTGTCTACAAGGTAACAAGGATGAAAATTAGGAGCAGAGAACTTCAGTATAAATGACAGTTGCGAGAATATTTGGTTTAAAACACTGGTCAATTCAAACAACCAAGAATGAAAACTGTGAACCAGGGGTGAAATCTTTAAGGAGAACACCAGCAGGCCAGAAGAAAATTAACAACGGACAATTTTTAATGATCTTAGGAACTAGGCATATATATCATACTTTCCAAACCAGTAAAATGAAGCTTCAAAACAGGAGATACTTTTTGTATTATTATTTTTTGCATAAAGATGAAAGTGAAAGAAAGAAATTAAGGATCAAACTGCAAGAAGCCCTCCGTTGCATCTTGGATTGTTCTCCAACCAACCTGTCAGCTCCTGTTGGTTTGTCTCAAGCTCAAAGTCCACTGTGATAAACATTTCTTTAGCTGTCATGGGTCTGCTGACGGCTCCGAGAACTTTCTTTCCAGAGCTGCATTTTAGGTTTACGTAGTAGAAGCTCTCCATTACGGAGTTATGATAATCTGTGTGAACAAAATTAAAGCTTGGCCAATTATGTTGCTGGACATTCACTACAGCTCAGTAAATATTTTGTTATGAAGACTAAATGATTACTTCCACATGCTAATAAACTACAAGCAACTGGGCTGGATCCTTGGCTAGTGTACTTTGCTGTAGCTTCAGTGACTTTAATGGACCAATAGCAAATTACACCAGCTGAGGATCTGGCCTCACTGTGCATAAGGTACTGTCCACACTGAGATTAGAACCTTGCTAACGCTACCAGATGGCTTAAATGTAGCTGCCATTAGCAGGGTCCTCGTGCATCTTTTTTGGCCTGTGTAAACATATTAGAACCATGGTATTCCCTGCGCAGAATGGGTTAGTCTTTAGTACATTTTTCAAGGGAAAAACTCTGCTCTGGCCTGCGAGTGTGTGAAAACTATGCTAGCTTACCACAGTTTTTTCCACACAACTGGGCCTAGTCCCAGTATGCACAGGCCTTACAAAGACTATTGTTTAAAGTTTCCCTAAGGAAACAAGTTCAATTTAAGGAAACATCCTGAGCACGATTTGGCTCTGGGATAAATATATGTTCTTGCTAAGTGTGTAGTACAGATGATCACTCCTATTCTTTCAAAGCCAAACAAATTGGCATGTTGATTTGATTCTTCATATTCAATAAAGTAAAAGATTGGCCATGATACGACCACATGCTGAGTCCTCATTCTGCATCTTGTTTGCATTATAAAGAATATTCAGAGTCATCTCAAACAGTGCCCTGTGGGCAGATCACATTGTCCCTCTTGTTTCCAGCTGCCTTTACAGATTTCCAGCTCATCCTTCCACCAGAAAGGAGCTGGAAAAAAGTGGGAGGAGCCAGTCTCGCTGTGTCCAGACCATTAGGACCTACTGCTGCAGAAGTGGAAGAGAAGAAAACCAGGAGCCAACCTTGGAGTCACCAGAAGGAGAAAAGCCAGGAGCTTCTTCAATGTGGCATCAGGGACACAGTATGATCATACACATCAGGGCCCAGGGAGACAGAAAAAGCAGGAGATGTGACTGGAAAGAGGCATGGGATCAACAAGGCAAGGAGAGGAAGTCTGCAAAGTTCTTGGACTATTAAAATGTAGCCCATGCCATGAAAATGTTTAAGAATCCCTGAATTACAGCATTAGCCTGCTTACCTTCAGGTATACATCCTTACCTGGTATTATCTGTTGTAGACCTTCTCGAAACATCTCAGTCTTTTTCAAACTACATTTTCCTTCATTAAACTTAAAGGTTACACTGGTCTGGATGGTTGAGGTATCTTCAGAGAGAAACAAGAAAGTGTGACTTTCAAAAAGAAAAAGACTGGAATTACTAAGGCAATGTCAAGCAGGTCACTAAAATGACATTATAACCTGTAAAACTATGCATCACTAAAATGCTGCTTTTTGTGTATGCAGAGCTGGCATCACTGAATACCAGTTTTCTTTGGCTGGTAAGTTAGTTCATAACTAGAACTGGAGTAACAAGCTGTGGTATATTTTATTTAACAAACCAGGAACAATAACATAGGGCAAGGTCCTCAGCTTCACTGAACTCAAAGGAGATATGTCAATTGACACTAGCTGAAGATCTGTCTCCCTATGCTTATCTATAGTAGTATGCTTTATAAATTTTACTATCCAACTAAACAAGCTATGTATGTTATATATAGCCAAAATATTTCCACCTGGGTGCCTCAAGAGAGGTCTAAATCCTCTCAATCCTAAATCCTCAGCCCTGCTGTTCACCTTAGCTACTGACCCTTTTCTGTATTCTCATTTTCAGGGTTCAGGAATGCTGGTGAAGCAGTGCACAAACTTTGAGGAGGGTCACTGTGTATGTGTGTTGTACACACTCGGTAAAGAAGAGGAAGCAAAAATGAAGGTAATAAACTGATGGCGAGAACACCACAAAAACTGAATAATATACCCGTTTTACACTGCCCTACTAAAAGAGATGAGCCAAGTCATGCAGCATGTAAGTCTAGTAATTACCCAGGCAAGTAGATTCATTTGTATTTTGCTGTTTTTTCTTAAGCTGAGAAGAGCTGCCACAGGTAAGAGTGTAGGCGTCTTGCATTCCTAACAGACAGATTATACAGGCAGACGTTAAAGGCAGGATGCAGGCTATACACACAGACTGGGAATATCCACACAGGTTTTAAAACAGTAGTAGTGTGCTGATCTTTATTCCCTTTTTCAAAAGGGACACTTAAGTAATTTCCAAAATGAGAGCTTGGAGTAACTACCTGCATCTTTTAAAATAATCAATGTTTTAAAAGAGGTCAGGTATAAATGTGGCTTTGCCCTCTTATTTGTACGTGCTCCTTAACCAAAGGCCGGTCCTGGTTTCCTGTTCCCCTGGACACAAGGACTGGGAGAGCCGTGCAGGCAGCATGCTCAGATGCAGAGGATGGAGTGACTCACATTCCTGAACTACGTTGGCCAGTCGTGGAATGCCACGGACAGCACTGGGATTTCTATCAAATCCTCTTCACCGAAGAAATCAATGGTTATGATCTAGGGGATCTGAGGGTAGAGTAGTTATACAAGTCAGAAAAAGAGGGATTCCTAGGGCTCTCGCAGGGACCTGAAAATCCCTATATAAACAGAAAAGGTTTCTCTTTTTTCATTACTTACTACAGGCTTTCACAAGAGTAAGTATTATTATTCTTAAATTCTCAACATAGCAGCACATATTGAACAGCCTTATGTTTTGTTTTGTTTGGACTTACCAGAAATCAAATGGACCTCGGAGGGACAGTTTAAGATGCACTTATCACTCCTATCGCTCTTTGTACAGGACAACAATACTTTGGGTGATATATTATCAGGCAGGAACCCCTCTATCTCTAAACAGGATAAAACATAAACACTCATGGGAGAAGTAAAACATCGGCATTCACCATACAGAGAGACAGACTTGCAGCTACATCTGCCACATAACTGGTACCAAACTGCATCCATGCAATTAACATTCTGTACAGAGAGAAGTGGGAGGGAACTTAAAAAAAACCCAAACACACATGGATCAAACACCATGTGTAATTTCCTTTCACGTAAAACTATCCCAGCAAATTTTTTCATGCAAGAAAGCACAAAAGAGAATGAAAGAATAAGCCTAGATAAAAGCACAGAAAAGAAAGCACCAAAACCCCTCAAAATATCTCCTGTTTTTCACCTGTTTTAACGACCATCATATCTGACTAAAAAGTAAAGCAGAAATCTAATGAAGGAAGTAATGATCCATGCTGCTTTGTTGGATGGATCAAGATTTTCAGCATTGCCTTGAGCTGCATAGCTTTCAAGCACACCCAAAGTATAAATACGTCTTCTATGCACCTTACCGACACAGTCCTTTTTATTCCAGTGTAATTTGTGGCTGGAATGACACTGACATTCATAATCCCCCAGTGTGTTCACACAGGTCTGCTGGCAGCCTCCATTGTTGATGCTACATTCGTTAATATCTAAAGAGGAGGAAGAAAAAGGCCTTTTAAAAATATTAATCTAGTATCATTTTCACACAGTGCTGAAATCACACAAATGCTGCTCTGTATCATTTGGATCTGATTCTATGGGCAACTTTTGAAAATCAGACCCTATATCTGTCTGCATTCCCTACCACCCTTTAGCTGATCAAAATGATTTAGTTGTGTGTTAAATATGTAGCAAATTGACTGTTACAAATGTTCCAGCCTCAGCAATGTGTTTCAAAAGTTACAAGTGCATTATTTATGGTTATTTATTAAGTTTGGAACAAAATTAGACAATAGCATACAAGATTCACACTGGCCATTTTTCTTAAATGTTCAGATGCATAAATATGTTGCAATACATTTTATCTCACTGTTAATGAGTACATGGGGGCAATACTCTGCCGCATATTGTTACCCCTTTAGGCTGAGTTCTTAACCAATATTCAGGGCCTTGACTGGTTGCTTCCATTCGGGTGAGAAATCAGTTGTACAAGTCAGGTAGTTTTTTGTGTGTACATGCAATCCTTTTTAATTATAAAGAACATACACAAAGCCTTGTTTTCCTGAACATAGTGGGTAAGGATAGGAGGATGTTGGACCTCAGTTTCAGTGGGTTTAGAATCTGGAGCTGTAGGAGATTGTTCTACACACTGTTCTATGCTTGTTCCTAACACACTGGGTGCAAAACCAAGCAGTTTCCTGACTCGTGATTCCCAGACAGTCGTGTGACCCAGGTCCCAAGGAGCTCTGTTTCTCTGCTCTCTCTCAGGGTCATGCTCACAATTGCTTCTCTCCCACTCCCTTTCTGTGGGCTTGCTGCAGCTTTCTGCCACCAGGATTTTAACGATTTCCACCCCACCATCAACCTCAGCCTGGATCAGTCCACACTAGAGGTCCACTTCCTAGACACTACAGTGCTAATAAGTGATGGTCACATAACCACCCTCCTATCCCGGAAACCTACTAACCGCTATACTTACATACATGCCTCCAGCTTTCACCCAGACCACAACACACGATCCATTGTCTACAGCCAAGCTGTAAGATACAACCGTATTTGTTCCAATCCCTCAGACAGAGACAAACACCTACAGGATCTCTATCAAGCTTTCTACAACTACAATATCCACCGGTGAAGTGAAGAAACAGATTGACAGAGTCAGAAGAGTAACCAGAAGTCACCTACTACAGGACAGGCCCAACAAAGAAAGTAACAGAACGCCACTAACCGTCACCTACAGCCCCCAACTAAAACCTCTCCAACGCATCATCAAGGATCTACAACCTATCCTGAAGGACGATCCCTCACTGTCACAGACCTTGGGAGACAGGCCAGTCCTCGCTTACAGACAGACCCCCAATCTGAAACAAATACTCACCAGCAACCACACACCATACAACAAAAACACTAACCCAGGACCAAACCCTGCAAAAAACCACAGTGCCAACTCTGTCCACATCTATTCAAGGGACACCATCATAGGATTCTGCCACACCAGCAGGGGCTTGTTCACCGGCACACCTACCAACGTGATATGTGCCAGCAATGTCCCTCTGCCATGAACATTGGCCAAACCGGACAGTTTCTACGCAAAAGAGTAAATGGACACAAATCAGACATCAGAAATTATAACATTCAGAAACCAGTAGAACACTTCAATCTCCCTGGACACTCAATAACAGACTTAAAAGTGGCAATTCTTCAACAAAAAAACCTTCAAAAACAGACTCCAACAAGAAAGTGCAGAACTGGAATTAATTTGCAAACTGGACACCATCAAATTAGGCCTGAATAAAGACTGGGAGTGGATGGGTCACTACAAAAACTAATTTCCCCCTGCTGATACTCACACCTTCTTATCAACTGTTTGAAATGGGCCCCCTTGTTTACATTGGCCTTATTAGCACTACAAAAGTGATTTCCACTCCTTCTTGTCAACTACTGAGAACAGTCTACTTCCACCTTAATTGAATTGAACTAACCCCCCACTTGGTAAGACAACTCCCATTTTTTCATATGCTGTGTATTTATACCTCCCTACTGTATGTTCCACTCCATGGATCCAATGAAGTGGGTTTTAGCCCACGAAAGCTTATGCCCAAATAAATTTGTTAGTCTCTAAGGTGCCACAAGGACTCCTCATTGTTTGTGCTGATACAGACTAACATGGCTACCACTCTGAATAATGTACAGGGAAGCCTTTTAGTAACAGACACCAAAGGGACTGCTATTTTTCTCTGTTATAATGCGTGGTCATATAATGATGTACAGTTAATATGGAGGAACTTTTGTGAGGACTGATATTCTGCTGGCCATTAGGGTCCATAAATAGGTTTCACTGCATCTGACAACACTGTATCCTGCAGTATCCTGAACAAACCTTATTGAATTAAGTGAAAACTCACTGATTTTAGGAGTTTATTCTATTAAAAGTGCCAACGATTACGTACTATTGAGGGACTGTATGCATTTCCATGGGGGGAAGGAACCACAGCACTCCATGAAGTAAAAGCAGTGGGAGATGGTCAGGCAAATTCACAAAGGTTGAATCACATCAGAGGGCTACCACCACTTGGCAAGAGAGTCATGGTTCAAACTGGATTCTCCAGAGAGCAGCAGACAAAAGGATTTTTGGATAAATAGCCTTAATTAAAACCAACTCAGGCCCTTCTTTCTGTTCCAGCAAATGGACAGGACCTCGGTCCAACGAGGATCTCCAATCCTTAGGGAAGGGTTGGAAGGACTTGAGCCCAGTGAGGCCCCATAAGACTTGGGTGATGGTTTTCAGATAAAGCTGTGATGAACCTGTGCCCACAGGGAAAAAACCCTATCTGGGACCGGAAGGACTCATTACCAGCCAGAGCTCTTATTGGAGTGTGGGGTGATCTCTGGTGAGCTTATTGGCATCCATGTAAATTCTTCTACTGTTTAAATATGTTTTCTCTGTGATGCTTTTACTTTAAGAATAAATGGGCTTGCTTAGAAAGAGCTGTGTGGTAACTTAACTGTGTCGATTACACTGTGTCCCATCTCTGAGGAGAGAAGTGAAGCAGGCCTGCTTAGGCAGCCTGTCTTTTGCTAGGGAGGCCACAGTATAGTCAGGGAACTGTTGGGCCTAGAAGTACCCCATCAGAAGGGAGAGAGATGCAGGTCTCCACCCAAGAGAGGCAATGGCTGCAGAGTTGGAAGCCTGAGAGCGAGTGCCCTGGCTGGACCACAGAGGGGAAATACAGGTGAAACTGCTCTGAACTTTGACATCAATGTCGTCATATTTTTGTGTCTCTCTAGCTGGGCTCTGTAGAGGTAGGAACAACCACACTCAAAGAGATAAACCAAAAAGTCTTAATTGGCATGTTTTCAGCATGCAGCTCCTAGGAAGCCAGGTGGGCAGTCTCATTTCGTGCTGGCTACTCTCGCTGTCATTATTCCCAATACTATAGATATTTTTTCTCTGCCCGACACAAACACAGGTCTTCCCACCTGATCTCTTACACATGCTGCAGAATCACATGCCACACCATATAAAATACATTTCTCTTAGGCTTTCATTCTTCTCGCATTGACTTGAGTGGCACAGGATCAAACCCATAAACAGGAGTTTCTATGTGAATGGTCAAGTGAAGCTATTTCCTAAAAGTGATTCCACTCTCACTGGAGCAGCATCTTTGTGAGTTTCCATAATAGCAGTGTTCATCCATTCTCCTGTGTTCCCAGTTCCCACTCCACAGAGTAATGATGTGACTGCCTACCCTGAGTCAGGGGTGCATGTAGGGTGACCAGATGTCCCGATTTTATAGGGACAGTCCTGATATTTGGAACTTTTTCTTATATAGGGACCTATTACCCCCCACCCTCTGTCCCGATTTTTCACACTTGCTATCTGGTCACCCTAGGTGCATGGTACCTTACTACCAGTCAGTATGAACAGAGGTGACAGAATCAGGTCCCATGTTAATAGAAGGATGTTCATATAAGACTGCATTAAATACAAATGGGAAATTAATTTGGTCCTGTTTGTCCACATTGCAAAAGTACCACAAAACTGATTGTCTGTCTCTGCCCAAACAAGGTCTAGGACTGGAATGGCAGAGATGCTGCAGGTCAGGAGGGGAAAATGGCAATACTGTGTGGGGAAGTCTGCACAGCAACTGCCTTCATTAGACAAGGCTCAAGCCAACTGTGATTAGTCCCTCATATTAATAAGCAATGAGGTTGAGATTTTCAAAAGGAGACCTCGGGAGTTAGATGCCCAAATCTCATTGAAATGGGTGCTGGGTATCTAATTCCCTTAGGCTCCCCTGAGAATCCCAACCTAAATTCATCCCCATGGTGAGAAACACCAATATGATGCAAAGAAGAATTGTGAACATGACAACGTATTTGCATCACGGTCAATCCTGCCCATTCTGCCTCATATTCACATATGCCTATCATTGAACTGAATTCATATATGTAGTCATATAAGATCTTGCCCATATTTCACATGAAAATAGCTTTGTTTTCATTTAGTGTCAAATAACTCAGGCTGCTTCATATGAACATTCTGCAAGTTTCCTTGCTTCAGATGTCCGACCAAGGTTCATGTCAATATATTGGTCTCTTTCACTTAGGGTTTCTCTGGAATCAGAAGTAAACAATTTAGGGCCAAACTCTTAGCTGGTATAAACCAGTGCAACTCCATGACTATAGTGGAGCTACACCATCTTACACCAGATGAGGATCTGGCCGTTAGGCTTGTTGATAATGTGCATTTATTCTAAAGGAAGCCTGCAACATCATAATTCATTTGAAGCCTTTTCTTACAAGTTTGCAATTAGTGTACAGAACTCCACATGAAATCAATGGGAATTTTTTATGTGGAAACACTGTTGGATCATGGCCTTACTATCTACGTGTGGAATGCATCTGTTTGTTCTAATGGTCCCTGTTGCTTTCCAATACATAGATGGGGGGGGGAGAGGGAATCATTTAAGCAAAAAGACATAGTCACAGATTGTGTTTCATTTTTGGATGGGCTCCCCTTTTGAAAAACTGCCTGGAAAAGACAAAGGATACATTTGCTGTACAGGGTTTTAGACATATGGATCCCATTGACGTTAATAAGCATTGCTCCTGCACTCTGACAAACATATACACTAGTATCTTTTTATACTCACCTCCACGTTGCTCCTGCACTCTGACAAACATATACAAGAGTATCTTTTTATACTCACCTCCACAATGTGTGAAGCCATAGAGAGTGTATCCTTTGTTACAACCACACTCAAAAGAGCCTGGATGATTGATGCACATATGGTCACATGTCCTCTCAAAAGAACATTCATCAATGTCTGTAATTTTTAAAAGGATACGTTAGTGTCTCTTGGCTTGTCAAGGAAGCATTTATAAGCTAGCAAAGTTGGATGTAGAGACACACAGCTTTATATGACCTAAACAAATTCTTTTAAAGCCATTAGTCTGTAACACATTGAAGTAACAACTTTTAAGCGAGCAGTTAGTTTGCCAAGTAAGACATTTCTTGGCAAGTGAGTAAACGAGCTTATATTTTTAATAGTAATGTTTAAAATAAATATCTGCAAAGTTCTCTTCACTGCAAAAGACTGTCGGCGGAAAAAAAAATACTTCTGCAAGGGAAGGCAACGCAGAGTCTGCAGGAAAAATATTTTCAAAGTAACTTTCTGTTTCCTTCTGCCTTTGACAAAACTGGGAGGCCAAATATTTACCTCAACTGTACATGTACAGTGCTTGTTTTAGATCTGTGCTATGCCCCTCACCTAGCGACTGAAATACCTCTCCCAAAGGCAAAAAAAGGACAGGAAGTGTTGGGAATTCGTGCAGGTGAAAGGCATCAGATTGGTACCCTTAGAAACCCAAATGCTCTCCTTAGCTATACAGAGCATGGACTTCTGCAGAAGCTTCCTCCACCCAGCCCAAGCAATGTGCCTCAGTGCAGCTCTAAAGGGACCATTACGTGGGTCTATTCTTCTCTTTGTGGAACACCACAAAGTGGTGTGGGATACATTTATCAGTAGGCCATAGATTCATTACACTGCACATCTTGGGCTTAAGCTTTGTATGCCTTAAGCCTTTGTCTTTAATGCTGGCTAGAATGTCTGCTTCATCCAGCTGAATTTTTCCTGGGCATTTTAATCATTTTGTATATTTTACATCTTACCTAAAAAAGCAAATTCAGTGTAATGGCCCAGTTCTGCTCTCACTGAAGTCAATGGCAAAGCTCCCATGGTTCCATGGGCAGCAGGATCAGAGGCCCTAAATGTTTATTATATTATCATCAAAAGTACTCTATGCTGCTATAAAAAATATTAAACATGATGAGGCTTATCCTGTTCCCATAGAAGTCCGTGGCAAAACTCCCACTGACTTAGATGGAAACAGAATTGGAGTCTTACCCCAAATTTGCTCTTTAAGGGATCAGGCCCAAATCAAGCTACATCAAGTTTACAATGTTCTAGAAGTGACAGAAAAACATAAGACAAAAGGAGATATAAATCCTTAAAATATACATTCATAAACAACTTCTATCAGAAATCTTGGAAATCCTACTTTTCTCCGGCAAGTTTGCTTTGCATAAATATTTGTCCTGTTACGTCTGATCTAAAAAAAGGTTAGAAATACCCACACTGGAGTGAAGTTTCTTTCCTGATAGTTCCATTTTCTGCCAATCTCTATTATTTTCAAATAACTGTTCAGCGTACAGTGAACAACCTTTCAAACAAATCTCCCACTCTGATATCATGGCAAAGGCTTTGATTTTTAACAGCTACTTTAGAAAGAAGAAATCCAAAGCATGGAAATCACTCAGGAGTCTACCAGCACCTCATTACTTCAGTAGGTATTCAAGCCAGTCTTATTTATTTTACTTTTTTTTGCCTCCCCATGCACATACCTTGACAAGACTTCTCATCGGTCAATAATTTAAATCCTTTTTTGCAGCTGCAATCAAAACTGCCAACAGTGTTTTTACAAAAATGATCACAGCCTCCATTGCTGGCCTGGCATTCATCAATATCTGTAACAGAAAAGTGATTAGCAAATAAAAGGAACATCTTTGGTGTCCTTTTGTTGGTAGATCCCAAAGACATACATGTTCTATGCGTGAAAAAGTTGGACATGACTGGAAAGTTCATGTTCTCTGAAAGGAGAGTCCTGAACAAGATTCAATAACTAAATCACCTTGAACTTCGGGAAAATTCAGATTCAGAAATGATCTTTGCAGTTCAGGCCCATTTCTGTATTATTTCCTTTCATCTAACATATTACTATCAAATTCACATTCACTTGAGCACACACATACAGAAGGGCTCTTTCTTATCTCATATGATTAGAGAAGATAAAGTCATTCGTCCTTCTGGAAAGCCTTTAGAGCCTTAAACTAAGCTTTTCTCTTTAAAGGTCTTAACTTTTTAAAAATTCTCTCTCTTCCTTCTCCCCAAAGCACTTCAGTTACAGACAGAAGAGACCTATTGGGTCACCTTACCCTGCTCACGCCCGTGTCAGGTTGTTGAGTTCTTTGTCTAATTCTAAATGAGTCAAGCAAAAGGGACTCCATCACTTTGCTTGGCACGAGTCTAAAAGACCTCACTCTTGGGAATTTTATTCTAACATGTGACTTACATTCTCTTTTGCTTATTTTCAACACTTTATTTCTTGTTATATCTGCTTGGCCCAACATAAATAATTCCACACCTATCTTCACATTTAGACTTTTCAAATGCTTGTTATAATATCAGGCTGAGGGTCTGTTCCTCCATGGGGATATACGCCTGTAATAGCCTGCATGCATGCCTTGGCTGGTGGACTAGAGGCTACATTTACCTCCATTGTACCACCAGTGCATTGCTACCTCCTGATTAGAAAAAGAGGCCATACTGGAGATCGGAAGGGTGTCAAAGACAAAACAGGTTTCAGAGTTTGCGCTCACATGCTCCATATCTAGGGCTGGTGCAACAGGGACCACGTGCAAGGGGATTGTGCATCTCTCCCTGCCTTCAATGTTTCCCTCATGCTCTCCGATGCCCAGGTAAATACACATTGGCTTTTTCTCAAGAATATTTCAACTAGTTTCCATTTGAGATTAGTGCACTTGCTGCTAGGTGTTTATACAGGTATGTTTCCAAAACTGCAAAATCTACCTTTACATGTCTTCCCATCAAACTGGAGTGTAAATCCGATGGGACAGCTGCAGTGAACTCCAGTCGAGGTGTCTTTGCAAGTGCGGTCGCATCCACCATTATTTACAGCGCATGTTTCTAACACAGAAAAAATAAAGCAAACATTTGTACAGAAATGTTGTAAGGGAAATAAAGTAGCATGTGGTGCTAGCAATGGCCCACTCCATTTCTATTCAGCTATATTGTATATTTAGAGAGGGAAGAAAATCTACATTCCTTGTATCTTTTCTTGTCTGCCTAATTTATGCATGTACCAGTTTTAGCAAGACGTCTGGCTGGAGATAGGTAACCACCATTCCTCCCCAAGCCACCTCCAACTTTCTGTGAGGCTTCCTCAAGGGTCTGTCCTTCTCTTCTCCCTGTACACCTTATCTTTGGGAAATTACATCCATAAACACAAATTAAGCTACCATCTCTATGCTCTCTCTCTGCTCCAGACCTGTCTCCTTCTGCCCAAATTAAAATCTTGGCCTGTTTCTCCAACATCTCCTCATGGATGCCATCAGCTCAAATCAACACAGCTGATAAAGAATTCCTAACCCTGCTCCCTAAAACTCTCTCCGTTGCCTTCTTTCTCAATCCCTGTAGAGAACATCACCATCCTATCTGTCAGTCTGGCCCGTAACCTGGGCATCATCTTTGACCCTGCTTTACTTCCACAAATCTAGGGTCAGCAATCAGGGCCTGCAGCAGAGCCAGTCTCCCAACAAAATGATCACAGCAAGCCTGACTGATTGGAAGAATCAGTAGACTGACTTTTAAGACCAGCAGCAGATCATTGGCTGCTCCATGGTTGCAATAGCTCCTGTGCCTGCTGGTTCCGAGCCCTGTTCCTGCCTCACCTCACTCCAGGTAACCAAGTTATGACTCTTGGATCTAATTCCTGAACCCTGAGTTCAGCTCTGACTGTTGGCTCCGGCATAAATATTTATGGGAGCTGAAGAACACCTGCAGTCTGCCAAAGAAACCCATAAACACCATGCAGATGAAGACTATCAGGCTGCCCCCAATCTGGCTACAGAGGACAAAGTGTGGCTCTTGACCAGAAACTTAAATCAAGCCACCCATCCACCAAACTAGACTACCAATACCCGAGCCTCTTCAAGATTATAAAATGGGTGAAGCCAGTGGCCTTCGGATTATAGATTCCCAAGTCCTTGAAGATCCGTCCTGTCTTTCAGATCTCACTTTTAAAGCCCTATATCAAAAACCCATACCCAAACCATTTCAATCCACCACCCACAAAAGTCCACAGATAGGAAAGTACTTGGTCCACTGGATCCTTGACTCCCAGTGAGTGAGGGGAAAGCTCCAGTACTTGGTGGTCTGGGAAGGGTATGCTCCGGGCAAGCAGTTTTGGGAAGCAAAAAAGAACATCCATGCCCTGGACCTATTATGAGAGTTTCATTGGAAGTACCCGGAGAAACCAGGCCCCAAGGCCCCTGTGAGGCACCTTTAAGGAAGGAGTACTGTCAGGAATCAAAGTTTGCAGCACAGTCAGTCTGGAAGCAGGGCCTGCAGCAGATCCAGTTCCTGGGCAGCCTTGCCTCCCTCCAGGTAACTCAGTTCTGATCCTTGGCTCTGATTCCTAACCTCTAACTTTGGATTTGCCTTTTTGCTCTGGCACCTGGGCTCTGACTCCTGGCTCCAGCTCTCACCCTGGGCTCCAATTTCTGGCTACTGACTCCTGTTATAACCACTAGGAGTGACTCGTGCTCTGATCATTAGATCTACTCCAACCACTAGGCACGACCACCTACTCACGGGCAAAGAGATCAGGCTATGTCTAATCCTGCCAATTCTTCCTGCAGAACATCTCAAAGATATGGTCTTTCCTATCCATTCACATAGCTACAATTCTCATCCAAGCTCTCATTATCTCATGTCTCAATTACTGCAATATCCTTCCCTCTGGCCCTGACAAATCCAATCTTGCCCTGCTCGCATTCATTCAAAATGCTGCTGCAAAGAATCTTCCTAACTCATTGCTTTTACCATGTCATCCCCCTTGTCTGCATCCTTCCATTGGCTCCCCATCTCTATTCTATCAAACATAAGCTGTTTGTCTTCACTTTCAAGGCCCGTCACAGCCTGTCCCCACCCTACCCCTCATCTCTCATTCAGCATTGAAAAGTTGACTCCTGTCTCCATCGCCCACTTGAATTTTCAGACAAGCACCTTTGTGCTTTCTCCCTTGCTGCCCTTGACAGTTGGGAGGAACTCCGCATAAACATCTACAAAGCTACCTCATCATCAACCTTCAAAACCCTCCTCAAAACTCTCCTTTGCCGTGATACTGACAAAAAAAAAAAACACCCCACATGACAACCGTTGTGCTCAGACCATTGCTAATCAGACTTACCATATTATCTCATTGTTTCCTTGTATTCCACCATTGATTAGTCTCTATCTATCTGTTGCCTTTGTCTGACATTTACATTGTAATTTCTTTGGGGCAGGGAACATCTTTTTGTTCTGGGTTTGTAACACACACATCACAATGGGGTTCGCTCTTAGGTGCTCCGGTAATATAAATAATAATAATGAGCTCCCTAGCACAGAACAGTGGAGACTGCCCTTCTCCACTGCTAGCCAGCTCCACAGCATGGGTGTGGGGAATGAACTTCTCTTATCTCCCACTGATCTTAACTGGACAGTTGGGAGCGCAATACTTTTAAAAATCAGGCAGCTTATTTAGGTGCCTAAATATGGATTTTGGAGCCTAACTTTAGTCTCTGATTTTTGAAAGCTTTCACCTCTGCCTCCACTACTTTGATGAGACTGCCAGCAGGAATAGTAAATGATCAGTGCCAGCTGTGGAGATGCGTTTGTGACCCAGATATCTGTTCACTCGGAACCGCACTGAGAGCACAGGGACTTGTTCCATAGTCCCCTGGATACACCTTTGGATTAAACAGAATACAACTAAATTTAGTTCGTACTGAAACATTTCAGGAGAGGGATGATGTGTGGCACTTCCCTAGGAGACGAAAAAAAGCGAAGCATTGGAAATTTCTTGTTGTACTGTGGGAATGTGCTGCCCCCCTCCCCAACTCCCTATCAGCTACAAAATCAGGGGTGAACTCCAACTCCAAACAAACCTGTCCTTACCGTCCATTTAACCCTTCAGTACAAAGAGACACATACGGGAAAAATAGTGCACCTTATTGTTAAAGGGACAAAACAAGTTTAGAGGACACTGCGCCTGATTCTCGTCTTCCATACTCCAGATTTATAACTGTTGTAACTATATACCTCAGGGAACCAGTTAAAATACTGGAAGTCCATTGACCTACTCACAATATGGTTAAAGACTGTAATATAGATGGAATCTAACCATGCTCCCCTTGCTGAGTTAAAACCTTGGACAGTCACAGACATTAGCCCATATACAAAGATAGAGATAGGTTCTGTCCACACTATAATTTATCTCTATGGTGATTGGGTCCCCTAACTTAGCTAGAGCTGTAAGGTCAGGGAGTCTGAGTAGAGAAGAAGAAGAATTATATGAAAGTGCTTAACATTATGGGAAGCATCTAAAGAGACTAGAACCCTGCTTTCCAGCAGGAGGTGGATGTTCACAGTGCATGTCTCAGAGGTAGGAAGGATAGTCTCGTTGAAGCACTGGACTAGGACTCACGAAACCCAGGTCAGTTTCCAAACTTTTAGTGGGACTTTGGGCCAGTCCCTTAAATCCCTCTGTGCCAATCAAAATGGCCAGTACCAAAGAGATTAAAGGTTTTGAATTTAATCTTACTCTAAAAGAAATCATCTGACTAGGAGTTTGGTGAGTTTTATATTCAAGCTCTGAATAGCAGAATAGTCATAGACTGGGGAACTTAGTGGCGACGGCATAGGTAGAGAGCAGGTTTCTTGGCTCTGGTTCAGCTCATACTGCTGTATGTCTCGAATACTATACATGGTTACTTATATACTATCGGGACATAGCCTTTCCTTAGAGGTGAGCGAGCATCCATTGAGTTCAATGGGTAGTGCATGTCTCTCCAAGGGCAGACTTCAGCCCATAGTCACAATAGCTATGTTCAATGACAGCTACCCAATACAGTAAGGGTTCACCATGTACGACTAGTTAAGAAACCCTACAGCAAAACAAGATGGGCACTTTTACCCATGATCAGCCGCCGCTTTACTCGCTTATCCACATCAGCTCCTGCTGTGGCATTGCTCTCAGAGATCTCAGCTACAGCCTCCTCTCTTTCTGTAATGCAAGTACATGGGGGGGGGGGTAAAAAAAAAATCAGTGAGTGGTAGTGTGACTGTTGGTACCAAATCCAGTGGCCAACTATCTTGTACAACATTCCTTTTGAAATCCAATTCTAAAACAAAGCTAAGCTCTACTATTAGTTGAATCATATATCATAAGCAGAAACAGTCAGAAATAAACACTTAAAAACAAACAAAAAAACATATTAAAACTCCCCAATTAAAAATCTGATAGCTCTTTTTCTTGTTTAGTTTTCATTTGCTTTTCAAAGACCCATGTGTTCACCTCAGAAACCTTAAAACATAGTAGCTGTGATGAACAGAACAACAAAAGGGTTAATCAGAGATCAGATGCCACATACCAGTGTCCTGCCATCCTGATCACCCACTGGCTAATGAAAGAGATGACTAACTATGGCTGGGTTTTTGTTTTTAATCAATGGTCAGAAACTGATCATCAAAGCATTTGTGTTCATCCACCAAAGCATTTCTTTACATAAGAATGGATGCCTTTCTAACAGATATGCTTTAGTTCAATCGGATGTTATGGGTTTGATGCAGGAATTGCTTGGTGAAGTTCTTGGGTTATACAGGAAGTCAGATTAGATGACCCTAGAGGTCCCTTCTTGACTTTACGAATTTATGAAAACTAAGAAAATGGAAAGGAATTGTCCCCTGGTTAATAGCACGTGTGATGCTTCACAGGTACCAGAACAAAATATACTTAAAAACAGAAGTTCTTTTTTTCTTAAACATTCTGGGCCAGTTCTTCTGTACTTTTCATGAAATCAGAAAGCAGCCTGTAAGGTGGAGAATCCATTAACATAGGGGAACCTCCATGGGATGTAAAGCCAGTACAATCAGCTCGACTCCACCTTCTTCTGGCCTTTCCTAGCGCTCAAGTGCTCCCCAGATAGTGGAATGCTCCGCAAGGGATTTCCTGCAGGCATCACTTAGAGCAGCCCTAAAGTTTCTCTAAATTATGCCAGGGACCAAACTGGATCCAAATTCAGGGTCGGGGGGAGCAGAAATGTGACCTAGAACCACTTTTCCTTCACAGCCAGGTCTTGTGTCAAGCACCGGTTGGCCAGAACCATGGATCCGGCCTCTGCTTTCAAAGATCTTGTCGTTTTGGCCTCTATGCAATTTTTCAGCAATATAACTGGAACATTTTACTCTGCAGAGATGGTAACATTTTGAAACTCATTTACATGCAAGTCATCAATAGAAAAGAATTCATCCACTGCTTACTGACCAAGGCAGGTTTTCCCATCCGATTGCACTGTGTACTTTGGGTGGCATCCACAAATGGGCCCATCATCAGCATCCTCACATGTATGCTGACACCCACCATTCCCATGATTGCATGTCACTGGAAAGAAAACATACAGTGAAGCCTCAAATTTCCAGATCACTGCACAGGGCTGAATTTACCCTTCTCAAGTGTGAATGTTAACATGACTCCCAAACTAGAGCTTTCAGTACTAATTGATGGATTTGTACAATGACATTCTGAAAACCTACTGATTTAATTTGATATTTCACTTCATCAAAAACATATAGTCTAAATATTGTATCATCCTAGCACATCCATAGATACAACTGCCAAAATTAGTGATCAACTGCGGAAATAACAGAATTCTATTTGTTCCCTTTAAGGATCAGTATGAATTTGTTGCTTACAAATGCAGTCCCTCAGGTTCCTGGCCAGTTCAAATCCAGGTCTGCATTCACATGCCACTCCTCCTTTCGGTGCTTCTCTGCAGATATGGGCACAGCCATGGTCTTTATTCATGCAACTCATGCCATCTGCAAAACAGTACAAATATCATAAATCATCAGTATCCTCAGTGACTTGAGATGCAGGTAACAGTTCAAATACAAACATTAGCCCAACTGTAAGTAAACAGCAGACAACTTGTACCTCTTGAAAGAATCTCCTGTAACTGAACAAAAGGAAAAAAGTATCAACTGATATACAAGAAATAAAAAGAACCTGATACTGCTAAAGGCTAAGCAAATGGCCTGCAAGGTGATTTCCCTCTCCTAATCCATTGTCTGTTTGTGTCTTAAGATCTCCGGAGCAGGGACCTTCCATCTCTGTGTTTGTACAGCACCCAGCACAATGAGACCACAACCTTCATTGAGGCCTTTGGGTGCTACCATATTAATGGTACTACTTGGGTGCTACCATATTATTTATTAGTAATAATAACTCCTCCTCTTCCTCCCACATATTTTGATAGGAATTGAGAGATACTCAGTACCTTGCAGGACCAGGCACTAAGGCTGTCATTTCCCTTTTACTCTTCCCATAAAATAGCAAAATGAGCTGTTGTGAGGCAAGGGAATGTCCTCATTTATTCAGAGACATACAAAATTCAAACGCTTCTTCTCGCTTCTTTTCAAATTACTGGCCTTGATCCATAGAGTCACAGAGCCACATTTCCATTGGTGGTTATCAGCGGACCCAGCAGTCACACATACTGTACCCATGGGCAGCAAAGAATTTGCTGTTTTGGGAGCATCTTAACCTTTTCTGACATCTACTGGATTCTTTCTAATTCCAACCCGTACATTTTAACAACACCTCTGGAGAGTCATCATGATGTTTTATATATAACTGCACCTGTGTGCTGTGTCTCTCACTTGCTGAATAGAATGTAGTACAAGCAAGTGCAGTCTGGATCCAAATGAATAGAGTAATGTGACATTAGTTGACTTTTTCTTCTCTTTGGTGTAGCTTATAAAAACGTCTTGTTGTTTTGTCTCTGGCAGTTATGAACCGTTCACACCCCAGCACGCAATCTGCAGGCTGCTGCGGTGACTCATTGGCCTCTGCCAGAGAGAGGCTGCAGTCAATTAAACAATGAGGAAATGTTCCCAGCATTATAAAACCTTCTGCCTCTGTCCAGTGTTTCAGCTAAATCCATGCCCCAGCCACTGGCAAGGCTTTACCCTGCTTCCCAGCATTAAAAGAGCCAAAGTTTATTTTAACTCTATGTGCCATAAAGGCTTCATTGTATCCCAAAGACTTTCTGATGCAAAGGTTCGTCCCCTCACTGGGATTTCCTAATCACCAAAGTCCAGCAGTAAAAACACACAACTGCTCTGTTCTTTTGTTCTCCATTCCTTTCGAATTACTTACAAAAATAACATCTCTTATAAGATTATGGGACAGATCCTCTGGTCTGGCTGAGCTGTGCTCGCCACAACTTGGGAAGGGAGCCACTTGGGTAGCTTGAAACCACCAGAGGATCCGACAACTCTCCAGGAGCCTCATGCATTTAGGCCAGGTTTATGCTTGGGGGTGGGACTTTAATCTCATTCGTTTTCTTAGGGCCAAATGCTGTGAACAGGGCAGAGTCACTGGGTCCTGGAAGGCCCATTGAACCTTCCTTCATAGCTGGTGCAGCAGCCTCTGTACTCAACACTGCAAACTCCAATAAAGTAGCCTCCATAGCTACTGCAGCACCACCTCTGCAAAAGCGGGGTTGGAAGGTGGATGGGGGTTCACCATGGTCCTTATCTCGAGGATCTTACAATATAAAAAGGAGTTAGCAACCCAAGCTACAGTGCGCTATTACCATCTCTGCTTCTAGTACTACTGATATACTATCAAAAAGGCAACAATATATCAAAGAGACAGAATGGAATCATGGTTGGTAAATCCAAACTCTCCTTGAGGATTCTGAATGTTAGGGAGGAAGGATGTTGCAGAGGTTAGAGCACTTCCTTGGGACTTAGGAGACCTGGGTTCAGTTTTCCTGTTCCACTTCCTGTGTAACCTTTGGCAAGTCTCTCTGGGTCTCAGTCGCCAGCTGTAAAATGTAAACTATAAAAGTTCCCCAGCACTGTCCTACCTCATGGGGTGTTGTGAGAATAAAGACATTAAAACTCGGTAATGAAGACTTTATATGTACATAAGATAGATCGATAGAAATGGGACTTAGGCATCATCTGTAAGGAATTCAGTGCCTGGACTTAGCTCCTTGAAGACATTTGTTCACATTGCAAAGCTGTTATGGTGAAAAGAAAAGGAGGACTTGTGGCACCTTAGAGACTAACAAATTTATTTGAGCATAAGCTTTCATGAGCTACAGCTCACTTCATTGGATGCATACAGTGGAAAATACAGTGGGGAGATTTATAAACACAGAGAACATGAAACAATGGGTGTTACCATACACACTGTAACAAGAGTGATCAGGTAAGGTGAGCTATTACCAGCAGGAGAGCGGGGTGGGGGTGGGGGTGAACCTTTTGTAGTGATGATCAAGGTGGGCCATTTCCAGCAGTTGACAAGAATGTTTGAAAAACAGTGGGGGTGGGGGGGGGAATAAACATGGGGAAATAGTTTTACTTTGTGTAATGACCCATCCACTCTCAGTCTTTATTCAAGCCTAAATTAATTGTATTCAATTTGCAAATTAATTCCAATTCAGCAGTCTCTCGTTGGAGTCTGTTTTTGAAGTTTTTTTGTTGAAGAATAGCTACTCTTAGGTCTGTAATCGAGTGACCAAAGAGACTGAAGTGTTTTCCGACTGGTTTTTGAATGTTATAATTCTTGACGTCTGATTTGTGTCCATTTATTCTTTTACGTAGAGACTGTCCAGTTTGGCCAATGTACATGGCAGAGGGGCATTGCTGGCACATGATGGCATATATCACATTGGTAGATGTGCAGGTGAATGAGCCTCTGATAGTGTGGCTGATGTGATTAGGCCCTATGATAGTGTCCCCTGTATAAATCTCCCCACTGTATTCTCCACTGCACGCATCCGATGAAGTGAGCTGTAGCTCATGAAAGCTTATGCTCAAATAAATTTGTTAGTCTCTAAGGTGCCACAAGTACTCCTTTTCTTTTTGCGGATACAGACTAACACGGCTGCTACTCTGAAACCTGTTATGGTGAAGTAGTTCTCAAGCAGCTGCTGCCCGTGGTAATAGCAATCCTAGATATCAGTGCTGAAGCTTATTTACAGAGCTTTAGGCATGACTTGCAAAATGTCCACACATCACTATGGGCCTCCAGCCTAATCCATCATGAGTGTCACACTGCACTGAAATAGCGTAACACTGCAAAAAGTTCTAGCATGATACAATATATACAAATCACATACACACATACACAACCCTTGCAACAGCACAACTTTTGGCTGGAATGTGACTGCAAAAGAAAACACAAATTTTCATATTACAGAAATGTTGGGGGTTAAACTATTAACTCTCTCATATGGCTTAGTAGTGCAGAGCAGAATACTCTATATCCTTTCTGAATCCTCTTATATTGCTAAAATTCGGGAAGCAGCAGAGAAAGACTGACTGCTTTTTCTTTTTAGATAATATAACCACTTCAAGAGGATTCTAGTCAGTTTATTTAGGCTTGCTGGCTAATCTTATTGAGGGCCCAATCCTGCGCCAACTGAAATAACTCCCATTAACTTCAGTGGAAGCAGGATCGGGCCCTGAATAAAAAAAAAAAAAAAAATCAGAGACAAGACTCATTGTGTAAAAGAAAATAGGTAAAGTTTTCCTTAACCTATGCATTTTCAAAATATCCTCTCTTTGAAGCAATACTATTAAATGAAGAAAAATAATTTGTAGTGGGAGCTGGGGTCAACCTTTCATAAACATTCAGTTACATTTTAATCAGGCAATTAGTTTGCATATTATATTTTTGACATCCCAGTTTTAGGCTACAATATTCTTCCTCTATTAAGAAAGCTTTAAGTAACAAAGGAATGGATGCTACGTTGCTTAGATTATTCTGTTCTATTGGCTTTTTGATTCCTTTCCCACAGTGAGAACTTTGTAGAACCGTAACAAGACAATGATGCCTCAAATCCGACAGAATATACAAAAGAGCCCAAAGATCCCCACATGAAAGCTAACATCCACTATTATGGTGTCAATCAAGGATCTGTGCAGCACATAAGATCACAAATTAGCCTTATTAACTCTAGTGTTTTTGTGATATTTTTAAGTTTAAACATGCAATATGATCTGTCTGTAAGCTAAGAGGTGTTAAGAAAGCATTAAGAGAATTAACGGATTAGTTTCTGTTAGCAAAGTAATTTCTTTGTGTGCATTCATCTCCTGAAGAAGAAACTGTTAAACCAGGTACTTTGGTAAAGTTCACTGAACTCGAACAAATGGTTTAAATGCTGAATTGGTAATTGCTCAGTTCTGTGCATGTGGAATTCAGTCACTTCTCCACCAAAAGTTAAAATGGACCTTACAAAATGAACCACATTTTAATAATAAAATACCCAGGATCTGACTAGTTAAATGTGCTTTCCAGGACCATAAAAACAAAATCTAGTTGACTAAAAAGAGGATATTTTATGGAGAAATGCATCCAAATGTTTTAACATTTTATTTGCTATAAATCAGTCACATTATTTCACAGGGCTGTTTAAAATCAGTTCCAATGAACATTTTATATTACATAAAATATATATATAATATATTATATAAATGTCAATGTATCTGTACCTGATATGAGAATGAGCAAAGTGATTCAATTCTTATGCAGTCATATCAGTGGAACTGTATAGGAAATAAGTCAAAATGGTATTTGTCCAGCCAGATGTACACCCAGTTAGCAAGCCATGCTAAGCGGTGAGGGAAGGTGCTGCATCAAGGCTGGGTCATACTCATCATCAGAATTGCCATTCCGTTGTCAACACTCAGGGTCAAATTCTGGACAGTCTTGTGCAGGCGCACAAGGAGGTGTGGGGAAAGGATGTCCCTCTACAAAGAGCGACCAGAATCTTGGTGCTGCCCTGCTTGAGCACAAGCCAGGGGAATGCCAGCACCATTAGCAGAGCTAGACATCCCTGGAGTGCTGCATCACTTCCAACAAACTGGAGAATGGGGCTGGTCCTGTGTAGAGTGCATGCTTTACCCTGTTAAAGGGAGCAGCATTTCCCACTCCCAGAGACATTCTGGCTGCCTAGGTCTCCACAGGTAAAATGTCTCCAGGAGTTGCTGCTGGTGCGGTGCCTCTGTGCACTAGCCTTCAGGTGGCACGGCTTTAAATCTAACCCTAATGAGCCAAATCCTGCAGCTCTTATTCACGCCCATTGATTTTGGCCCAAAAGAAGTAAATAACCGTGGCTTGTGTGACATACTGCGATGGTCTGTGATGGATTCCTGAGCGGAGACGGATTATCACTAGAAATGATAATAAGAGGATACATCATGGTCACAACACTTATTTCTATGTGTATTTCTTATTTCTAAAACCCCATGTGCATGGCAATCCCCGGGAATCTGCTAACTCGGTATTATGAAGCAAATTAAACAACAAAGAGAAAAGCCACAGGTAGGTAAGTGATTTATCGCTATTACTGATGCAATGTCCTCACAAAGCATTTGTTCTGTCGCTTACAGCTGAAGAGGAATAAATCCAGGGCATGTAATCAAGGAAAACCTATGATTGTGCATAACTCAATGGGAGGTAATGAGCCCAGCTGACCTACGCAAGGCTTAAACAGAGCCAGAGAACCATCTGGAGCACCACTCTCCTCTGGATCCACCCCGCTACAGTAGATAACTATCACACCTGACTATTGCCTCTAAAAACTCCTGCAGTGTCCCAGCTCACAATCCTGAGCCAGACAATGTGGAGCACAGCAGATGTGGGAGGATGGATTCCAGGAAACTGATAATCCAACGCAACATCACCATGCAAATCAGCTGGAGCAACAGAACAGCCACTCCGTTGCCTTCTCATTCTATCCACAGGCCAGGACTCCATATTTCTCCTGCCCCACTTCCACAACCTCCTTACTCTGTTAAGCTGCTTATATGAACCACATCAGTGCAGAATCAGAGAGTCCACAAACATCAACAGATTTTACAGATGGCAAACTGAAGTACAGGGAGATTGAGTGACTTCCTCAAAACTACACAGGAAATCTGTGGCAAAGCAGGGAAATAAACTCAGATCTCCTGCATCTGAATCCTGTGCCCTAAATACATGACTATTCTTCCTTATTACAGAAGTAGGCTAAGGGAGGTGGGTACAAATGTCAAGGGAGGAAGAAAGAGAAAGAGAAATGGGAGGAGGGTCAGAGAAATAGGGGACAGGGATAAAGTGAAATATGGGCACAGAAGAGATTACAAGTATAGAAGAGGAGAGAGGTGAGGCTCCATCATGGGGTAGAAGAAAGAAAGAAGAAGAGGGAGATGGAAAATAGGTAACCATGGAGAGGTGGTTTAAAACTTTTTGGGTTTTCAATGAAAAACTGAAATCTGAAAAAAAAATGGTATTCTCAAAGCATTTTAGGTAAAAATATGAAGTTTTTGGTAAAAAAATTATTGGCTTCCACAAAAGTGAAAAATTTGACTTGAAAAGAAAATTTCTACTGAAAAGGTATTGGTTTTTCACTTCCAGTTTTTCAATGAAAAAGCAGAAATTGTTGACCAAAATTAAAATTTTCAGAAAAAAATTACTTTTTGGTCAAAACCACCCTTTTTTGGCAAACAAATGTTTTGACAACAAATGTCTGACCAGCTTCAATGTCATGGAACATGGGGAATCAGTCAACCAAAAAATGAGGAAGCAGGTGAAGGGGAAAGAGACAGCAAAACAGAGGAGAACAAGAGCAGCAAGTCAATGGATCCTGGGAGAGAATTTGGGGAGGAAATGGAAAAGATACAATGAAGAATGAGGGGAAAAGAGTTGTTACTCCTGCTGGAACAGGACAAATGGGGAAGGCAGAGTTCTTTTCAAGACTTACTAAAGAAGAGACATAGAAAGAGGGAAGAGCTCTCCACCAGGGTTCAGGTACAGACATGCGTTAAAACAACTGATTTTGCCTTTCAATCCATCAGACAGTATCCAAATTTGAATCTGATTACCCTGTAAGGTATTTACCATCCTGATTTTACAGAGGTGATTCTTTTACTTTTTCTTCAATTAAAATTCTTCTTTTAAGAACCTGATTGCTTTTTCATTGTTCTTAAGATCCAAGGGTTTGGGTCTGTGTTCACCTATACAAATTGGTGAGGATTTTTATCAAGCCTTCCCCAGGAAAGGGGATGTAGGATTTGGGAGGATTTTGGGGGGAAAAGATGTTTCCAAGCAGGCTCTTTCCCTGTTATATATTTGTTAGACACTTGGTGGTGGCAGCAATAAAGTCCAGGGGCAAAAGGTAAAATAGTTTGTACCTTGGGGAAGTTTTAACCTAAGCTGGTAAAAATAAGCTTAGGGGGGTTTTCATGCAGGTCCCCACATCTGTACCCTAGAGTTCAGAGGGGGGAAGGAACCGTTCATCTTGGTGAGGAAATACAAAGGAAAAAGGATCCTCTCTCTCCCACGGCAGTCATTAAGTTTGACAGCATTCCAGGCTCTGATTCTACAATGGATAGCATGACGGCTGTCTGCAGAGCCCCCCTGAAGTCAAGAGTATTCTGGGTATGTCTACACTTAAAATGCTACAGCAGCACAGCCATGCTGCTTTAGCACTTCAGTGTAGACACTACTTATGCTGATAGGAGCAGTTCTCCCATTGGTGTAGGTAATCCACCTCTCCAAGAGGCAATAACTACGCTTACTGAAGAATTCCCGCAAGGTGGGAGGGACCAGAACCAGGTCTCCAGCCCGACATCTACACTGCAATTTTATAGCCCCACAGTCCAACCACCATGAGCCCATCATCTGACCAGGGCCAGCCACAGGTGTCTTGTTGCAGTGTAGACATACCCTCTGGGGCTGGCAAACAATGAACCTCTTCTCTTGTTGAAGAGAACTCTAAATGTTTGTGAAAATGCTTAAGAGTCTGCTATGTGCTCCCATAAGAAGTTTCTGCTCACTGTTTGGAAGGAACGGACCAGTACCTTCGGAATGGTGAATGCATGTGTGCTGGTTGTCACTCAGGAAGAACCCTGCCTTACAGCGACACTCATAGCTCCCCACGGTATTGACACAAAGGTGCTGGCAACCTCCGTTGTTGAACATGCATTCATCCGTATCTGAAAAATAAAGAGACTGGATTTGTATCTGCACGGCTGCATTTACTGTCACTGCTATAAATCAGTGCCCAGAGGTTGATCTCAAAGCGTGCAACTAGTATAGATAAAAATAGATGTTTGTTTTACCAAAGCCCCAGTGGGTCTATAGATCAGGGCATTTAAAGAAGATTTTCATTTTGAGATAGAGTTGGAGGAAGAGAAAATTGTTAAAAACCTCAGGCTCAGGTTCAAGCGAGAGACAGGTAACCCAATTTGGATACAATTTGCATCATCACACGGAACCTTCACCCAAACTACAAGCCAAATGCTAGGTCTTTTCTGAAGTTTAAGAATGTCTGATTAATTATCCTCCACCTCCTCATTTCACCTCATTGTCTCTTATTTTGTGGATGCTTCTGTATTTCCGGGTTGTGGCCAGGGACAGAAGCAAAAGTTACTGAAATAGTTTAAGGAATGCTGATCTTGTAATATTTATGGTCTCATGGCCTCACCAGAGGCAGGAAGTATGGGGAACCTCAGGAGAAAGTCTGTTTTTGTAGATATCTATCTAATTTGGCAGAACCAAGAGATACGAAGAGTAGAAAAGCTCCAGCTAAGTCCTTGAACATTGAAGTGCTCATCTCAACCTCCAAGCCTTTTGAATTTTACCCATCACTGATTTAAGCTTTCTGTAGCCTCTTGTTATGGTATAAACCTTACAGGTCTGATTTTCAGAAGGACTGGGCACCAACAGCTCTCATTGATTTCAGTGGACGTGATGGATGCTCGACACCCAGGAAAACAGGTCATAAAAGCGTCATGGCAAAATTCTGCTCTCATTTGCACCTATGTAACCGAATTTGGTGCATTATGTTCTCCCCACTCCGCTCACTGCTACAGTACTAGGGCTAAGATTTTTTTAAATGAGTATTTAACATTTTTTGCATAAAATAGTTCCTAAAAACAGGAAGAAGCCATTGTGTTCTTACCAACAAGTGAAATCAAACACTGCGATAGATTTAAGTTCTCTTGAAACCAGTGGGGCAAACTGAGTACCTAAACCAAGATGGACTTAGCACCACAACATGATCATAGAAAAGAATGAAGATAAAAATTATGTTCCCAGAGGTCTAGATGTCTCAGTCTTAATAGAAACAGTTAATTTTAGTAGTTCGACAGTGATTTGAATCTAAGGAATCAGTATTGAAACAACCACCAAGACTTTCCAGTACTGTGGATTTGAAACTCCAGAAAATGTTTCTGCTTTGTGGATCATGGCGATTAAATGGAATATTGTCTTCTCTCTCCAAAAAGCAATTGTCTGTTCAGCTAAAATCCAGCCACACGTATCATGTCTTCAGGAATACAGATGTGGCTTGGTTAACAAAAAGGTGGGATGAACTAAGTAAGTAAACAGTTTAACATAAAATGAAGCCAAATTTGCTGCACGTCAAAATATCTATTTTAATTTTAAATCATATCTTTAAAGGAACACTCAAAATTAGAAGGTCTGTGATTTGAACTTCATTGTTTTAAAGTCCATATTATCCTTTATATGCTCCCCACCTCCCGAACCATTGCATCAATAATGTTGTTCTTTTCAAAACAATCAGCCAAGCAATAATGAGAAACCCTATATTAACACAACAGTGAGCCAGTTTCTGTCCTCAGTTATAGCTGTGTACATTCAAGGTATCTCCAGTGAAATTACTAAAATCAGAATATGATCAGATGTATTCATGTGCTAGAGAAGTTCTTTGTATGGAGAGAGAATATGCCCCTTTATTGCCTTATTAAAGAGGTCAGGTGCTCACCCAGTTGACAGAGTAGCAGCCGTGTTAGTTAGTCTGTATTCGCAAAAAAGAAAAGGAGTACTTGTGGCACCTTAGAGACTAACAAATTTATTTGAGCGGACGTTCTTGTTAACTGCTGGAAATGGCTCACCTTGATTATCACCACAAAAGATTTTCCTCCTTCCCCCCCCTCCTTCTTGCTGGTAATAGCTCATCTTAAGTGATCACTCTCCTTACAGTGTGTATGATAAAACCCATTGTTTCATGTTCTCTGTGTGTGTATATAAATCTCCCCACCGTATTTTCCACCGAATGCATCCGATGAAGTGAGCTGTGGCTCACGAAAGCTTATGCTCAAATAAATTTGTTAGTCTCTAAGGTGCCACAAGTACTCCTTTTCTTTTTTTCATCCAGTTGAGTATCCTTAATATGAACCTCATGGAACTCTACTTGTGTGTTTAAATAAGTGTGAGAGAGGATAAGACACTCTTCCTAATATTAAAAAGCATCAATAAATAGTTCAGTTGCTTCTGCCCAGACTAAATGGCTACCCAGCTTTGGCATATGCAAGGGTTTGGTAGTGCAATCCTTGGGACTTAGTGCCTTCCCCATCCTCTCCCATTTACACACCAACAGATATGACTTTGTCTATGGGCTAGCCCCTTAGCTGATGTAAACTGATGTAGTTCCAATGAAGACAAAGCAGCTATGCTAAACTACATCAGGTGAGGATCTTGACCTAAATATTTAATAGAGGCTTGGTCCCATTACTAAAACACTGCGTGCTAATCTGAAATATCTCATCACCCTTTGAAGGCTCACAACAGTCTTCAAATTCTGCAATGGGGGCCAGTCCCTTCCCCAACAGGAGTGGAAATCTCCTGAGATAACGTACCCAGTGATGGCCCCACTGCTCAGGGAGTGATGAGCAGTATTTGTAGGAGGTGCACACAGGTCCACACATTTGTGTGAAGGGAGACCCACTACACGGTTCCACCAATCATTGCCCACCACGGAGCAGCAAGCAGGAGCCACAGGTACCACCAGAGCCACAGAGCAGAAGGGTGATGCAATGGTTGGGATTCAGGAAAAACTGGGTTTTATTCCCTGCTTCACCACAGACTTCCCAGATAACCTTGAGCAAGTCACTTATCTTTCCTGTACTTTGGTTCCCCAACAGTAAGATGGGGCCAATAGGACTCCCTTACCTCACATGGGTATTGTGAGGACAAATACATTAGAGATTGTGAGGTGCTCAGATAGCACAGAAATGGGGCACATATAAGATATATAAATGGGAGGGTGAGGCATAGCTCCTCCATTACCTGGAGAAAGGATTCCTTTCTCCCAACCCCAACACATGGCTGGGCATGGACCCTAAATTAACACTTCCAAAAAAATAGGAAATGTTCTGGGTATTAAACAGGTCAATTTACTAAAGCTTCCCTAAAGAAACTTGTTAAAAGAATAATGAAGGACACTTTTCAATTTTTAATCCAAAGAACTCAAAGCGGTTAAGAAAAGTGTGTCAGTATTATCCCCCATTTTACAGATGGGGAAACTGAGCAACAGAGCAGTCACACTGAGACTGAAATGTCAAATCCTGGAATTCCTGTATCTAATATAAAGAAAAGGAGTACTTGTGGCACCTTAGAGACTAACACATTTATTAGAGCATAAGCTTTCGTGAGCCACAGCTCACTTCATCTGAAGTGAGCTGTGGCTCACGAAAGCTTATGCTCTAATAAATGTGTTAGTCTCTAAGGTGCCACAAGTACTCCTTTTCTTTTTGCGAATACAGACTAACACAGCTGCTACTCTGAAACCTGTATCTAATATGTATCATTCTTGTTAAGACATCTTATCTAACACAGCATCCAGGAATCACAGGCTTTTTACTTTCACAAAATTAAAAAGGGATATATTAGCATCAATATTTGCAATGTTAGCAAGCATGTTCCTTACCGAGACAATTATGGCCATCGTGAGCCAACATGAAGCCATCATAACAAGTACAGCGATAATTGCCTGGAATGTTGAAACATTCATGTACACAGCCTCCATTGAAGTCATTATCACATTCATCAATGTCTGAGGGATAAAGCAAAAGTCAATCTGATAAATGCTTCTTGGTTTGGCATAGACAGGTCCTGACATGATTGTATAAGTGTGAACAGTAATTGCTCTCTTAAATCATCATTGTCTTGCAAATAGGCTATACTTAATACATTATTTGTTCAATGTTTCTGAAAAATGACAAGATGCATTAGGATTCCCATCCAGTGATATAGTATAGTTTTAAGCTTTCTAAAGCTGCTTATTAAAAAAGATGTTAGATTAAAAATCATGGATCTGATTCTCCTCTGTTTTATGCTGATGTAAATCAGGATTAAATCCATTGAAGTTACACTGACATAGAATCAATTTGAGGGAGAATCAAACTGCATATTTTTAAACAATGACAAATTTCCTTACCTGCATTCATCACAATACTCTCATTATTAAAATGGAAAGAATTTTAACTCTCTAATTTACCATTTCAAGTTGTCTGTTCACTTTGCATTTGACTCAGTTTTGATTATTAAAATGCACAAGTCAATTTAGCTTCTGATTCTCAAGCACTAGCATAAAGCTGCAATGCTTAGGTTGCAAATACTGCAAGGGAATGTTTAAATCCAAATAAACAGTTTTCATTTAAAAAACATTTTCATATGATTCTATTTGACATATTTTCTAAAATCTGTTAACACCCAATCTAAACAATGGTCCTAAATCACCTTTTTTTTTGGATACTTCAAATGAAATGATAAATGACCAACACTTTGTTTGTTTTCTAAATAAAGGAACTGAATATGTAGGACTTCACCTTGCTCATGTTTGTACTAGAAAACAATCTCTAGCATAATACTCCTTAAGCAAAATAAACTAATCACACACTAGAAGCTTTGATTTAAAAAAGACACAAACAAACCAACGAATGATCTTTTTCCCATTTCAATCAACAGCAAAACTCCTAAAACCATTGGTATGTCTGGGACTCCGCTCATACGATGAAATTTGCCTGTGCACATCTTCAAAATCCCACTGACACTCTGAGGTGGTACCTACATCTTCTGCTGCCCATCTGTCTGCACAGGGCAGAATTTCACCTGCATGGTTAGGGCACTGAAGGAAAGAGATAGGAACAATACCCAAAGCCTTTTACAGTCAGACAAAAGTTTCAAATAGAGCTTTTATACTAAAGATGGGTCAAAGCCACAACATCCAGATACAAATTTTGAATCCCTTAATGTTCAGTATGTTTAATCCTAGAGTTCTGGTTTGATCCAAAATAGAGAGAAAGAGTTGGTGCTAAATTCAGATTCAGGCTTCAATTCCTAAATCCCCTGCCATCATGAAAGTTTGGGGGGGTGGATCCAGGTTTTTGGTTTGGACCAATGTCTGCTTTTCCCAGACATCCTGTGATGCTTGTTACACTATTAATAATACTATGAGAGCTTACACAGTTACTATCACCTAAGGATTTCTAAGGGTGAGATTTTCAAAAGCAATGTAGTGACTTTGGACCACAACACTCAGGTACCTAAATGATTTAGGTCTGGTCTTTATACAGTTTTTGTACAGTGCACCTATTACAGTGAGGGGTGGGTTTTGGGGGTATTTTTTGTGTTATTCTGTTTTGGTTTTTTACCATAACAGTTATACCTGTGCAACCTCTGTAAGGCAATAGCCATAACAGTATAAAGCACCTTTATGCTGATATAATTGTATTTACAGTGAGGGGTTGTACCACTTTAACTATACCAGCCCAAGGTCATACAGTAAGTTAGTGGCAAATCCAAAAACAGAACCCAGGTCTCCTGAGCTCTAGCCACTAGAGCTTCATCTATGGTAGCAGTTACCCCAAAACATTACGGTGAAATTTTTCAAACACGAGTCCCTAACAAAGGCCCCCTAAATCCACATTTACATACCTAAATCAGTAGCCTGGTTTTACAAGGCACTGACCATCTACAGTGCTCACTGAAGCCTTTGGGAATCAGGACACTTATTAGTACATGCTCAAATATAGATATAGGTGACTAATTGTAGGTGAAAAATTTGGCTGTAGCCATAGCAAGTGCACTCTGCCACCCTTGTGTCATCTGAGGGGCCCAGGTTGGCTTTTCTCATTTTAGGGTCCAAAAGCCCAATCCTAAAACACATTCTGTTCTTTCTGAGAGGCATTAAGAACTTCAACGGGAATTAAGACTTAGCTTCCAATGTTTCACTGCCTAAGTATGTTTTAAAGAAGCTGCTCATTATAAAAATACCTTAATAACTCAGTAGGTACATGTGCCCCCTTGGGATGAATTAGTCATGGACACAGAGTGAGTGGGTGTGTTCTTCTCCCCCCCCTTCCCAAAACCAAAAACTGTCATGTAAAATCCTGGCTCCACAGATGTTAATGGGAGTTTTTCAGTTGCCTTCAAGGAAGCCAGGATTTCACCCACTGCGAAGCCCAAAACAGTGAGAAAAAGTCAATATTTTTTGCACCATTTTTAATTAAAATTTTAATCAAAACCATCAGTTCGGTCAGAGATTTTTTTTTTGTTTATCAAAAACTGGGTTTCTTAGTACATGCAAAATTTCACTAACCATTCTGATAACATTTTGATAAATATTTTAATTAAAAAGTGATTAAATTTTTCAAAAACAGAAAATGGAAAATGTGTGAAACAGAAAACGATGTTGAAATGTTTCTTGTAATTTTTTAAAATTTTGTGATCCATCCTAGTTATCATTGCTATGCTGCCAATATATTGCTGGCTGGTAATAGGATAGATAATAATAGAGAAACTATTATAATGACATTCTCTAAATTAATGGTATGCCTTCACCTGGAATACTATGGTCAGTTCTGGACATGCCATCTGAAAAAGGCCATAACAAAAACAGAGCGAGTTCCTAGCCAGATGACAAGAATGAGTAGGGATATAGAAAAACCCACACAAAGAGAAATTGAAAAGTTGGGTTGTGTTTGCCTTAAAGAGGAGATGAATACAAGGTGACATGATAAAAGGTATATAAAATAACAATTGGGATAGAAAAGATAGTCTGGGAACTTCTATTCACCCTGTCTCAGAACAAAAGACCAAGGGGATGCTCAATGAAATTCAAAATGAATACAAAGAAATATATTTTCATACAACATGCAATTGACCTATGGAACTCCTTGCCACAATACATAAGACCAAGCAGGATTCAAAAAATAACTCTGTCTATTGCAAGGTTTCTTTCCCCTTCCCCTGGAACAGTTGGTGGGGCAACTGTCAGAAGAAGGACCACTGGTTTCATCCAGTTTGGCAGTTCTTATGTTTCTAAGGCCCTCATGCACATGACTGTAATGTAAGCGACTCCCTGCTTTGAAGCTAGGCTTCTTATTACTGTTTCCCTTTCTAGAAATATGATAAATAGAACAAAAGAAGCAAAGAAATACAGTTTGTTTGTTTTTTGCTAAAGTTTGTTTTTTATGGACCCAATCCAGCTACCAAAGAAGAAAATGGAAAGAGTCATACTGACATAAGTGGAGCTGCATCAGGCCCCTACTGTGCCCAGACGTGGTCAAGACCGTTTTCATGAGAACTTTAATAACTCTGTGATATTGTTCAGACAAGCATGATTTTGCCCCAGTTTCAAACTTACACGTGCATTGTTGAAACCAGCCTCAACTCAGCCTGAGGCACAAACCTTCAGCCCTAACTACAAGAAACTAATACTTCTTTTAAATGAATCAATGCTATATTTGTTCCCAAGTATTGTCAATGGCCAGAAATCAAAGCTGCAGAAGCTATCGGAAGCCTGTATCCCAGGAAAGGGAAAAAAATTCATAGGCAGGAGTTGTAGACCAAGCTGGATGAGCAAGCATCGTAGAGAGGTGATTAAGAAGAAGCAGAAAGCATACAGGGAGTGGAAGATGGGAGGGATCAGCAAGGAAAGCTCTCTAATTGAGGTCAGAACATGTAGGGATAAAGTGAGACAGGCTAAAAGTCGAGTAGAGTTGGACTTTGCAAAGGGAATTAAAACCAATAGTAAAAGGTTCTATAGCCATATAAATAAGAAGAAAACTAAGAAAGAAGAAGTGGGGCCGCTTAACACTGAGGATGGAGTGGAGGTTAAAGATAATCTGGGCATAGCCCAATATCTAAACAAATACTTTGCCTCAGTCTTTAATAAGGCTAAAGAGGATCTTAGGGATAATGGTTGCATGACAAATGGGAATGAGGATATGGAGGTAGATATTACCATATCTGAGGTAGAAGCGAAACTCAAACAGCTTCATGGGACTAAATCGGGGGGCCCAGATAATCTTCATCCAAGAATATTAAAGGAATTGGCACCTGAAATTGTAAGCCCATTAGCAAGAATTTTTAATGAATCTATAAACTCAGGAGTTGTACCATAGATTGGAGAATTGCTAATATAGTTCCTATTTTTAAGAAAGGAAAAAAAAGTGATCCGGGTAACTACAAGCCTGTTAGTTTGACATCTGTAGTATGCAAGGTCCTGGAAAAAATTTTGAAGGAGAAAATAGTTAAGGACATTGAAGTCAATGGTAAATGGGACAAAATACAACATGATTTTACAAAAGGTAGATCGTGCCAAACCAACCTGATCTCCTTTTTTGAGAAAGTAACAGATTTTTTAGACAAAGGAAACGCAGTGGATCTAATTTACCTAGATTTCAGTAAGGCGTTTGATACCGTGCCACATGGGGAATTATTAGTTAAATTGAAAAAGATGGGGATCAATATGAACATCAAAAGGTGGATAAGGAATTGGTTAAAGGGGAGACTACAACGGGTCCTACTGAAGGGCGTACTGTCAGGCTGGAGGGAGGTTACTAGTGGAGTTCCTCAGGGATCAGTTTTGGGACCAATCTTATTTAATCTTTTTATTACTGACCTTGGCACAAAAAGTGGGAGTGTGCTAATAAAGTTTGCAGATGATACAAAGCTGGGAGATATTGCCAATTCAGAGAAGGATCGGGATATTATACAGGATGACCTTGTAAACTGGAGTAATAGTAATAGGATGAAATTTAATAGTGAGAAGTGTAAGGTTATGCATTTAGGGATTAATAACAAGAATTTTAGTTATAAGCTGGGGACACATTAATTAGAAGTAACGGAAGAGGAGAAGGACCTTGGAGTATTGGTTGATCATAGGATGACTATGAGCTGCCACTGTGATATGGCTGTGAAAAAAGCTAATGCGGTTTTGGGATGCATCAGGAGAGGTATTTCCAGTAGGGATAAGGAGGTTTTAGTACCATTATACAAGGCACTGGTGAGACTTCACCTGGAATACTGTGTGCAGTTCTGGTCTCCCATGTTTAAGAAGGATGAATTCAAACTGGAACAGGTACAGAGAAGGGCTACTAGGATGATTCGAGGAATGGAAAACTTGTCTTATGAAAGGCGACTCAAGGAGCTTGGCTTGTTTAGCCTAACTAAAAGAAGGTTGCGGGGAGATACGATTGCTCTCTATAAATATATCAGAGGGATAAATATCGGAGAGGGAGAGGAATTATTTAAGCTCAGCACCAATGTGGACACAAGAACAAATGGGTATAAACTGGCCACCAGGAAGTTTAAACTTGAAATTAGACAAAGGTTTCTAACCATCAGAGAAGTGAAGTTTTGGAATAGCCTTCCCAGGGAAGCAGTGGGGGCAAAAGATCTATCTGGCTTTAAGATTCTACTCGATAAGTTTATGGAGGAGATGGTATGATGGGATAATGGGATTTTGGTAATTAATTGATCTTTAAATATTCAGGGTAAATAGGCCTAATGGCCTGTGATGGGATATTAGATGGGTGGGATCTGAGTTACCCAGGAAAGAATTTTCTGTAGTATCTGGCTGGTGAATCTTGCCCATAGGCTTAGCTGATTGCCATATTTGGGGTTGGGAAGGAATTTTCCTCCAGGGCAGATTGGAAGAGGCCCTGGAGGTTTTTCGCCTTCCTCTGTAGCATGGGGCATTGGTCACTTGAGGGAGGATTCTCTGCTCCTTGAAGTCTTTAAACCATGATTTGAGGACTTCAATAGCTCAGACATAGGTGAGGTTTTTCATAGGAGTGGGTGGGTGAGATTCTGTGGCCTGCGTTGTGCAGGAGGTTGGACTAGATGATCAGAATGGTCCTTTCTGACCTTAGTATCTATGAATCTATGGGTAGCACCTTGAAACTTACAGGGTGGAACTCATACATCTAGGAACAAAGAATGCAGACCATGCTTACACAATGGAAGACTCTATCTTGGGAAACAGTAACTCCAAAAAAGGATTTTAGGGGTCATGGTGGCTAATCAGCTGAACACAAACTCCCAGTGTGATGCCGTGGTCAAAAGGGTTAATTTAATCCTTGGATGTATGACCAGGAAAATCTCTAGTAGGAATAGGGCTGCCAACTTTCTACTCACACAAAACCGAACACCCCTGCCCCACCCCCTGCCCTCCTCCGAGGCCCCTCCCATGCTCTGCCCCTTCTCTGAGGCCCACCCCCTACTCACTCCATTCCCCTCCCCCGTCGCTTGCTCACCCCACCATCACTCACTTGCTCATGGAGTTGGGGTGTGGGAAGGAGGGAGGGCTCCAGCTGGGGGTGTGCTTGCGGGCACTGGGGTGGGGCCAGGGATGAGGGGTTTGGTGTATGAGAGGGGGCTCCAGGCTGAGGCAGAGGTTTGGGGTGTGGGAGGAGGTACGGGCTCTGGGCTGGAGGTGTGGGTTCTGGAGTGGGGCCAGAAATGAGGGGTTTGGGGTGTAGGAGGGGGATACAGGCTGGGGCAGGGGGTTGGAGTGCAGAGGAGGTGAAGGCTCTGACTGAGGGTGTGGGCTCTGATGTGGGGCCAGGGTTGAGGGATTTGGGTTGCAGGAGGGGGGCTCCGGGCTGGGTCTGAGGGATTCAGAATGTGGGAGGGAGCTCTGGGCTGCGGTAGGGGTGCAGGGGGGTGTGAGGGCTGGGGGTGTGGGCTTTGGGGTGGGGCCAGGGATGAGGGGTTTGGAGTATGGGAGGGGGCTCCGGGTTGGGATTGAGGGGTTCAGAGGGTGGGACGCAGATCAAGGCTGGGGCTGGGGCAGGGGGCTGTGGCCCGGGGGGGTGGATCAGGGGTGCGAGCTCCAGGGAGAGCTTATCTCAAGCAGCTCCCAGAAGCAGCCAGCATATCCTCCCTCCGGCTCCTACACAGAGACATGGCCAGGCGGCTCTGTGCACTGCCCCATCCACAGGTGCTGACCTGCAGCTTCAATTGGCCAGGATTCCCAGCCAATGGGAGCTGCGGGGGCAGTGCTTGGGGTGGAGACAGCATGCGAAACCCCCGGGCTGCCCTACAGGTGGGAGCAAGAAGGGGGACATGCCGGCTGCTTCCCAGGAGCCGCACACCGCGGAGGCTAGCAGGGAGCCTGCCAGCCCTGTGGCGCGACGGCCCCAGTTGGACAGTCAACAGTCTGATCAGCAATGCTGATCAAAGCCACCAGGATCCCTTTTCAATTGGGTGTTCCAGTTTAAAACCGAACACCTGGTCACTAAGTAGAAAGGTTATATTATCTCTGTATTTGGCACTGCTACAACTGCTACTAGAATACTGTGTCCAGTTCTGGTGTCCACAAGACCAGAAGGATGATAATAAATTAGAAAAGGTTCAGAAAAGAGCCACAAGAATGACTGAAGGATTGGAAAATATGCCATATGAGTCTATAGTGATAGACTCAAGGAGCTCAGTCTATTCAGTTTAATGAAGAAAAGGTTAAGGGGTGACTTGGTCACAGTACATATGTATCTATGTGCAGAACAGCAATTTTGAAATTGAGGGCTCTTCACACTAGCAGACAAAGGTACAACAGATTCAATGGCTAGAAGCTGAAGCTAGACAAATTCACAGTAGAAATAAGGCACAATCTCGCCTCTTCCAAGCCAGGGCTTCTCAAAAGGATACTGCCCATAACTCTATATCTAAAGTAAATCTAAGGAGCTGGACACAAGTAGTGGCTGCATTTGTTGTCTTTTTAAGATTGTGGTTTTTTAATTATATATTTATGTGTGATTTTAAGTTTGAAATATATCAGATTCCTGGGCTCCATATATGACATGAGGAGTCAACAGCTTGTCACAAATGTTCCCATGAATCCCTTTTGCAGTCCTAACTATGAGTTAACCAGCAAATGGCAATAGGACTGTGTCTGGGGCACACACACTACGGCCAAAGCAGTATGTATTACTGCAGTCAATTTACCTTCACACATTTTCCCTTCACCACTGTAACCCAGTTTGCATGTGCACTTGTACAGCTTTGGAATGTTTTGACAAATAGCATCTGGATGACAGTCATCAGTCCTTTGGGCACACTCATCCACATCTGTTAAAAAAAACAAACAAACAGATTCATGACAGATGTCAGAAGGTGTAACATGAGAATGTTTGGTTGGTTGCTGAATGGTCATGTGCATGTATGTGCACACACACATGCATGTGCAAGAAAGAGACACCCGAGACATGCTTGCATGATGGTTGTATGTGTGGATGTGTGCATATTAGCACAAGCTTGCATGATTATATATATGCATACATTTGCACAAGTATCTGCATTTATACATTATGGGCAAGATCTTCAGGTGCTGTAAATCAGCGTAACTCCATGGAGTTATACTGTACTGTATTAACAGCAGCAGAAAATACGGCCCTGTGTCTCTGTATGGAGCTAAGAATCAGACACACACACAGACAGAATTAATCTATAGACTCCCAAACCACTAGTTATTGAAAAAAAATCATATTTCAAACCTGTGACATCACTCTTAGGAAGCATGACATTCTTTAAACTAACAAAAAGGTCTCACAAAAAATGAACACTCACTCAGTCAAGAGTTTCAAAAATCACAACCCCAGACACGCCAGACTTTTACTTACCATTAAACAGATGGTTATTCAAGTGTTTTTATTGCTCCCAAATTAGCTTTTTTAAATAAAAAGTGAAAGTCACATCTGGTAAGCAATGTTGCTGAAACACACAGCAGGCAGTCACCTTTCAAGAAGCACATAGTATACACAGCTAAAACATCCAGCTGGAAACTTCAGTGCAGGGGGAGTGAGGAATAAGAAAGATCAGCAAAAGAGGAATTCCTGGATATGAAGGAGGAGTTGTAGACGGCCATCAAAGAAGAATGACAGAGAGGGGAAGACATCATCAGAACACGAGTTTCTAGGGCAGCAGACAAAGATGCAAATCAGCACAAACAGAATGAATTCCCATGGATGGTCAAGGGGAAGGAGATCAGCAGAAAAGGCAGTTCTGTAGGAAAGGAAGTTGTAGACGGGAAGGATCTGAGACTGCAGACAAATCAGCAGAAGTGGAGGTCCTTCTTGAGTCTTAATACAGTATTTGGTGGCTATATCATAAGTACCCAAGCTTTCCCCCTTCTTCTCCTTCCTCCCCAATGTGGATCACATTGTAACAGAGAGATTATGAATGGAAGAGAAGGTGTCCCATGAGTCAATCGTACTGATCACCTTCTCCTTCCACATATCACCTCACATCCCGTAGTAACTAGAGCAATTGCTTATGAGGAAGAATATTAATATGGTTTTAGCTTCTTTTAAAGCAGTTTAGCAGCAGGGAACAAGACAACAGGCCAGCATCATATGACCAACTGGCTCAACACGCCATGATCAAATACTCTGCTGAACCTCAATGGCCCACTGAACAGAGACTGCAAATCTTTGGTCTAGATAATAGTGATGGATGCCCTACAAATACCTCTGATCAAGATCATCAGGAAATGAGAGGAAGACCAATGCTGGGGTGGCGAGATTAGCAGAAGGTGGGATCTTGGGACAGGATAAGGAAAACCATTATAAGGGAAGCTTTTGAGTCTTGGGAGTGGTCAGCAAAGAAGGTTCTGGAGGTGAGAGGAATTACCAGAAGACCTTCAATTAGATATGGATGTACAGCACTGAGACAGAAAACTGGTATGGGATGGAGGAGATCAGTTGTCAACAAACCTTAAATGTGTATAAATTAAGCTCATGCATTATCTCAAAGTAACTACTCCCACTCTCCATGTATCTGTCTGCACACTGGGATGTTTGTAGATGTACCTGTCTATGGAGAGCACTGTCACAGAGACGACACACTCAAGAGTGTTTTTCTCTTAAAACTAAAATGCATAAATGTCAAACAGATACTGTGCCTTGTCCATAGTGGTTGTTTCAGGTTTTTAGGGTTTTTTATTATTAATTATTATTATTATTAATTCCTTTGATCTCCAGAATGCACATGAAGAATGGGAGTGAAAAGGCAGCATTAGTGTATATTGCAGAATGAAAGTTGATTTAAAGTTACTGTACACATTGGGTGAGATTTCTTCTCCTACTGAATGTAGTCTGAGCTGGAAAGAGAGGCTCTGGGGAAGGAAACTAAGAGCAAACGCTGCAGTCTTAAACTTGGCAGTGAAACTGCTGTGGAGGAGGAAGATGCACGAAGAATTATTAGGTTTATTCCACATTTAATAGAACATTGTTTAGACTGTGATACATCAACCTTGTACTTCTAGATTTTTTCAAAAACACTAAACATCTGTTTTACTTCTTTTAAATTAATTTTGTTATTTGAAGGATTCCTAGTGAGGAAACAAAACTTTAAAATAATTACCACCATCATAATAAAAGTTCAGTCACAGAAATATTTACCACTGTCCATATTATAAACCAACTAAAGCAACCTAACAGTCCACAACGTTTGCACATTTTAATTCAGATAAATTATTTTTCATCTAATAATCTCATATGTTTGAAAAGTGCCAGCCACCTCTGTTGTGCTATGTAAATACTGTATTCATCTAGGATTTGTCCAGCACCCTGTTCAGAAATGAGAGATTTTTAAAAAATAAAATAAAACTATGTTTTTCCCAATTGAAACCAACACAGATAAAAATAACTGTGAAGTTCAGTTCCATTTCTGAACTCTCCCCATCTTCCAAGGATGTTTTAGAGCTGGAGGTCGATTCAAGCCCATTTCTAAAAATAATAGCAGCTAAGGACTGAAAGAGCAAGTGTAACTTTAGAGAGACAAGGTGGGTGAGGCGATATCATCTTTTATTGAACCAACACCCCCCACCCCAGCACACCTTTCAGGATCTACGGATCCTACACACGGCCATCACAATTTGGTATACCTAGTCCAGTGCACTAAATGCCCAAGGACAATAACAGAAGTTGGTCCAATGAAAGACAGTATTTCACCCACCTTGTCTCTCCAGTATCCGGGGCCTCACGGGACTACAGCCGCACTGCATCCAAGTGTCACTTTCGACATGTGAGCAGTCAATGGGACTACTCCACGCAGCTTAAAGTAATGGATCAAAGCCAAGGTTAAGAAACAAACCCCTCCAGCAGCGCCCTGATCTTCACAGGTGCTGAGCACGGGCAGTGTGGGGCCTGAGCCTTAACTTCCCGCACCCCTGCAAGTCCCACTCATTCCACCGCCCCCCCCGCGGGGAGTAAAGTTAAGCAGGCGCGCAGGTGTTTGCGGACTCAGGCCGGGCCAGCAGCCGGTTTCGGGCGGCGAGGCAAAGAGCGAAAGCCGCTGTCCAGGTCTAGAGGCAGCAGGAGCCGTCTGCTGTCAGCGTCAGACGCCCCGGGCGGCGCCGGGCAGCCGGGCTGCATTGGCGGGGCTCGGCAACGCACGGAACTAACCCGGACGCGGGGCTGGGTCACTCACCGGGCAGGAGCAGCCCGGCGGCGCGGACCCGTCCCCGGAGCAGCAGCAGCAGCAGCAGCAGCGCCGCCCCGGCGGAGCAGCGGCGGCCGGACCCCATCGATCGCGCGGCCGCCGGGGCCTGGCGCGTCCCGCAGGAGGAGGAGGAGGAGGAGGAGTGGGGCGGGGGGGGGAGGTGGCGGCGGGCGCCCAGCCTGCCTGGCACCGACACCCGCCTCGCGCCCCGCTCCTGCTGCCGCGCGGCGTGGGGAGGGGGCGCCGAGGGCCTGGCCGCGGGGTCTCCCCCTCATTGCTCTCATGGGCCCCGCCGCAGCCAGGCACCCTGAGAGGGGAGCCTGCGCTGCCTCCCTCCCAGCGCTCTGCCTACGGGTGTGTGTGTGTGTGTGTGTGTGTGTGTGTGTGTCTCTCTCTCTCACGCACACACACACACACACCTGCCCCCCACCTGCAGATACCACCCCCACCCCCCCCACACACACACACACAAATACCCCACCCCAGAAACACCTGCAAACATCCACAGGCAAGGCCAAATATTCGGTCACAGCCACACCCCCCCCCCCTACAGCTATAGATAAAAGTCCCCCCCCCAACCACACACAAATACTCTGCCTCAGAAACACCTCCGAGCATCTACAAATATTCCCACTTGCACATACAAGCACCGCCACCTAGAGAAACACCTGCCAATGCACAGTCAGACACCACACATCAGCATCCTACGCAGGTCCCACACTTATACACACACCCACACCACCTGTATTCAAACATCTACACAATACCCCATATGCACAGTGGCATTGCTTGCAGACATACACAACCACCACTCACACCCATACAGGGCTTGACAAGGGGTGTCCAAGCAATAGCTGCAGCTAAACTGGCATGAAAATGTTTCAACTGCACATGTAGACAGAGAGAAACTGGGTCCAAAAAGTGATTTCTAATGAAGTCAAACCCATGCAAACGTCCTACACATGCAGTGCACACACACTCCGTATCCATTAATTTACATTCAAACTTACATGTGTATACAGAAGCACTGCACATGAACACACACCCCCTGCATAGATACCCTCGCAACTATTTTGTTAATTGTTCTTATTTAAGTGCTGTGCAAAATAGAGGCAGAGTCCCTGTCGTGCACAGAGACTACCAAGGCCACCACCCATCCATAACCCTTTTTCCTAAGCCAGATATTACCGTGACAGTTTTTCCCACAGCTAGTTTCCTCTGCAGGCAAAGTGGCCATGTTAGCTGATAAAATAACTTTTTTACAAAAAAAATTGTTCCTCCTTTGACCTTTTTGTGCCTAGTGAAGGCTGGTGGGCAGGCTGTATCCCGTTCTTCCCCCTCCTCTTCCCTTTTGTTTTGTTCTGGGCGAAATACCAGGCTGTTTCTAGTTGTAAGGGTGTTTTATACACATTTGTAAATCTTCACTTAGTGAAACTTTCCCTCGGTCTTTGTCTTTGTTTCCTTAATGGTAGCCATAAATTACTGCCTTCCTTTCTCCCTGGAGCATCAGGCTTCATTGCTTTTGAAATGATCAAAGTTATTTTCTTTTTAAATCCAGCTAGAAACAACCTATTGTATATCGTGGACATTTTTAGCGGCAGTCAAACCCCTCTATAAATTCATAAAGCTGCCCATTAAATACTTGAGGGATCCCTCCAGCTTATTTTACCAAATAGAAAGTAGTGGAAAATTAAATTAAAGGACATGGTGGCTGCTGGTTTCTATGATCTTGTGAGTAAACAATATTTATAATACAGCTTTATGCTTCTATAGCATTGTCCATTCAAACATCTCAAAGAGCTTTACATCCATTAATTTAAAAGTCAGAGAACCGGCCTTTTCTATTGGAACATGTCACTATAGACCACCTAATTTTAAAAAGAAAATACTGCTTTGCACTTCTGCAGCACCTTCTTTCCAAGGTTTTCAAAGTGCTTTACATACATTAATGAATTGAGTCTCACATTACTCCAGTGAGATAGAGGGGTAGGTAGAAACTGACACAGAATAAAGTCACAGGTAACACAGGTGTAAGCCATATATGTTAAGCTTAAGCAAGCCAAATTTTAAGGCATAATAAAGACAAAGGGTCTTGTCTCTATGAAACAAAATAAGATAGACCAATACTAAAACAACTTTGGTGGTATATAGAACTTTTTGTCCATAGATCTCAAAGTGTTTTGCAAAGAAGAGTAAGTATAATGCAATACAAATATATAATATTATTATGATAATCAAAAAGCAATGCCAGAGTGTTTTCCTTTACACATGTCCTCTTTGGCTCATCCTTATTTATGGACACAAATCGAATCGAATTTGAAGTGAGGAGCTCAACTCAGACTAATTTATATAATCTCCTTTGACATAACTGATTCTATTAAAGTATAATACAGCATCATAGTGGGAGACTAAGACCCAGAGCCATAAAGAACATGCACTGGGCATGATGAACTCCTATTAGAAGAAAGGTTAGGCAAAAGCTGATGAAGTTCAGAGCCTTATGAATGTGGATTATACAAGCGAGGAGTGAGAGGAAACTGAACTACTCCAAAAATGAGGCATAAAGTAATAAGCTATATTTTTAAAAGTTGCTCTGAAAGCAAGAAGTTGTGAAAAGACTTTTTTTTTTTTAAAGTCCTACAAACCAGTGGTTGAGACACCAGCATGACAGATCTATATGACCAGACTGCTTTCTTGAATTTTTTAATATTGATCCTAAAATCAATTGCTGATTTTTTGTTAGATATATACTAATAGTATGTAGAGTATTTTAATCCTGAAGCTGAATGGTTAATTTTCTCAGTGTATACCTGTAAGCTGCAGTCCCATGTGACTACCATGCTGATATGGATAGAAGTGCCTTGTGTTTGTAGGGTTCCTTTGTAATTAAGGTAAAAGGGATTCTTTCAGGAGGCTGATGGACACAGACAAGACCATGTAAGTTCTCTCTGACTCTAGTTCCCAAACTATATACAGTTTGTGCTGCCTAGTATCACCACTGTGGGTCTCCTTAAGCTCTAGCATGGGCAGAGCAAATCATAAAAATGACTGTTGACAAGAGTAGAGCATGAAAAGGTAAATGTTACTCCTGGAACTCATCACGCAGTCTTCTAGGCTGAGCTGAACTGAGTTGCCTAAAAGCTTAGACTAGAAACTACTCTGCACTCTACGTTCCTTGTAGTCTTCTTTGTTTAATAACAGCCAAGTGTTTTAAGGAAATCTGGATAAATGTAAATTGCAGAGAAGTGAACAGTGAGAACAGCTGTGGGACAGAGATAGTGGGTCATTTTGTTAATTAGTACTTGGAGCTTAATTGGACTCTAAGACACACAGTGCTTATGTGGGAAACTGAGGTTACCACAACCAAAAGAAAGATACCTGTAGGTAGAAGGACAGAGGGGCGAGGGAGAAAAAAAAAGATAACTGAAGGGAATGTCTTCAACATATCATTTTCCCAAAGCTTCACTAGGCTATATAGGTACTTACATGGCCCTCATCTCTTTACCATCTTAGACCTTTTCACCTGTGTGGTTATCAGGCTTTGATTAGCATGATCATCTGAGTTGATCTATTGAAGGATTTTTCATTGGCATCGAGATTCATCATAGTATTCATCACCTCCCAGGTTATTAAGATTGACATAGTGAGATCACAAAGTGGACTTCCAGAAGGTAGAACTTCAGTAAGAGTTGAGTTTGTAATTTAAAGGAGATTGATCCTGCTCCCACTGAAGTCACTGGCACATCTTGAGCAGGATTGAATTCTTAGAGAATTCTTGTGCATGCTGGCAGTGTCAAAGGCCTTATGTGAGTACAAGTGTAATTTGCACTGCCTATGAGTCCCTTTACACTGCCAGGATGGCATAAAGGGATTTTACTGTAACTGAGAATCAGGACCCTTAGCTATTCTTAAAAGGTGTCAGATCCCTGAAATAAATTCAGCTCTGGAATAAATTCCACTGCCACTGATATCAATGGGCATTACACCTGCTCACATTAGGGGTGAATTTGGGACACCTATTTCATTTACTTCAATTTAATCTACCTTCAGGAGTTGGTTCCCAGGGCAGAGAGCATCGTTCAACAGGGACAAATACACTATTTTCATATTATCTTTAGGCAATGATCTGCTTTGTGCAGCTTTCACTTTAACATTTTTAACCATCTAACATTTTAGTGGCATTTAAAATCACCACCTCCAACAACAAACTATAATGCAATAATATACACAGAGCATTTAATGAGATTTTAAGGCACACAATGTCTGCAGCAACACACATCTGCACGTTTGTTAATGACATTGTCCCCTACATAAATAGTGTCAGTGCAGTAAAAGGAGAAGTGCTGTGGAGCCAACAGTCCCTCCATCCACATCCCTCCACCCAATCCCCACTGCTCTTTTTGTGCCAACTGCATGCAGAAGCAGCAGATAGCATTTAGACTCAAGAAAGCTTTTCTGACATCCTTCTACCTAACCAGTCCCCACTGACCTGACCAGCTGGGAATCCTAAGAACTAGGAACCCACAAGGAATTTGGGATGATCAGTTTCAACATTTGAAGACTCAGAGGGTGAAGACTAGAGGCCCAGTTCATAAAGGATTTGGCATTTTTGGTCTCTAATATATAAACTGTAGCACAAATGGGGAAACGTACAATATTTCAGTTCTTTGGAGCCCCAAGATCTCACTGAGTCTCAGGTCAACAGCGCCATCTAGTTAAAGCATTTCACAAATTAGGATTATTTCCCTGTACACAGTGGGTGAAATTCACCCCGCTGCAGAGAATACACGAGATACCCTAGGGCAATGGTTCTCAAACTTTTGTACTGGTGACCCCTTTCACATAGCAAGCCTTTGAGTCAACCTTCCCCCCCCCCCATAAATTAAAACTGCTTTTTTATATATTTAACACCATTATAAATGCTTGAGGCAAAGCAGGGTTTGGGGTGGAGGCTGACAGCTCACGACCCCCACCCCCCCATGTAGTAACCTCGTGACCCCCGGACGGGTCCCAACCCCCAGTTTGAGAACCCCTGCCCTAGGCTAAATTTGGTGCAGGCTGGGGAAAACATTGCCCAGGGAGAGCGAAGAGTAGGTTTTTATTTTGCTGCTGTTAAAAACCCTCATCCATGAAAAAAACCAATCGGAAATCCTTCCAAATAATGAATATTGAATTCCTATATAATAATCAATAAACTGCCATTTATCTTTATCTTTTGGTCAATATATTTTTCATAATCTGTAAATATTCCCCCTTCCAAAACACCATTTATAGTAACTATGGAATCTTGAAACTGAATTCCACTCCCTGCCCAGAGGTTTGTTCTGACAGGTAACTCGTGACAAGTGTTGGTTTTGTTTTATCATAAGGGCTTTCTTGGTTTTTTTCTTGGTTTTATCATAGGGGGTTTTCTTGGTTTTTTCAATGGTTTGCATGCGGAGGGGGTGGGATGCAGTTTCCCGGGGTGTTACTGGTTTAATGAGGTGATGTGGGAGGGAGTTTGTTGTATCAGAGGACCCCAGCCAAAAGCTTGGAGAATGGATACTCCAGCAACTGGTGACCAGGAGGCCCAGCTTGGGAGTCACAGTTCTGGCCAGTGGGAGGACAATGGGCTGTGAAGAGAGGACCCCGGTGACCTGACCAGCCAGTTCCAGCCAGAGGGGTGCAAATGATGGCTGAGAGGAAAGGAGGCCCAGGTGACCATGTTTACCTGGATAGAAGACAATGGACAGAGGTTGGGCTTGGGGATCAGATCCCCAGCTGGAAAGCACGGGGGCTTGGGACTGGAGAGAGAGAGAGAGCAGGCAGAGCCCACCTGGATGCAGGAGAGACTTAGCTATACTGTGCTGAGGGAGGCCAGGCCTGAGGGCCCCGAGAGTTTCCTATGCTGTGTTCAGACATTCAATAAACCCTCCTGATTTGCGCTGGCTGAGAGTCACTCCAGTCTAGAAAACAGGGTTGAATTATTCCCAAGGGAGTGGAGGCCCCAGGGGTCCAGAGCAAGTGGACTCTCTGAGGGGGCCCATGGTGAGAGACAGGCATGCTATAGCTCAGAGAGGTGCGGTTCCAGGAGGCAGAGGGGCTTAACCCTCGAGAGAGAGTGGACCCCTGAGAAGGGCTGTCACACTGAAAGGGGTTCCCCCCAGGGACCATACGGGGCCAAGAGTGAGCACGACCTGCGAGTCCATGACAAACATTTACAGTGTGTGACCTCTCTCCCATTTCCTCCACCCAGTAATCTAAGATGGGGACAAAACCATCCGAACGTGGACAAGCCCACTCATCTGTTTATGATGCACATCAGTCGCTAGGAATCAGGTATTGCATCGGTCATATACAAGCCTGTTGCTATTAGTTTATTAATGCAAATATCACAAATGTTAAACCAAGCCTTTCAATTAATATCTTAGAAAAAAGGTAGAGATAGTAATGAAAGTGGACCCAGGCTCATCTATTTCAACATTTGTAAACAGGTATATTGACATAGATACAGTTGCATATATTTAAATGAGTCGATCACTACACTCTTATGGAGCCAATCCTGCCCTTGCCCCCGGGAGGGCGGGCAGCTCTACATGTGGCAGAACTGGTGCAGTTTTGCTCTTCAGGGGAGGGCAGGACAGGATCCATGGAGCTTGCAGGGGCCTTTCCATAAGACCTCTGTACTGCAGAGCACAGCTCTCCAGTCTCTCTGTGTGGAGGGAAATTTTGAGTCAGGGATGGTGTATCTGTGACTATGTATTTTACCTTCAAAATAACTGGTATTGGTATCTTCGCATTTCATGCCCACATATGCCCAACCCCAAAGCAGAGAGGAACACAATGAAAGGAGATCAAGCATAGTAAAATGGGTATTGCACAGCCTGTTCCAAAGCCCACTAAAGTCATCAGAAAGACTTCCATGGACTTCAGAGGTCTTTGGATCTGGCTTTATGGTGTCCGTGGGGTAGAGGGATAACTCAGTGCGACAGGTGAATAATTCGTGCAAGTGGTGCAGGTAACTGAATTGCCTTTACCCAAGAGCTGGTTTGGTAAGAGTTTGTTGTGTTACATCTTTTCGGTGTTTGGAGATCACTGAAATTCTTCATACAGACCACAAGTAGGCAAAGATGTGACAGATACAGAGACTATATCAGGCAACTGTTGATCTGAATGATGGCCTTGCATACATATATTTGTGAACTAGGCAATCAAGTGCTGTGTGACTGAAGGAATTTATACCAGAGGTTCCCAAACCTTTCACTTGACAATTGTCTAGAAGACAGCACATGAATCAATCAAGTTTGGGAGCTATTGTTTTATACAGATAGAGGAGCTGCCTAAGGCCCAGTCCTCCTCCCACTCCCATATTGTTGAATGGGGCTTGGTTGTAGGTCCTAAGTGGTCCTACAGGGACTCTCGTACAGCATTGGACCTGATTGGTCCTACAGCAACAAGGACTCTCAGGACAGAGATCTTCCTCTCCTGTTGACCCAACTATGGCACCCTCTTCACTTGCACATTACATAAAATTTGAACTTTTTGTCCTTCAAAGCCCTGCAGAGCTCTGACGTGGCCTCCATCTCAGTCCTTGTTTCTTGTATTCCCCCCACTGTCCCACCAACATTGCCAGTCTTGACACCCCCGATGTTGTCTCTTCCTTCTCCCCTCTATTTCTCCAGTCTTCCCTCACTGCATGGAATTGTGTCTCTACCCCAGTTTGCCCATTCACCACCCACTCATTCAAATACAGTCTGAAAGCCCACTTCTGTGATGCTCATAAGAAACAAAATTTAGTATTACTTATGGAGAGAGGTTCTCTAAGTTACCCTCCAGGTTTTTAGTGTCCCCCCATCTCTGATATACGAGATAGGGACCACTTTGTGTATTGTACAGTGCTAAGCAGATTGGTCGCACTAAACAAGTAATAAGTCACCTGATACAAATGGGTCAGTCCATTAAGGCCTGACTGAAGAGGCAAACAGGGCCTACTTTTACTGCACAAACAGCCACGCATCTTCCCCCAGTCTGCGTGTGCTTGGGGGGAGGGGTTGCACTCAGTTCATCTTCATTGTATCATCCTCTTTTCTTTCACCGATTGCTTATTACGCTATAGCACATACCCCAACCACAGCGTTCCTGGGGCATTTCCACGTACTGGGTAGATGCTTCTAATCATTTTCATCTTTCCTGTGTTTTTATGGCTTAATAAACAGGTTTTGATCTCATCCTAGGTTTACACTGATATAACTCCATTGATTTCAGTGGAGTTACTCCTAATTTACACCAGCATGAGCAAGATTGGAATGAAAAGGCCTCTTGTATTTGCTTGGGCACCACAATTTTTGATCAGAGCTGGGGATCACTCCTTGCAGAACAGTGTTGGTTAGGAGGGTGAGTGAATCTCCCCACCTACACTTGTAGAATTAGGGGCGAGAGGCAGGAAAGAAGCAGCATAAAGCCAAATCATTTTTTTATCAGTGAACAGAGAAAGATGCATCAGCAAGGCAGCCATGCGACCCAATTTTGTACAAGATTGGGCTGCCATGAGATGGAAAAGGCTAGAAAACCTGAGGGAGATGTCTCAGTACTCTGATCCGGTCCTGCCTTGGGACATGAAGTAAAGGACGTCCCTGTGGATGGGCTACTGGAAGAGAGCAAGCAGAACTGATCCGTGATTTCCTCACAGCATGCCTTTTCCTTGTAATAGCTCCCTGCCCTCCTTTGTCTGTTCTCCTGTTCTCCAGCATGGACATGCCCTGTTCTCTTCGCTTTTCCTCAAGAGGTTTTGTTTTCTAAACCTTTGGCATTTTTCATGCTGGTCTCTGAACTCTTTAAAAAGAATCAAGACCACTTTAAAATGTGCGAACCCGAGATGACACTAGTCTAAATGGTGGCCTGTTCTGAGCAGATCAGAGAAGAACCTTGCTCATAGTAAACAGAATGCCCCTGGTAATAGACCAATTTGGATTTGCCTTTTTTTTTTTTGGTACCATCACTTTGACGACTCATTAAATTTGTCATCCAGTTGACTGTCCTGTCTCCTTTGCTGTGGTACTGCTCCCAGCTGCGACTGCATTTTTCCAATTCTATACTCTGTTTATGAATATGGTTATTCCTTACATAAGAATGCCTATACTGGGTCAGACAAAAGGTCCATCCAGTCCAATATCCTGTCTACCGACAGTGGCCATTTTGTTGCCCAGTCACTTAGTTTTGTGAGATCTTTTTCAAGTTCTTCACAGTCTGCTTTGGTCTTAATGAACTTGAGCAGTTTAGTATCATCTGCAAACTTTGCCACCTCACTGTTTACCCCTGTCTCCAGATCATTTATGAATAAATTGAATAGGATTGGTCCTAGGACTGACCCTTGGGGAACACCAGTAATTACCCCTCTCCATTCTGAAAATTTACCATTTATTCCTACCCTTTGTTCCCTGTCTTTTAACCAATTCTCAATCCATGAAAGGATCTTCCCTCTTATCCCATGACAACTTAATTTACGTAAGAGCCTTTGGTGAGGGATCCTGTCAAAGGCTTTCTGGAAATCTAAGTACACTATGTCCACTGGATCTCCCTTGTCCACATGTTTGTTGACCCCTTCAAAGAACTCTAATAGATTAGTAAGACATGATTTCCCTTTACAGAAACCATGTTGACTTTTGCACAATAATTTATGTTCTTCTATGTGTCTGACAATTTTATTCTTTACTATTGTTTCAACTAATTTGCCCAGTACTGACGTTAGACTTACCAGCCTGTAATTGCCAGGATCACTTCTAGAGCCCTTTTAAAATATCTCTATGCCTTTGAACATTATTAAATAAAAAGATGGATAAGTTACATTACAACATACTTTTCAGGCTTGATTGCTACAGTGAAAAGATTAAAAGGGAAACACCTTTTTTCCAAAACACTAAGAAAGCAGGTATGGAAATGTCATCATTTACACACGTTAATTTTGGTATTTTCAATAGTTTAAGTCCTTACAGTGTACATGTAACATAATGAAGTTAATGTTTCTAACCAATTCCATCCGAAGTTGAAACAGTGGCCTTCTATCTTTGAGACATGAAAAATGGAGCGATACGTACCTGTTTTTGGGACACAAAGGGGACGATAATTAGCCTGATTGGAATAAAGAAGCTGCCAAAAATGGCACACTAAATTAATGCTGTTCCTCATGTTAGAAGTTAGTTTTATTGCAATTCAGCAAATAAGTTACATCCGCAAAACTATTTCATATTTCCAAGTTACAGTAATGCTTGATTGACCTAAGGGTTACAAAAAAGGAGTACAGTACCTGGGTTTCCTGCTCTCAGTCATCATAATGTAAACTTCAATGCCCACTCTTAAAAAAATGCCAGTAAATTCTCCGCATAGTAAAATATATAATTTACTGTAATTGATGCTGCATCTTAATTGGAGTAACAGCCAGTCTCTAGATATAAAAGGAAAAGAACTACAAAGATGAGAAGTACATGTACAATAACTTCAAGTATTTTCAAGTCTCCTACAGTATCTTGCACTATTGTGACAAAAATCTTTTGTCACTATACAGAATGCAGTTAACTCTTGCTGAAAGCTTCACTGCAGAAGCAAAGCCTTTATATAGGCATAAATTCAATACCACACCAAAATATATGGAGCTTTTAACTATTAGGTCCCAGATATACAATTCTTAAAATTTAAAAATACTCTTCACAATGGAAATGGAAGAAGAATGGTTTTCAGTTCATGAACAATATGCTTCCAGCTACAGAACATGATAGAAAGATTAAGTTCCCTGTATATATTAATTTTAAATCCAACAATTTAAAACAAACCATTACCTTCAAAGTATTACATTAAATGTGAAACAACAAAAACAGCCGTGGCTATTTGCTGTGAATGTGTACCAGTCTCATAGTATTGAATATGCTAGGCTTAATACATAAAGGAAATTTAAGAGGTGATATTTTTGTCCATTGTGTTCTCTTATATTTCAAAGAAGGTGCTAACATGAAAACAGCATTTTTAACTTCAGTTTAATATAACTGGCACATTTTTGGCCAAAAATTTTTCAAAGCCTACAGTAAACGTGTATAGTAACAGCATTACCCAATCAGCGCTCAGGTTGGCAACCAGCATTTGTCCCAGTAGCTGTAGTAAATCAGTACATCTCTCATTCTGGAACAGCATCTTTGAAAAGGCAGAATTATTTTACAAAATTCTATCTAGTGGAATAAATAGCATAACATGTCGCACCTGCTATTGTCATATGGAATACTCTGATTCAGTGACCATGATTCTTTCTCTACAACGTTAGCAGAGGTGACTCATAGAAGGAGGTTGCATGGAACTGTTGCATTTGATTCTGCCAATCAGAAGGCCATCAGGATGCCAAATGCATCCGATGAAGTGAGCTGTAGCTCACGAAAGCTTATGCTCTAATAAATTTGTTGTGGCACCTTAGAGACTAAGTACTCCTTTTCTTTTTGCCAATCAGAAGTGACTGCTATGGAAGCAGCTAACTTTGGGCCCAAACCTGCTTCCTGTGCGCTGACTCCTGATCTATATAGTTCAAGCAAGCAGACTGTGTGAAACAGGAACTACAAGACAAACTACAAGAAGAGTTGTATTGAGCATGGTTGCTACTGCAGCCTTACGGTTGCAGTATTGTGGCCCCTACTAGTAGGCTTTGACCAAGGGAACTGCCGTTGTAGCCTCCTAGCCAAACTCTACTCCTTAATCCCTCATGTGTTGGCTTGCTTACAAAGACTACCACAGAGCTAAGATGCATAACACAGTCTTCCACCATTCCCTCTGTGCCCACACTGGTTCAGCTGCACTTGAAACCTCTTCTCTTATAGCCCTTCCAAGCCTGTAAGGATTTATTCCACTGAAGTCCGTGGCAAAACTGCCTTGGATTTCAATAGGACCCAGATGGAGCTCATTGACTGTGAAAGAGGACAGGAATGGCCCATCATGACATAGTACTGTAGGTGAAAAAACATGATTTAGATTATGCTCTGCCATTTCCCTCCATGTTTGAACAGTGACTTGCTCATTGGGAAGTAACATGATCTAAAGAAAAACAACTTTATCTGCCTGATGTGTTACCGAAAGCAACCACCACTCAGGGGTCAGAGATCCTTCACTTGTGTCCTTGCATCCTGCAAGTGGGCATCTCAAACATTTACCATGAGTAATGAAGTAAAAAACAAAAGCCACCAAACCACACTCATTTGCCATAATGTCTAACTCTATGTCAGGAAAAGAAGTTGAGGTTGGCTAACACATTTTGACTAACTCTGACCTAATACTTTTCTGCCTGGGGTCTACTTTGGCCAACTAACTCAAGGTAAACAGCATTACCCTGCATCTATATGAGAGAAAAGTCTGACGTTAGGTCAGGGTCAGCTAAAACACGTTAATTAACCCCAATCTCTTTTCCTAATATACACGTACTCACTGTAAAATATACAAGCCTGGAGTGTTGAATGAAAAATAGTAAGATGTTTGATTAAATTTGGGGTTTAGTGGTGAGTGTAGAAGGCTTCTCTCTGTTACATTGTTCAGGTTGAATAAGTTATTCTTTAAGCACATATACACTGCATTCTAATCCTTTTCCTTCCAAAATTAACGGGGAAAAATTGCTCCATGAACAATGATGTGAACTCCAAACTGTGAAAGTACATTCATCTATCCAGTGTGAAGAGAATGTGCGTGTGATCTGGACACTGCCCACTCGTTTTTCCAACGCTAATAGGCATTGAAGGCAGGACCTCGTGCGGATAAAAGAAAATATAAGAGTGACAAAGAAACTTCTCCATTTAATAATGAAATAAATAGGACAAAAGTAAAAATAGTCAAAAATTTAATACATGTGCTATACCTTTAAATTACGGAAATAAAGCTATCACAAGATGTCACTAAAATGAAGAGAATAAAGAAAAGGTGCCACAATATTCTACAGATTGACAACCAAGAACAACCTTCTGTTCCTTATAGTCAGGGAGATATTGCTGGGAAGTTTATACAGTGGAGGCCACTTAATTACAGAGCCCAGAAGTACTGAACAGCAATTCATTATGCTGACCAGGTTTCTCTCTCAAATCAGGTCTGCATTTCAAAGGGATTTTATTAGAGAATTAAAAGGAACAGAGCTGCCTCTATGCACTCACCAAATCCCAAGATCTGTATTTCAACAAAATCCAAGCAATCTGAACGTTGTAATTTATGAGCGTGGGCTAAAGCCTTTTTACTTAAGATACACAAGCATCCCAGAATCCAGCAGCTTGCAAAGTTAGCACATAAGAGAGTTTGATATTGCAACAGTAAATCCTATGTGCAGTCTGTGCTTGTCAGGTGAGATCACCACAGAAAGTTATTTGAAATAGAAACATGGAATTAGGTTTATGAGTGGCATCATTACTTCACTGTGGCACTGACCTCTACTTAGCTACTGTCCCCTTTGCATTAGAATATAAATCAAAGCACATGGGGTTAGGGAATTATTTTTTTTACCTGTTAACAATTTAAGGGTGTTCCACACCAAGATAAATTCTAATTTGAAAGGCTGGTGCACACAAACATTTTTGCTGGAAGATACACTCTCTTATCCAGGCTTTTTATTTAAGTGGACTGAACTGTGAATTTTGAATTGCAAACATAACAGCCAGTTATGTTGTATAAGGTTTTTTAAAAAAAACAAAATCTTACAAAAACACAATGATAGGTTAAATAAATAAAAATATCAGTTAAAAATACAACACACTTACAATTTCTTCTGTGCAATTATGTACCAATATGAAAAATATTACTTTCATCTCTGTCCATTTGCATGGTTCTGTCTCCTGGAACCCACTAAAAGTAATACTGACAAAAGAAATAAAGAAAAGTGAGTTGCTGACAAATCAGTGCCCTGAGGCTATTAAAAAAAGCTCACACCAGAATTTGTCGTTTCTCTGGCAGCACAGCAGTGACCCAATTTAGTTTAAAGAAAAATCAAACATTGGTAATAATGTTAATATATAAAATATTAGTTTAAAAACTCTAGAATGACCTTTCTTAGCAGAAATGGAGTGTGTACATTAGGGCTTACAACATACAGCACATCTGAAGGCAAATTCAGAGAATGCTGAAAGGCTCACTGCACGTTATCTACGGCAAGGAAATACTGCAGCTTTAAAATAAGCTGCACAAATAGTCATCTCTCTCTCTTTCACATGAAAGTGTGTAAAAAAAGCAAATCAGCAAATAAACTCTAAAATAGATTTATACCAAAAATCCTCCTTTTTTTCCCCTTTTAACATTGAGTTTACAGCTTCTGTCCATTTTTCTGCACTATTTTTTGAGATTCCTTCAAGAAAAGCCAAAGTTGTGTTTTGTGGCCATGAACAAGTTCACAATACAATGCATTAGCAGAAAGAACCTTTGCATACTAAGATTTGTTCCTTGTTGCTTTTTTTTTTTTTTTTTTTTAAGTGTCTGCGGTGAGACACATCAGATGTCTATTCCTTTGACGAGGGAAGCCTCCAGTGTAATGTTGAACTCCTGCAAGGTCTGCAACACTCGAATCAAGGAATTAACAAGGGTATGATCCTTAATCAATGCTATATCCTCGTACATCTGTGCTGTAATTGGACAGTCTGCAAGCAAGGCGATCCAATGGTGTAAGAGGTGGTCTCTGAGAAAGTCACATTTCAGAATTTGAAAACAAAAACAAAAACCAAGTTAACGACTCACTTTTAATGAAATTATATTTTCAATCTTTTAAAGAAATCTACCACTTTCTCCAGATAAACTGGGGAAGGAGGAATAATACTGTAGTGATACATGACAACTTTATAAGTAGAGAACTATAATCTAGGGCAGAAGTGTCCAACCTTCTCAGCCTGAAGGTCAAGCACATTATTTCAAGGATAAGAAGCCACAATACTTATGGACAGATTCGCTCAGCAGCTCCTCCTTTGCACCACACAGACAATGCAAAGGAAGCAGAATCCGCTCACATGTCACCTGCTGGGGATTCCCAAGTTGGCATAGGGCTAGCTCCTTCACCTCCCTCCCCACAATGGTTCAGGTGGAAAGAGGAGAGGGAGTTGCTGTTCTCACCTGAGCTGAGGCAGATGATCAGGGAGCCCTAACTGGCTGTTCAATCTCAGCTTCCCCCCAACACACCCACCGCATGCCCACTCTACTGGTTGGCTGTGTAGGAAAGGGGAGCAGTCCTTTGCTAGGCAGTCCCCTACGCTTAGGCAGGGCCAACCGAGCTCCCAGCCTGTTCTCCTGGCTTGCTGCTTATTGTTTTGGTTTTTCACATTGTACCAATTTTCCAAAAATCTCAGATCTTTCCAATTTTGGGTGCCCCTGAAATTTGAGGCTAATTGAGATTCTGTTGTTTGTGAGAGTCCAGTTTTATTAAACACCACCTTCTATCTGAAAATTTCAAAGAACTTTGCAAAACATTAGTCCATCTTCACAGCGCAAGCAGCCTTGTGACCTCATCTCATCCCCTTCAGACCTTACATATATGATTCAAAATGTTCCTCTATACCTGGCTCCAAGGCACACCAGCATCTGAAACTTGCCATCCTTCCCAATGTTTCTAGGAGTGTTGTTGATAGCAGTGACAAAGTGACAAAAACTCCTGGCTCTAGTCTGCCAGTTCTCCTCTGGGACTATTTCGTTCTGATCAAGGGTCTCATAATAGGTTTGTGCTTTTTCTTGAAAGAAAGGGAAAGATGGGTGATGGTGATCAATGGAAATGCCGATAGCCATAAATATGCTATGCAATAGTGGTTAGAATGGAGATCAGGGAGGCAGCACTACTGGGTTCTATTCCTGAGAGACAGTAAACTTAACTTCAATATAACAGCTACAACAAATGTGTGTGCTGAAATTACATGAACATTTGTAAAGCAATTTAAGACCCTCGGCTGACAGCCTCTATGTAAGTAGGTATAAGAATGGTCTCATACATGGGGCACTGGATTAGGACTCAAGATACCTGTGTTCAATTTCCATTTCAGCCATAGGCCTCCTGTGTGATTTTGGATAAATTATTTATTCTACCCTAAGCCTCAGTTCCCCATCTGTAAAATGGGGATAATACTTTCCTACCTCATAGGAGTGGAGAGAGGATTAACATCTATTAAAGACTGTGAGGCAATCAGATACTTTGGTGATGAGGGCTATGTAAATACCTCAACAGAACTATGAAGTGGTATTTAAGTGACTCACTTTTTAAAAGACTACGAATTTGAGAGTACAGATATCGTGTGTAGTTTCTAGTGTTTGTGTTAAGAAGGCTCAGCAGAACTTTGCTTTGCATTATATCTTTCACACTGCTCTATTAAAAATAACATACGGCTACCAGACTCAAGCTTCCAACTACATTAAACTCCTCCTCCTCATTATCAACTCATTCTAACACCATTTCGTTAGGAAATATTCAAAATGCTTAATGCTGCCACCTCCGCCCTACCCCCCAGAATGTTGAAGTGCAATACATTTGATATATGATAATGCCAGTGTTAATATCCATAGAACACAGATCCTTCTTCCCTGAAAGTGAATGTAACACTCACTGCATTGCATCAGCTCCTTAGCTGGTATAAATCAGCAGAGCTCCAGTGAATTTAATGGAAGTACGCGATTCACACCAGCTGAGAATCTGGCATACAAAGTGGTGATGACACTACAGAAGGCAGATATATGTACTTTACAGTAACACACTGGCTGTATGGTTTCCTCACACTTACCTAGAAAGTCCCAAATAAAGACATTTTTGAAGAGCCTGGGTGATTTAAATCCATGCTGAAACACCTGCTCAAGAGCTGAAACGAGTCCACTTTCTCCACACAGCAACAGAGTGAGACTACCTCTCTGCCAAGGACATATGGAAACAAACAAAAACATTCTCTTTTTAGTTTTCCAGTTTCTATATAGAAAAGTAAATGATGTGTGTTATTATGGCCAACATTTTTGAAAATGGGTGCCTAAAGTTAGGCTCCTAAACCCATACATAGGCACCAAAAAACGTAGTTTGATTTCCAAATGTCACGAGAATCCAGAAGCTCCTGCTGACTTCTAACACCGCCACATGGACACCTATCAAAATGAGGCTCAAGAAGGAAGTCTTCAAAGTGGCCAGGGCCTATAACGTTTAGTCTGTGAAAATCCAATTCTTTATTATAGTGGGAGCTGTTAGTGACCCCTGTATAGCAAAAGCTATCTGTGCTAACCTGAGAATTTTCTTTCTTCATTTCAATGAGTAGCCCAGCTTGCTTGCACACTGGAAGCCAAACCAGACTGGTTAGTCACTGGCAGCAGTGGTATACCTTGTCTCCTGAAGCTCACTAGTTGAGATAACTTCCACAGCCAGGATAATTCAAATCGACTTTCCTACATTACAGATTGTGTTAAATATAGGTTGAGTAAAAAGCACAATTTCTCCTCCAACTGCAGATCAAGGTCTATCTAATAACAACAAACTCAAATCTTTGGATACCAATTTTCCATCTCTATTCTGGATGAACCATTTGTCTCCAGGGTGGATGGATCTGTGGATCTTACTTTTCAAAGAAAGGAAATTTCCAGGCAAGCACAAATACATTTTCCTATTCTTCCGTGTGAAATGGTCCACAGACCCATTACAATGGGATTTGCATAGCAGCATGCTTGCAGTGTGGGAAGCAGCATACCGTTTAAATATGGACACCCAAAACGAGGTGGTTATACATAAATTATCTCCTGCATCTGCCCTTGGGCACTAAGGTGTGGAGACAACTTCTGCAAAAAGAAAGGAAATTAAATTGGCTAAGATTGGATGACCAATATGAAGAATTTGGTGAACAAATAGCCAGCTAACAAATCTTAATACAGGAGACATAACTACGCTCTTAGATTGTCAGTGCTCCTAAGGAATAGACTTAGATGCTTAACCAAAGGCAGAATATTTCTTGAATTTACTTAAGGAATTAATGCTATCACAGTGGTGAGGACTGTTTGAATTGTAAGTGCAATACTGGTCTCATAAAAGCTCACAATTTCAAATTAAATAAAAAAAATCTAATCGATTGGGGACAGCATCCATCAATAGACTATTCTAATGACCAGGAAATACACCACCTCCTGCAGAGATTCAATCTAGATAGTGCTGCTAGGAGCAGAATGAGGTTCCAAGGTCACTCTCTCTGACCCTGCAGGGTTGAAGTAAGACTGATGCACTAAGAAAGCATTTAATGTAGGGATTTATACAAAATTTTCTTTTTCTTGAACCTGCCGAAAATGTTGTACTACAGACATTTGACCTTTTGCTTGGACATTACTACACCCAATAAAAGCCTCCCTGGGGGAATTCAAGGCTATGCTTTACTGGTTTAACTCTGTAGTTTAACTATAGACTTTAAACCAGCCAGAAAAATAAATTCTGTTTTTTGATTTCACTTTTGGCTTTTATGAGAGCAATAATCATTTCATCCAAGTATTGACTTTAAATTGGTCTAGACCCAGATGTAGGATTGGCTTTGCAATAGCAGAATTCTTCAGTGAGACAGAGACACCTGAAGATCCAATGCTAGGTTAAATCAAACCTGAGAGTCATGGTCTCTTCAGCCAGGAAGACAAATACAGTATCACTGCCACTCTTTCATTGCTATCCTTTGTATTGGCCTGAGGAGAAGTGGAAACAGAGCAAAGACACAGATGGGATCTGGGCCAGCTTTACAAGATGTCATTCACCACCTCACATCCTGGGTCTTGACACAAGGAGGCCACTAGGCACTTTATTTACTGTTTCAAGATACAAAGAAGTCAATCACAAGTCCACCAAACTGATTTAGGATGACACATTTCTGGGTGCAGTAGACACTTTTCTAATCCAATTTCTGCCACATAACTTTTGATATTCATCTCCCCCCTTGGTGGGCAGTGCACATAGAGATCGGAAACTTTGTTTCACCCAGGACAGGAGAATTTCAATCTGGGATGGGGCTGATCACATTCTTCCAAGTTGTTATAAAAACCTTATCAGACAGATTGACTGTCATGACCAGAACAAGTCTGTTAAGCATGAAGGACCAGTGCTCTGAGATGTCAATTGAATCACAGTATTCCAGTTGGTGAATGCTGCGCTCGCTCTTTCTGGTACCTGTACCGCTCGGTCTTCTTGCTTCAGCTTTCTCTCCGTACAGGACCCTGGTCAGAAAAATTGTCTGGGAAAAGAAGTGAATTTTCTTATCTAAAGCCAAAATTATTGCTGCCTTGGTCCTGGACAGAAACCCTGAGAGCACATGCAAGACCAACGGTAATGATTAAAGCCATGCTCTGCTTGTCTCAGGCTAGAAATAGCATGCGGAGCAGGCTGCAATGTTCTGAGCTGAAGTAGATCCTGGGTGATTTCATTCACACAGGGGCCTTTCCATGGGTTGCCGACACTGGGATTGGGACAAAGCTGTTCTTGAAATTCTTGCACAGCTCCAGAAGATACCTTCTCTGGACAATGTACAGTGATCTCATTTGCTCAAAGCTGTTAATAGCCTTTTTGCTTCCAAACTGAGAGAGCTTGACACCAACCAAGAGTTCAACTCCCGATAGAGCTGTTTGGGAGACATGCAGATAGCCCTGAGGCAACAGATGACAGATACTGATCTTGCATTTGCTCTAGCAACCACTTGCAAAGAAGTATTTTCTCCTTTTGTATTTTTTTTTTTTTTTTTTTTGAAGAAGTTCATCTTTCCATAGGACTTCTATTCCTCTCTATAGTGCCTGGAATGAATCAGGATTATAGATTGACTTCTCCAATGCCTCTGAATAGCCCCAGTTTTCCATAAAGTTTCCCATTATATCACTAAACTAGCTTGGGACTGAACTGTCTGAGTATATGATCCCAAGGATTAAAGCCCCATATATTTATGCATGAAACATGTGTGAATCCCATGCTTTTCAGGAAAAAGCTCTTAGGCCATGTGATTTCTAGTTGAAAGGGATTTTACCTGCAATACTGTCCACCCACGTTAGTATTGCTTGTGAATGTGTGCAGGGGCTATTAGGGTGTCAGATGACAGTTCAGATTTGTTTATTTTTTGTTGGTTTGATGCCAGCAGAGTTTTCATACCCAAAGGAGGGGGCTGTGACCAAACTGGCCTGGACTTGACTGCCTGTGAAGGACCTGTATAGTGAGGAAGCCCCTCTCTCTACTGCATGGGATTCACATGAGGCATTTTGGCCTGTACTTCCCCGGGAGGTCTCGGCCTGTGTTGAGAGTAGGAATCCTGGGTGGGTGGAAAGAAGGACTGTTATAGAGGTGGTAGCAGGAGGACAAGACTGGGCCTAAAAGTCTCTCACAGCACTCTTTGGCACTGGCTGCATCCAGAGCCTTGCACCTCTGACCTGTGGGGAAGCAGCAGCAGCAGCTGAGCTCTGCAGGCTACAGGAATTCAGATATGATCTTCCACTTGGCACGCTGTCCTTGACTTCACTTCCCTTGTGGAGATGGGGAAGGAAGGGTGCCTGCCTCAGAACCAGTTGTTTTCTGGTCCTGCTTGGTTCCTTTACTGCCAGGGGAAGGGGGGTGGGGAATGTGGAGATAACCCTGCCCAGCCTGGGCTGCATCTGGTCCAGCAGAGCCAGCCTCTTCAGTCCTTCTTGTCTTCTCTCCTGCTGGGGGAGGGGCAGCAGCAGGGGAGGGGAAATTATGAGGTAACCCCACCCAGATGGGGCAGAGAGAGGGAGCTGGCTGAGCTCCCCAATGAGACACTTGCTAAGGTGGGAGCAGGAGACACAGACCCTTCCTTTTGTCTCTGGCTTTCCTCAGCCTAGCTCACTCCCTGGCGGCACCCATCACTGCAAACACCTCAGAATTGAAAGCAGAGCTAAGGGGACAATCTCCTTAAAAATCAAGCACAGCCCTGGGACATAGCTGGGAGTTAGACTGACACATTATTAAGCTGAAATGTAGTCTACAATTTTGCAATAAAAACTGGAATTTCCCCTTAGAAAAGCTCTGCAGACAGGACGGGCTGGCTGAGTCACTGACCCTTGTGGAGAAAAAAAATGAAGGAACTTCAGGAGGTTGGGGCATTCCCCTGCTGCCAGTGACTGGCAGGTGTGGTTCTGCCCCAAAGCTACAAGCAGGCTGAGATACCACTGCAACAGATCTGTGGATCTTAACATGACAAAGCATTTCAGCTGCCCAACACTTCCCTTGTTTTAGGCAATCAAAGCAAGGAATGCCGGGGTCGGCATAATAGAATAACCGATAGTCCAACAAGTAAGCAAACATGCTGCTTCCTTCAGAACAAGCTATATGGGAAGCAGATGCCCTGCTCCGAGTATCATAATAAAAGCCTCATGGATACAAAAGCACATGCTGCTCTTCTAAGGCCATCACAGGATAAATGAGAGAGACAGCTGAAAAACACACTTAAGTACATCCCAATATGCAGCATTCTATGAGAAAAGTTAGGTCAAAAGGGATGTTAAGATGTTCAACTAGCTTCAATTCCCATTGTAAGTGGGGATGCAAAGAAAGAGGGAACATACTCATACATTTATCTCTAGGAGACGAAAGGGGATGGGAAGACAAAACAGCTAAAGCACAAGTCAGACAAGTGTAGTATTCTGTTCTGCTGACATGCCTATCTGCATGCTCCAAAAGATATAAGTGAGAACTATTAAGCCACCCCCAGTTTTGGAAAATATAAAGCAACTGACGGCTCTTTTATAGGGGCTCTTCATCACATGCTTGACTTTTGTCTCACAGTGAATAACTAAGACATGAAAAGATTTATGCAACCACATTAAAAAAAACATATAGGACACTTGAGAGCCAAACAGATGAATCCTAGACAGAATCTGGCCCTTATTGTGGGTTCAGCTACCAGGATGATGGGCATGGACCAAGAACATACAGTAGTACAGTTAGAGGAAAAAGTGATGTACTTGGAGGTGTGCAATTCCAGGTTGTAGACTAATAAGTATCAGAAAAATAACAAAGGAGTAGCTAGCAAAAGAAATTCTCACCTCCTTTTCCGGTTTGTGGAAATGCTTGACAATGCCATTCACTGCTTCACCAATAGCTTCCTGTATCTGACCTGTGTTTAACTCTGTGAAAAATAAGAAACCATTTTCATTTACTTCACAAAAGTTTGAGGTGGTACCTGCAGACCAAGGCTAAGGCACGTTTCTAGGGCATGGTGAGAGAAACCAGCACAGTCATTATCTGTGGTGTACCTTGGATTTGTGGTGCTGGATTGCCAGTACTTTCATACACTCATATAAAGTTTAATTTTTTTTTTCTTTTTAAAGTTGAAGGTGTAGACCTAAACTGTGATGTTTCAATCCAAAAATAGTATGGACACAGTTTTACACTTAGATATGCAGATTTTCAAATTAGGGTTTGAAACAAAAGAAAAAAATGTATTTTGGGCTGTATGGGTGTGTGTGTGCACCAAATATAGGAGTTTTCGAAGTTGTATTACAGGAGAAGTATTGCTATAAATCAGGGTGAGCTTGAGAAGAAAAAGGTATGCCAGGAATGACGTGACAAGACAAGCCAGAACACCTTTAACAGAAAACCTTTGCATGTAACCAGATATAATTTGCAGTCTATACCCAGGGGAGACCCAGGAGAGAGTTGAAGGTAAATCTCTGTGGGCACGTCTACACTGCAATAAAAAAGCCATAGCTGGCCTGTGTCAGCTGACTCGGGCTAAGGGACTGTAACTGCAGTGTAGATGTTCAGGCTCAAGCTGCAGCCCAGGCTCTAGGGCTCTGGGAGGTGGGAAGGTCCCAGAGACAAGCATCTACACCACATGGAACCAGCCACTTAGCCCGAGCCCTGAGTCAGCTGTCACGGGTCAGCCACAGGTGTCTAATTCCAGTGTAGACATTGAGTCTCATTCATCGTCTCCATTCCACAGTCAAACAGAAGAGGACACAGAAGGCACAAAAATAATGCAGTAGATTTATTTTTGGGAGGGGCCTTTACTGGCAACAGATGCTCCATTGTTTGAAATTATGTCCCTCATGACTTACTTGGTTTGTTATTTGGTGATATCGTGACAAATCTTCTGATCATACTTGGTGACTGCTGCAGTGGTGGGGTCCTGCACTGCCTTTCATCTGCCTCGGTATGTGAAGTTAGTAACTCTCCCACCAGGATCCTCTCTAAACTGCCGTCATCCATCCCCTTTCCAAGCCACCTCCCACATGGAAATCTAAAGACAAAGGCTTAGAATTGGGGACTGCAAATATTCTGGCTTCTGGATATCCTGACTGACTTCAAAAATTATTTTACTTTCTTACTGACACAGTGGCAAACAAATCAATTCTATTTATTTTTGGCTCTTTTAGCCAGCAGAGGGAACACAAGTTAAATAGTCTTATTCCAGATTTGTGCTGTACATGGTAATAGATGATGCAGGTACACAAAGTAAAACAAGTAGCAGCCTTCCTGTCTTCTACCCTACACAGGATATTTAGTTTGGGAGGGTTTCTCCCTCCCCCCCCCCCCATATCAACATGGTAGCAATCAAGTGATACTTTTAACTTCCAACATTGGAAGCACCTCTGTTAAATTTGGATGCGATAGTCAAAAAGAAGTTAGCACATTGGTTCGCTGCTCAATTGCTTATTTAACCTGACATGTTAAACACTTAAGCTCTTATATGGTAACGTGGCTTCTTTGAAGCACCTATGAATACTTTCACAGCAGGCTACCTACAAACAACTCTGTATGCCACAGTTTCAAAATCACTGACCAATCCACTGAAATACAGATATTTGGTAGCCCAGACACCAGGAAGCCAAGCTGGCTCAAATCAAACAAGCTCAATTAGGAAAGCAAACCAGTATCCAAAACCAGAATACTATCCCTTTGCTTCATGACAAACAAGCTGATATTGTGAACTGAAAGGATTTACAGCTGTCTTCTCACTGACAGAAAGCTGTCATAGCTTATATAAGCAAGAGGTAGGGCACCAAATCACACTTCAAACAACATATATCATATCTGCAGTAAGAATTATCAAACTCCTCTTACCCTTCTCACACAGCACTCACCCACTTTCATTCTGACATGTCCCCAAAAATCAGAGTTCCTCTGATAATTTCATAGAGCTTTTCAGATCTGTGCATGTATTGGTGCACATTATCTGTACTTGATAAGCAGCAAGTTCTAACTGGCTATTTGTTTGGTCCCAAGGCAGTTTCCTTTTGAGATACTCTCCCCTCCCCCCCATGTCTGCACCTGGTTTATTTGTTTGGGTGGCTAAATATGAACTGTAAATGAAGCTCAATTTATTTTCCTAAAAATCTTAATCCTGCTCAATACCAGAAATCAAGTGACTCTCCAGCCCCTTGGGCATCAGAACCTGAAGATGCAGTCTGAGAAGAGAAGCACTGATGAACAGACAGGTCTGTTATGCTAACTCCCTGCAAAAATTCTACTTACCCAATTTAAAATGCCAGGATGATACTTACTTGTAAGTATGCCCTGTTATTTCGTTTCTGACCATAACGTATTCCACTAGCCACTTGGCATACAGCCCTGAATTATCATGTCCTATTTGTACTGTGGTGAGTTTTCCCAGGTTCTGGCACTGCAAATTAAACAAGTTATCTGTTATAGTGAAACAAACAGAAATTGACATTGGCTGAAGCAGTGTAGTCCAGGGGGAGAGGGTGATGGGAGAGCAGTCAGGAAACCTGGGTTCTAATCCCTGCTCTGCCACTGACCTGCTATGTGACCCTGAGCAAATCCCTTTAACTCTCCATGCCTCTGGTTCTCCTGTCTTGTCTATTTGGACCATAAGATCTTTGGACAGGGACTGTCAATTAATATGTGTTTGTACAGCATTTACTACAAGTGTACAGCGATCTCTGTTGGGATGCCTAGGTACTACTGCACTAAAAACAACAATATCAAAGAATAATGCGCTATTAACACTTATACACTGTGGCGTCTACCATGAAAAAAAAAGAACAAGAAACTCACACATCTGACTTAAAGCTTTTTCCTTTTGCTTAGTGGCAGGATCTGGAAAAGGTAAGCTTCCTCCCCCGTTTACAATACTGTGGGAACCTGCAACCTCCACAACATTTTAGAAATGTTTGGTACTAAAATCAGACCGGATATTAGGTACCTTGATATTTGGAGGAAATAAGGTTTGCTCACTAAACACAAAGAGAACTAATCTAAAAAAAGAACTGACAAGTCACCAGGAAACTTATCCTACAGATGAAAAAGAAGCCACAATGTAGGGTGAGGTGATGATGTAAAAGTCTTAGACAACATTAATATTAAGCCAGAAGTCTCACCCTCCTCACCTAAGCTTATTTTACCAATCATTCTTCTCTGCATACTGCTTAAATACAGGTGTAGTTTGATGGGTACCAGCGTAGATAATATTTGTGACTATGACACTGATGAAACATTACAAAAAATATTAATTTAAATTGAGCAAAGAATATTTTACCAACAAAATATTTCCTTGTGTCAATAATACAAACCTCAAATGTCATCTCCAATATATTCCTGGGAATCTGTAGGACTCCTGTTTCACCCAACTCTCCTGAGATACAGATCCAAGGGTTGGCAGTGAACATTGAGCCACCAAGTTTCTTGCTAGGAACAATCAATATATGGTATGGTATCACTGCAAATACAAGAAGTAACTCACTTAAAAGAATACCCTCCAAAAACAATAATCATGTAAAATAATAAATTATGCCTTTTCTGTTACACTACCTTTTCCTCTTTATGTTTACTAATAATTTAATCTGTTATCAAATGCCAAAGAATTGAATGGTGAATTTAGAAGTACACAAAAATATCTGTACATAATGAGTGATTAGGAATATGCAGCTGATGCTAAAATAAATGCTGCAGTATATTAAAAGTAGAGTTGATGACAAACACCATAAAAAAGAATAAAAATGTACTTTAAATAATGTGTTTGCATTTATTTAGTCCTTTTTCATCTGGAGATCTTAAAAATCACATCACTGAGATGTGTGTGAAAGCTTATGCTCAAATAAATTTGTTCGCAAAAGCTTATGCTCAAATAAATGTGTTAGTCTCTAAGGTGCCACAAGTACTCCTTTTCTCTTTGCGAATACAGACTAACACGGCTGCTACACTAAAACCTATCACTAAGATGGTTACTGTCCCCATTTTACATTTAGGAAAACGAAGGCACCCAGATTAAATGGCTTGCCGATGGTTATGCAGGGAGTCTGCAGGAGAACTGGGATTAAAAGCCAGTTATTTTATCTAGCTCTGTGCCTATATTTTTGTTATATAAACACACATGCACACTCAGAACAGGCTTTGCATGTGCCTTAATTAGGACCGACATACTCAATCACACACTGAAACTTCAACTTGTTAGGCTTGTTTGTTGCCAATATTTACTGCAACAAAGCGATTACATTTTAAGATGATAAACGCTGTAGCTGTCCAATTCTACATAGTACGTACTATAGCACTGTGCACCTGGCGGTACCACATATTGCATTATTCTGAATGTAAAAAGTAAAAAAAAAAAAAATTCAAGGACCAAGTAATAAACTATTAATAAAAGTGTTTTTTAAAAAATTGAGTTTGGGCATCAAGCACTTATTTTCTTAGCATTTCACGAATGAGCAGAGAAGCTGGATTATGGCTCCTCTGACTCGAGAACACTGAAAATATAAAAGTATTAATCAACTGCCTAACATCATGGTATAGAACTCTAATGCACGGCCGTATTTACCAAACTGCTTTTATACAGAAAATCAATTATGTGAATGGTCACTGTGTTCTCTGGCAATTTACATGGTTTTGTAATGTATAAATGGCTTATTGTGAAGGCTATTCAGCTGAAGTAATTAATATATTTCTCTCTCAACATCACCTCATCTGACAGTGGCCTCAAGAAAGCATTTGGTACTGGATTTTCTTAAATGCTTGGTACCCATGACCTTTAAAACTGTTAAAACTTTTCTCCTTTTCATTCCCCCACCACCTCCCTATGTATTGTTAGTTGCAGCGTTAGTCATAGTTTAGCAGTATCCAAAACAAGAGCTTAGTGTTGGACAGTATTTCTCCTTAGTAAGATCTGTTGTACTGACACATTTTTCATTTAAAACCAAACAAATTATGTCCCTCAGCCAATGATTTGGTTAAATGAGGTTGCTCTGAAATTCTTCATTTATAGGGCAGCGATATTCAGTTCACACTATAAAGTGGGAATTAAGCAACATTATTGATAGCTTTATTAGTTTCATGGTTCACACAGGCAACTCCTATTGATCATAGTGCTCACACGCTGAGAGTAACACAAACCCCTTAGCAATAGAAGGATAGGTGTTACCACCTCTCAGGAATTGTATTAAAAATGACAGTGACATAGTGGTACATATCTGAATGTGAACAGGAAATTAATGCAGCTCTGTGAAAGAGCATATAAAAACAGCTTAGAAACTTGCATAAGCAGAAGCAACAGAAAGCTGGGAAGAGCAGCACTGAAGGGAAAACAGGTACTTACAGATTGTTGTGAAAACATTGGTAAAACAAAAGTAATCGACAGCATTAAATGACAGGAGATGATAGAGGAACTGTTCTTTCTCATCATCACAGCGGAGAAAGGCATAACGCTTGTACAGTTTTCTGACAAAACAAAAATAAGCTATGACATTAACAAGATCTTTTCAGTCATAAGTTTTCTATTATATTAGGTAGAACTGTGAAGAATATGCAAGCAATTACAAATGACAAGAAGTATGGGTGCTGAGAGCATTTAAATCAGCCAAGACTCGTAGGCATCCTGCAAGTCTGTTCATTCTGGAATGTATCATTTCAGTTTGTTGTGCTATTCTCAACCCCTTTTGCCAGCTTAGAGAGCTGCAGAAAGTTCAGAGAGCACCACACCCTCTGAATTTAATTTAGGATACGGTTCATTAGAATAAAATATCTCACTGTGTATATGCAGAAGGGGATTTTACCTTTTGGGGTAAGATCCTCACACTTGCTCTGGCCCATTTATGCTGTGTAAAAATAGTGGAGTGAGGTAAAGCAGCCTTAAAAGCCCCATACCCAGCCAGGTGAGGATCCTGCTGGGGCAAGCCCAGTAGATAACAGCTGTAAGATTGTTCCCTGAGTAGGCAGCGTTGTCAATGGGGCCACAGCACTGCAGAGATTCTGGGCAGCTATGATGTGGCCCAGAGGGGCTGCTATAATTGAGGCTACATCTGTACTGCAACCTGGAGGTGTAGTTTCCAGCTCATGGAGACACGCCTGCGCTAGGTCTGATCGAGCAGACATGCTAAAATGAGAAGCGTACTTCTGAGGCACAAGGAGCTCGCTGCCCAAGTACGATCCTGTTCAAGACCCTAGGCATGTTTTCGGGGCAGCTAGTCCCTCCCGCCATTCATGCCACTGCAACTACACTTCTATTTTTAGCATGCTAGCTCAATCAGAGCAAGTGCAGGAATGTCTCCGCAAGCTGAAAATTATACCTTCCAGCTCCAGTTTAGATATACCCTTACACAGGTCCCCAGGGTTGTTTAAGTAGTCCCTGGAGCATCCCAGGATTGGTAGTTTAGAGAAACCATTCACTCTACAGAGGAATCAAATGTAGACAAAGGGAAGCAATTGTGTATAGTGATTAGCATTATTTATTTGCTAACCACCACCTTGTAAAGACCCAAAAATAGAACTTACAATCTCTATCTTTACAAATCAAAATCTGAGTTGGAACAAACCCTGGCCTGATATTATTCACTAGTACATAGCAGTAATCACTATTTTTGTTAGGTTGATGCAGCTGCAGCCAAAAAGCCACAAAACAGACGTGGTCACTTTCTATTTATTGATTACAATATTTTTTTTATGGATGACTACACAATATAGAGTTACAAGAGACATCCAGAAATGAAGAGCACCTAAGCAAAAAAACTTCTCTCTTCTGCAGTATCGCAACTAAAGAAATCAGCATTAATGAATATCCACAACAAAGGAGCATGCAAAGATAAATCAACCCAATTAAGGACATAAGAATATTTAAACAGCAAAGATGTAAGAGCAGTATAAAATTTCTATCGCAACCAAGTATATTATGGACAGATTGTTCCTTCTAGGCAGACCTCCTGACAATCTGCATCAATCTCAGAGAGTACATAGGAAAAGCTGTCAAGTGGATCACAGGCCAAAAATGTACAAAACAAATCAATAATTAACATACAACATCCTCATTTATATAACCACCAAACCAACAACACATGTCACACAGAAAAATGTTTCACAGGAAATAAAGCTCCACAGTTTTAAATCAACTGAACTAGCCCTTAGCCACAAGAGCAGTAGACCTCTGAGCACCTAACGGGTCAATGCGTCCACGTTTCACTTGTATAACTTGAATTGTGTGTTTAGATAGCATATCGAAGAGGCTAAATGTTGTTGAGGACCTTCGCCTGTTTGTATTTTACCTTTTGAAAGTTTCTGATGGTGTTTCAACCAACTTCTGAACATTAGTATTCTTCATTTACTCAGAACGGATGCTTTAAAAGTATTGGTATAACACAGCTCTCGCTCCCTGTTAGTTTTCATGTGCTATTACATTAGCCACTTTCACTGTATTGGTATTATTCCAATCACTAAGTTATCTCAACACGCAAGATTTACAACTCTGAGCCCATTTTTCAAAAGTAAGGTGCTTCAATAGTTCCTGCTCCTGTGTGTGAATATACAGTTCAGCCTTTAGTCATGTAAAATGGGAACATACTGGTATCAGCATCCAGAAGCACATTTGAAATTTAGGCTCACCAGTGTCTTTGGAATTCTCTTACTTTCATTGTCCACAATTCTGGTTTGTGAAGAGACTGATCCCACAGAATTTCCTGGAACTGGTAGAAATTACTACAATGATCTGGATTATTTTTCATTCTGAATTAATGTGGACATAAAGCTTCTTCCATATTTTTAAACAATGGCGTTAGAGATCTAAATCATTCTGCATGACCTTCCATTGCAATAAAGAATAGTGACTAGGCGGATACCAAACTAACTGGCCAATTCCTGATGCAGGACTGTTTCCATTTTCTAGGCCTCACTTTTTGTTAAGAAGCCGCAGATAAAAATAGCCAGAAGCGTGCAGTCATTATTACAAGGACAGTAAGGAAATGTAGCCAGGGGCTTCCCCCCCAATCCTCATTATGTTCCTTTTCCAGACTGAATATATGTCTCAGTATGTCTGTCACATAGGGCAAAACCCATCCCCTTAATATTGCTAACTACAGCAGTTGCTTGGAAAATGCATTGCAGAATGAGACACATTGCATGGTTATAATTGTGGAAAAGCAACATTACTTGCCCCATAACCGCAGCCGAGCAGAACACAATGCCATCCACAGCCTCAGAAATAACTCTGACATCATAATCAAAAAGGCTGACAAAGGAGGTGCTGTCGTCATCATGAATAGGTCGGAATATGAACAAGAGGCTGCTAGGCAGCTCTCCAACACCACTTTCTACAAGCCGTTACCCTCTGATCCCACTGAGGGTTACCAAAAGAAACTACACCATTTGCTCAAGAAACTCCCTGAAAAAGCACAAGAACAAATCCGCACAGACACACCCCTGGAACCCCGACCTGGGGTATTCTATCTGCTACCCCAAACCTGGAAATCCTGGATGCCCCATCGTCTCCGGCATTGGCACCCTGACAGCAGGATTGTCTGGCTATGTAGACTCCCTCCTCAGGCCCTATGCTACCAGCACTCCCAGCTATCTTCGAGACACCACTGACTTCCTGAGGAAACTACAATCCATCGGTGATCTTTCTGAAAACACCATCCTGGCCACTATGGCTGTAGAAGCCCTCTACACCAACATTCCACCCAAAGATGGACTACAAGCCATCAGGAACAGTATCCCTGATAATGTCACGGCAAACCTGGTGGCTGAACTTTGTGATTTTGTCCGCACCCATAACTATTTCACATTTGGGGACAATGTATACCTTCAAATCAGTGGCACTGCGATGGGTACCCGCATGGCCCCACAGTATGCCAACATTTTTATGGCTGACTTAGAACAACGCTTCCTCAGCTCTCGTCCCCTAATGCCCCTACTCTACTTGTGCTACATTGATGACAGCTTCATCATCTGGACCCATGGAAAAGAAGCCCTTGAGGAATTCCACCATAATTTCAACAATTTCCATCCCACCATCAACCTCAGCCTGGACCAGTCCACACAAGAGATCCACTTCCTGGACACTAGGGTGCTAATAAGCAATGGGCACATAAACACCACCCTATACCGGAAACCTACTGACCGCTATTCCTACCTACATGCCTCTAGCTTTCATCCAGACCATACCACACGATCCATTGTCTAGAGCCAAGCTCTACGATAAAACCGCATTTGCTCCAACCCCTCAGACAGAGACAAACACCTACAAGATCTCTACCATGCCTTCTTACAACTAAAATACCCACCTGCTGAAGTGAAGAAACAGACTGACAGAGCCAGAAGAGTACCCAGAAGTCACCTACTACAGGTCAGGCCCAACAAAGAAAATAACAGAACACCACTAGCCATCAACTTCAGCCCCCAACTAAAACCTCTCCAATGCATTATCAAGGATCTACAACCTATCCTGAAGGACGACCCATCATCTCACAGATCTGGGGAGACAGGCCAGTCCTTGCTTACAGATAGCCCCCCCCAACCTAAAGCAAATACTCGCCAGCAACCACACAACAAAACCACTAACCCAGGTTGCAACAAAGCCCGTTGCCAACTCTGTCCACATACCTATTCAGGGGACACTATCCTAGGGCCTAATCACATCAGCCACACTGTCAAAGGCTCGTTCACCTGCACATCTACCAATGTGATATATGCCATCATGTGCCAGCAATGCCCCTCTGCCATGTACATTGGCCAAACTGTACAGTCTCTATGTAAAAGAATAAATGGACACAAATCAAACGTCAAGAATTATAACATTCAAAAACCAGTCGGAGAACACTTCAATCTCTTTGGTCACGCGATTACAGACCTAAAAGTGGCAATTCTTCAACAAAAAAAACTTCAAAAACAGACTACAACAAGAGACTGCTAAATTGGAATTAATTTGCAAACTGGATACAATTAACTTAGGCATGAATAGAGACTGAGTGGATGGGTCATTACACAAAGTAAAACTATTTCCCCATGTTTATTCCCCATCCCACCCCCCACAGTTCCTCAGACGTTCTTGTCAACTGCTGGAAATGGCCCACCTTGATCATCACTACAAAAGGTTCACCCCCACCCCGCTCTCCTGCTGGTACTAGCTTACCTTAAGTGATCACTCTTGTTACAGTGTGTATGGTAACACCTATTGTTTCATGTTCTCTATGTATATAAATCTCCACACTGTATTTTCCTCTGAATGCATCTGATGAAGTGAGCTGTAGCTCATGCTCAATTAAATTTCTTAGTCTTTAAGGTGCCACAAGTACTCCTTTTCTTTTTGCAAATACAGACTAACAGCTGCTACTCTGAAACCTGTCACATTGCATGGTTATGTTCAGTGCAGCAATTCACATGGAAGTCCCCCCTCTAAAGAGCTGAAATGGCCTTGTTTAACACACTGCTCATCTGTGCTGACTGGAATGCTCTAATCCTTCTCTAACTGGAGCATCTAAAAATGTACAAACAGGCACTCAAGATTACTTACTATTGATGCCTGCTTATATGTAAGTAGTTCATCTGCATGTCACTCTCCATTTTGAGTACATATTTCTATTTTTGTTTCTCTCATTTTGAGCTACATCTAGAAAATTAGTATCTGTTTCACTAAGAAGCAACACATAGGCAAGTGCTTTTGAGCATCTCCTTTTAAATCCTGTCACTTGTTCTACATGGATAAATGTTGCCAGGTTTAATTACCTTGAGGTCAGGGAATCAGGCCATGCCTACACATTAAGCACTAATGTATTCAGCTCTGGTCCTTAGCATTGCACCATGACTCCCAACTGCAAGGACTTACCTGCACACATTTTCTCTAAATAAGTGATACTGATTAACGAAATCCTGGTGCCCGTTATACTTAAATACTATACTTAATTTCTCCTTTAATATCTATATATGGGGTGTGTGTGTGTGTGTGTGTGTGTGTGTGTGTGTGTGTGTGTGTGTGTGTGTGTGTGTGTGTGTTTTATTAATTTCTCCTTTAGTGTGTTAGTGTGTGTGTGTGTGTGTGTGTGTGTGTGTGTGTGTGCGCGCGCGCGCACGCGCGTCATTTCCCCCTTATCCCTTACCTATGGCAGCCACATTGGTTCTTTATGAAAAGAGGTAGTGTCAAGGCACAAACCTGTACTGTAACCCACAGTACCAATTTCCACCCACCACTTCTATCTTCCTTCAAGTCCAAACAGTTTATTCAATCCCATGCTAATACTCAATAACTGCATAACTAGGATGTGAAAAACATGGGCACGCAGCGTTGTGACTACAGTTTTAGAGGACAAGCTGAAACTCTCTTCAGAGTTTGCCCTGAAGTTATTTATTTTTTTGTATTGTGGTAGCACCTGGAGTCCCCAGTCAAGATCAAGGCTGCATTGTGCCAGGCTCTATACAGACACAAAGCGAGAATCCTTGGGGAGAAAGGAAATATTCCAGTTTTACACATGGGAGGGCTGATGTACAAAGACTCAACGCACAAAGGCTCTGATTCAAAGCACTCTAACAAATTGAAACACACACACTTGAGTCCCAATTGATTTAACCACTCAGGATGTCTCAGGTTGGGCACACAAAATCACTAGTCATATTTGGAGACCGTGGTCTAAGTGACTGCCTAAGGTCACAGGAAGTCTGTAGCAGAGCTGAGAACTGCACGCAGCTCTCCTGAGTCCCAGTCCAGGGCTTTAGCCACAGACCTTCCTCCCTCTCAAGCACGTCTGGTGCTATGAATGGCTTGTTAGCTCCACCACTGTAACTCCGGATTGCACTGTTAAACAGATTCTAGTCTGGGCAAGTTTGTGTTTTTAAAGCTGAACAATTATTAAACAGGTTTGATTTTTAAAAGTTCTATTTAGGATAAGTAGACTTACTTTGTAAGTTCAATATCTGAAAGAAGCTGCTTTAAATGTCTGGAGAGTAACTTCTTTTCCATGGACAGTCGAACCCAGGCCCTCGCCTTGCCAACGTCTGTTTTGATCTCACCAATATTCTGGATATGCCTAAAAAGGAAAACAAAGATTATCAAATGCTGATTAATAATATCTCCACATCATCCTTTCAGATTTTTCACATCAAGCAGGGCTGGGGAAGGAATTTTGCTTACAATATTTCTATATCTTGACAATTGCTGGAAAAAAGAGAGGGCCATAAATTAATATAATTCACTATCTAAGTCCTCTGGTTAAAGAGGAATGCAAGACAGAAAAAGGAAGTATCTGTACTGCAGTGGCCTATTTTCAGGATTCTAGACCATCCCATTACCTCACAATGATTTAAGGCTCACTCCTGTCATAGATACTAAGGTCAGAAGGGACCATTATGATCATCTAGTCTGACCTCCTGCACAACGCAGGCCACAGAATCTCACCCACCCACTCCTACGAAAAACCTCACCTATGTCTGAGCTATTGAAGTCCTCAAATCATGGTTTAAAGACTTCAAGGAGCAAAGACTCTTCCAGCAAGTGACCCGTGCCCCATGCTACAGAGGAAGGCGAAAAACCTCCAGAGCCTCTTTCAATCTGCTCTGGAGGAAAATTCCTTCCCGACCCCAAATATGGCGATCAGCTAAACCCTGAGCATATGGGCAAGATTCACCAGCCAGATACTACAGAAAATTCTTTCCTGGGTAACTCAGATCCCACCCATCTAATATCCCATCACAGGCCATTAGGCCTATTTACCATGAATATTTAAAGATCAATTAATTACCAAAATCACATTAACCCATCATACCATCTGCTCCATAAACTTATCGAGTTTAATCTTAAAGCCACAATCTTTTGCCCCCACTGCTTCCCTGGGAAGGCTATTCCAAAACTTTACTCCTCTGATGGTTATAGACTCAGACTTTAAGGTCAGAAGAATCATAGAATATCAGGGTTGGAATGGACCTCAGTAGGTCATCTAGTCCAACCCCCTGCTCAAAGCAGGACTAATCCCCAATTTTTGCCCCAGATCCCTAAATGGCCTCCTTAGGGATTGAACTCACAACCCTGCGTTTAGCAGGCCAATGCTCAAACCACTGAGCTATCCCTCCCCCATCTTGATCATCTAGTCTGACCTCCTGCACACTACAGGCCACAGAACCTCATCCACCCACTCCTGTAATAGACCCATAACCTCTGGCTGAGTTACTGCCATTCTCAAATCATGGTTTAAAGACTTGAGAGAGAATTCACCATTTATACTAGTTTAAACCTGCAAGTGACCCATGCCTCACCTACAGAGCTTGGCACAATGCAGCCTTGATCCTGACTGGGGACTCTAGATGCTACCACAACACAAAAAAAATAAATAACTTAAGGCCAAACTGTGAAGAGAGTTTCAGCTTGTCCTCTAAAACTGCAGTCACAATGCTTTGTGCCCATATTTTACATACATATTACAGGGAAGATCACGTTCCTTGAATAAATTCAGTTTACTTCTACCTCTCCAAAATGTTAAGGTTAACCTGGAAAAACTCCAAGGAAAGGAAAACCTTTAAAAAATGAATAAATTAAAGTTTTGTTTTGTTTAAAAAGAAAAAAAAAAACCAGTATGAGCTGCAGTCAGACAAATAGCATTTCACAGAATCATCCCCCAATCCATGCAGCTTTATTAAAGAGTATCTTCTGATTGCTGGTCAATCCAGGTTTCAAACTTTTTTTTTTCTTTAAACAGTCCAGATGGAAGTATAAATATCTATATTAAAAAAGTAAAACTTTATTTGCTTAAATACACAACTCCTGTCACTAGATTTATTAATTGTAAAATTATCTCCCATATTTTATAGACCCTGTTCCAAAGTATTTAGTCCATTTCAGTTGTTCAATAAGCCTTATGCATTAGCATTGCACACTGATAAATTTAAACTGAAAATATTCAAGTATGAATCAGGTGCAAGTGCAGTGGAGACTTTGAACTAATCATGATTAAGAGAAGAAATTATGGGAATCTGCATTACATCATGCTTTTCAACTGAAGAGATCAAACAAATAACTCCCAGAACTCTGTGGTAGGGATCATACCAATTTTAGAGAGACGGATACACAGAGAAGCTAAGTTATCTGCCAACACCACAGAGGAAATCGATAGCAGAGCTACCAGGCCTCAGAATTAATCCATCTTCAAGTCAGAAAAAGTGTTTGTTACTAGAAAATAGCAAGTACAAAAAAAGATGTATTTTCAGTTTTGAGTTTCATATTTTTGTGGCACTGGCTTTCACATTCTAAGTACATGCAATGGCCAATGCCCAGCCAAAACACTAAGATTCAGAGGTTGTTGAGGTTCATTGGGAAATAGGGAGGAGTTCAGAACTGCCCAACCAGTTCCATAGTGATTGGGTAGATATGACCCTGTCCCCGGATCTCAGAGATAAGATACCAGAAGAGCGACAAGGAAGGAGATTTTTTTTTTTAAAAAGTGTCCAGCTATACTTATAAGCCAATGAGTATTACAGTGGAGATACTGTAGGCGTACGGTTCCCACAGTGTGAAGCAAGTTTTCACTCAGGCCAGTGAAAGGGTTACACTATCATCTTTGGTAAATGACTTAGCAATTTCTTCCAGCTGAAGCATATTGCTTTTCCAGTTGAGCAAGCATCTCTTCCAGTTAAAACACATCGACTGCAAAACCAGGAACCCAAGCAAGTTTGAGCCTTGATATACCAAAGTTAGCCTTTATAATCCACAGTTCTTCGTATCATGACATTATTTTAGTCTTTCCAAGGATTATTGATGAAAGTCCTTTTATCCCCTTTTCCTTCATAACAGACTTTATGGAGAACAATAAGAGGGGGATTTTCATTATTTACATTAATTGAGCCTATTTTGTGGCAGAGCTCAGGTTCACTCAGAATGAAGATAGTGATCATTCAAAACTCACATGAGCCATTCAGAATTATACTTTCTTCCAGTGATATTGAAGTAAATCTTTTACACAAGTTACTTGCATAGGAATGAACACACAGATCTTTAGGATTTCTTTTACTGCCCCAAACTAACCTCATATCCTGAATGAGAGAGATCCTCAGGGGCGACATGGCTGGGCTGGCATCCGACTTCCTCCTTTCTGAATCGAGAAGTACTCCTAAAGCGAGCAGAATTTTTTTTAATCAATGGAAAAATAATTCAAAGATTTAAAAGTAATATTTAAACAACACTTTGTGCCAGTAACACAACGGAAGTATTTGATAACATCTTGAGAGAAACGATTTTCCCTAGAATCCAGAAATGGTACCTGGCCGCATACTTTTCTGTTGTCAGTGACACATGGTTTTGTGAAAACATTATGGCACAAATCAGTGCTGACTATGGCAGTATATTAAATTCATGGAAAAACACTGACTCTCCGTATACAGAGATGTTCAGGCAACTCATAATATGCTCAGCACTACGACATATTAATAAGCTTTGACATATCCAGGATTGGTGTGAGACCAAAGAGTGGGATCTAAACAGACTATTTATCACTTAAGTATTATTTTCTAAAAAGAGTTCTTCACTTCCTTCCCAAATGAGCTAAAACAAGTTGGCATTATTGACATTGGAGAATTTGGTGTTAAATGATAAGCATACAATATATCCACTGCATCACAGTCTTAAAACACAGAAATGGGTAATACAAGAACCCAAAATCTGCAATTTAAATGCTAAACAAACAATGCCACCTCTATATCATACTTCAAACACTATACTATGAGCAATCACCTGCTCTCAGTCTCAAGCTGGAAAGCACAGGATCAGCAGTTAGTTTCGAACTCAGGTCTCGGCATGTTACACCAATGCGCGCAGGGCTCCAGAATGAGAATCTGGAGACCTAGGTTCTATTCACTGCTCCGCCTTTGACTACCTGAATGACGAGGCACGGACGGGTTACTAAGGGTCAAATTCTCTGCTGGCATACCGACTGAATTTGGGGAAAGAATTTGGCCCTAAAAAGCTGTTTGTGCCTCAGTTTCTCCTTCGGTAAAATGGGAACTAAAGAGCTTTACCCACATTTTTAATGCACTGACTTAACTGCATTAATGTACTTCTCTTTTTTTCCAAAAGATACCTGTTTGCTGAAAGCAAATTTTACACCAAATGGAAGGTATTTATACTGCGTAAGGGAACTTATATTGTAGAGCAGTGGTCCTCAAACTATTGCTCTGGTGACCCCTTTCACATAGCAAGCCTCTGAGTGCAACCCCCCACTTAAAATTAAAAACACTTGTTTATAAACTTAACACCATTATAAATGCTGGAGGCAAAGCAGGATTTAGGGTGGAGGCTGATAGCTTGTGCCCCCCATGTAATAACCTTGCAACCCCGAGGGATCCCGACCCCCAGTTTGAGAACCCCCGTTGTAGAGGAAGAAATACTTAGTTCCCCAATCTATTAATATGAAAGAAATTATAAGCTTCTAATGTGTTCCTACCTATAAGTATAGTTAATTATATTTAACTACATATTAGGTACCACCAGTAAAAGTTATTCATACAGCATATTACTGAAACTCTGTTTTCTATTGTGTTTGGATTTTAAAACAGGATGGATAATTTCACACTCGGTAATGCATCTATGCATGTTTAAGAAGGGGTAAAGAAAAATCATGCTTCACAGCAGACGATGACTATTTCATGGGTTAGAAAGGGATCTTCCACCTTATGTACATCACTGCATGATTGGCTAGGTGTATCAAACAGATTTATTTTTGGCCTGTCTCTGAAACATCATATATTGGTAGGACACCAAGCACCTGTTAACAGGATACCAGTCTTGAACAAGTCTTGAACAAGAAATCCTACATAAAACTGGAAAAACAAGTCTACCCCATGTAAATACTGCAATCAACAAATCAGTCTCAACAGTTATGTGAAAATGACATCACCATCATAGTAAATCTCATCCTCTAAAACCTGGAGCAGTGGAGAATTATAGTATTCTGCTTGATGTGCATAATTTGGAATCGGTTTGAAGAGACTAAAACCTAGTAATTTGGACATTTTGACCATTTTTAGAGGAGTTCAACTAGTACTTTTAAAAACCCTTCTGTAATATAAGCCAACGTTACCTGAGGTACTGAAGCTACCTGATGTGGGCTTTCGCTGCCTATTTTCTTGGTAATGTAATAAGTGAGACCACAAAGCAGATTTTCCCTAAAATTAAAAAAAAATTGATTGGTAACATTGTATTTAGCAATGCAAATAAATGAATGTCTGTTGAGTTTAATAAAAACTGAAAATTAAAAAACACAAAGTAACATTTATAATAGTTTGTTCTAAAGATGTTTTGTTTCCCCTATTGATATCATTGATAAAGAAAGAAAAAAAAAAGAAACAAAAGAGGTGGGAGGAGGTAAAAAGCTGGAAAAAGGACAGTAGAACAAAAGGAAAAAAGTGTAAATGATTTGTAAAAGTAACTGTCCTGCATATCTGCTCTTGGTGTCAATGTTTTTTTAAAGAAAGAAACTAGCTGGACCAACAGATTCCGGTAACTGAACAAATCAGCTGAGCGTCACTTCTCATTGTTTATCAAGATGTGACCAAAACATTTATTTAAATACATATTACAAAGTGATATGTACTACAAAGTGATGGCGCATGACCCTGTAACCTGAGTTTGTAGCTATCTCATCCATTGAACGTGGAAGAGATGCACAATCAGATAGGGCAGACTCTTTGGCTATATCTACACTTAAAACACTACAGCAGCACAGCTGCAGTTGCACTGCCATAGCTATTCAGTGTAGACACTCACTACAACAACGGGAGAACCCCTTCCGTCACTGTAGTTAACCAACCACCCCAAGAAACGATAGCTAGGTCAAAGGAAGAATTTTTCCATCAACCTAGTGCTGTCTACACCAGGGCCTAGGTTGGCATAGATGTGTCTCGCAGGGGTGCAGATTTTTTCACATCCCTGAGAGATGTAGCTATACCAGTGGAACTTTTCAGTCTACCCCAGCCCTGAGTCTACAACAGTCTACCCAAGCTGATGGAGTTTGAAAGCTACTTTTTCAGGTCCTCCAAAGATTTTTCCAAGTTCCTCTAGCAAAGAGAACAAAGGGCCTCATTACAAATGTAAAAAACAAAACAAAACAAAAAAACCCCACATGCAGGAAAATAAAGAATTTCAAATAAAGCTTGAAGCTGTTTTTAGAGATAGTAAAGAAATTTTAAAGGACAACATTCAGAATGCAGTATTTAGGACACTGTAAGCCAAAGGTAAAATATATACTGTTAGTCAATATGCTGGCTTCCTAAAAAGGGTCAGAAAACCATAAAAGGTGAGGTGGTGAGATTTATCACAGACTCATCACAAACAAAAAAGATTCTCAGATTTACCCTAAAGCTATTTGTGATTGACAAATCAAGTGCTATTGAAGTCACAGAAGGCACCAATAACCAAATAGGGATAATCCAGTACATTAATTGGATGCACTTCGTCAGTAAATGATTTCTAAGTAACAGATTCCTTTAGGAAGCTAACAGTTAATTGGGAATCCCAGTAAAGGATTGGGAATCATATGTTTCTGCTGAATGAGTAGATTAGAAAGTTTTTTGCATATTTATAAGGATATTATTGTTGTTCAAAAAGAGAAGGTGTTTGTACAGCAAAAGAGCTGTCAAATCTTGGCTTTACTGGGGGTTACCTATTTGCACCTGCAGTGAGTAGGCAGCACTGATGTCATTTAAAACATCTAAACAGCTGGTTGTCAGGGTGCAAATAATTGAGGGGTGAATTCTGCAGGTGCAAAAAGAAAAGTCGACTTTAAAAATCTAGCCCAATTTGTTCAGTTCTGCAAGTAATGTGGACAGAGAGAATTAGTGTCTCCGATATACAGACCTACAAGAGATTTACTCCAAGGTATTATTCCCACACAAATTATGGTGGTAGGTTTCTAAAATATAAAGCAGTAAATATGTCTGTTATGACAGTGTAAGGAAATCTGCTTTCAAAAATGTGTTTCCTGAGAACATAACAAAAAGTTGTCGTGTCCCCCCCCACCCCCAAGAAGTCCGTTTTCTCATTAGTGTATCTGGAAGATTCATTGTGGAAACAAAATGTACAGTGGGCCTTGCAAAAGGACAGGTATGAAAATCATTCAGGGAGATGGTCACAGCCAAAATACTATTTCTGGGGGGAAACAAATGCACACTCAGATACATTCTGGCAACTCAGTACAGCAACTGCCGAGGATAGCATATGCTCCCAGTGCTGGAACACCTCTGAAGAAGGCAAATAAGCAAAGGCCTCTACAGAATATGGAAACAGCAATACCAGTGAGTACTGAGAAGAAATCATACCGTACGCATCTGCCTGTTTCTTTCACCAGTACGTTACTATTTGGAGAGTTAGAGGAGAGTAATGATGATGCAAGTTACAAGTATAAAGAGGAGAAGGAGACAGCACAAGGGAAGGAGGGGAAAAAATCAAGGTCTTCATATACGTTTAGGTTGGACCAGACTGACAAGGTCACTAGATCCTACATTGCATGATCATACTGGATCAGTTGAGGCAGGAGGTGGGCTTTGGTCAGTTGATGGGTGTAGAGTTTAACAGCACATAAAAGAACCAGTTGGTAGCTACGTGGAACAAAACAGATCCATCAGCAAGGAAACAGGCAAAAGCATGGGGTGGGGGAGGGAAGCCATCTTCATTACTATGGTCTGCTGAGAAGGAATTGGCTCATTATTGGACGAATCAATTTATAAATAGACTTTCACAATTTTAATAGAGGCCAGAGTACACGTCTGATTAGTAGTGCTTTTTACTTTGGATCACAGCGTTAGATGCACTGCACTTCCTTCATCAGACCTCTAATTATTCTACCACAACAGACAGTTCAGCACTGTTTGCCAACATCTGCAATCAATCCAAAGCATTAACCTTATGTGGGGTTGGCCGCCTGGTTGTCTGAAAGGCCCAAATCTGAGTTGAAGCAGAGTATACTGATGCTCTGTCTTCTAGGATGAAAGTAGTACAGCTTCTATCCTAAGTAGTATACAAGAGGGAAGGGGAGAGTCAGACGATATACCTTCACATAGAGAAACTACTGTTATAGTCTGAATGAGAGCAGATTTAGGCAATGGCAGCACGGATGCAGAGGACAGAGCAATTGGATTAAGGCTGCCTGGATTAAACGTATTTACTCTGCAAAATACTTCCTTTAAACAAAACAGCATTCAAGTTCCTTTTCCCCTCCCCTCACACACATGGGAAAGGAGGAAGAAACAACACCTCCCATGCTGTCTACTCTGACAGGAGAGCCCAAACAGCTGGAGCTTTATAATAAAAGGAAAGTGGCTAGCTAGAGGCCTTGTAAACGTCAATTGACCACCTCTAAATATGTACCACACTTAGTGAGAACAAACAAAAGAAGGGAAAAAAAGGGGGTTTATAGTTTTGTAAATTAAGCTACCCTGCTTGAGAACAAATCCCTACATCCCATAACCAGTTAATAGCACCACAAACTGCAAGCTCTTAAGTCCGCACAGCTACAGTAAGAGAGAACATTAAAAATGGATAGATAAATAGATAAAAACTCTTACTCTGTAAACAGACAAATAAAATAGTAAGCAGGCATTCAGAAAGTCATCCCTGAGAGTACAATTGTATACTATACTTTGAGCAGGGGGGGATTAGCTCGGTACCAAAATTGTTGAATTTTAAGAGTATAGAATAGAATTGAAAAAAAATTAAATTAAAAAAGAAACGGTGAAAAAATGGCTGTAAAGTTGTAAATTCTATGAAATACCATTATTTACCTGTTTGACCTGTAGACCATGACTCCATATCCTTTCTAAGAGATCACAAAGACTGGCTATTAATGTATTCTCTTCTACACCTGTGATGTTCACCTCACCATGACCTAATTCCACAGCTTCTCGACCCATTTTTTCAACCAGCATCCTCTTGGTCTTGAAAAGAAGATGGCAAAAAGAAAGCTATTCTTACACAACAGAAACTGCTACAATCCTTCACAATCTTTAAATTCCTTTACAATAGTAACAGAGTTATAATACACTGTACTGCACCCTTGGCAAGCTAGTGCAGAAACACATTTCTCTTATTTCACTAATAGTCCTCCATTGTGTGGCATCACCAGTATTGATCACCTGACAGCCTCTTCCATCGATTTATCTAGTTGAGTTAGGCAAAGGGACACACGTGGCCTCCAGAGGCTGGTATGAGGACTTAGAATGGGTAATCACCACTGAGTGCACCTTTGACGTCACAGAAGTCAGGGCTGGCCTGCAGAACATGAGGAGATTCAGGAGCAGGGTAGGTATAGAATCTGGAGAGGTATATCCCAAATCTAACCCCTTTCTTACCAGAGGTGTCAACAGGCAGAATCAGTTCTGAGAAAATGCCTTGGAGTGACATGGAAAATCCTACCTCATTCTCGGAGACTGTTCTGCCAGAGAGGTTTTTTTTAAGTAATCCTATTCCTCTAGAGTGACCTTCTTGGGGGTTCCTGAGCAGTAGCAAGGTGGACAGGAACGAGCAAACTAGTCTGGATTCAATATTAGCTTGTTCTCTTCAGAAAGCTCCCTATCTGAGATGGAGACAGTGAAGAATGAGGCTCTTGCTACTGCCCTCTAGCTGTGGCAAGGTCCCCTAAAAGAGAGAAGAAGGTAGCCAGGGAGCCCTCTCACTGAGAAAAGAAGGTGTAAGGCAGGGGTGGCCAACCTCTGGCTCCGGAGCCAGATGCGTCTTTTCAGACGTTAATATGCGGCTCCTTGTATAAGCACTGACTCTAGGGCTAGAGCTATAGGCTCCAACTTTCCAATGTGCTGGGGGTGCTCACTGCTCCACCCCGGCTCTGCCACAGCCACTCTTGCCCTTGCGATGGCCTGATAATGGCAGTTCCGCCTGAGACAGCAGTGGTGGGGAGGGGTCAGAATGAAGCTGCTGTCTGTGGATGCAGGGATAGAGGCACGAGCGGATGAAGACAACTCACATTTATCCAGTCAGGTGGCAGCCACATCACAGAAAAGATGTATTCTTGTAACAGGTTTACTTTACCATTCTAACAATATCTATATGAAGTTGTCCTCATGAACAGGTTTTTAAATAGGTTTATTATTAAACGTTTGAACTATAGTAGCTTCCAAAGTCGCCAGTCAGGATCAGGACCCCATTGTGCTGGGTTCTATGACAGTCATAAATAAGGAGACAGTCCTTGCAATGGATAATTTATTCACTGCAATAGGCTAGAACAGAGTTATGAGAGGTTGCACTTTAGAATACGTATATGCCAAACATTGTATAGCCTTGTGGATAGAACATTAGAACCCAGCTCTCCTGGTTTCTATTTCTAGATCTGTCATAGATTTAGTGTGTGACTGTGGGAAAGTCGCTTAAATTTCTCACTTCCTCAATCTGCCTATCTATAAAGCAGAGATAATAATTTAGCCATGTTTGACAGTGCTTTGAGTGAGAGCTAGAGATGATAAAAGCTAAGTATTTTATATGCATTTATAAAATATAAGCATCCATATTTATTGCCTCTCAATGATTCATGTATCAAATGTTCTCCGTTCAATCATAAAAATATTGAGAGTGGGATTTTCAAAAGTACCTAAGTCACTTAGTTACACAAACCCCACTGAAAATCCCACTTTGAAAGTCAGTGAGTTTTAATAAGTGCTTTTGAAAATACCTCCTACGAAAAACTTGTCCAGAGATCTGAGACTCTAGTTGTCTCTTTTCTAGCTCATGCACTTTTGCAAGTAATCAAGTTCTGCAGACCAAATTAGGCCCTCATTTACACCTAGGCAATGCCATGGTCTTTGACTTATGTCCTCAGCATTACTTAGGCAACTCTTTCCTTCCAAGGGTTTACACAGGTGTAAATGAATGGAATTTAGAGGCAGTCTATCATGAAGAGCAGTACCATAAGCTGCAAATAGTCCCATTGCAGTCAGTCAGTGGAAGAATAGGCCTGATCCAAAACTTACTGAAATCAGTGGGAGCTTTTCGATGGATTTCAACAGACTGTGGATCAGACTAAATGAGCACAGTAATTAACTAAATTTTTATTCATGACTAAGAGTCCACAATCTGGCTCTTAACAAGTATGTTGATGATGCAAAAGATAAAATAGAATCCAGTGCAGTTAAAAAAAAAAAAAACAGATGACCAAATATTCGAAAGGAACAGATCTATCAAATAAAAGAGAAGTGCCATTTTTACACAGTCACTTTGCAGAGTAAAGCCATGCTTTAATTTTCATTATCTGCTTCAAACTGATCTTGGGAATTACCATAATCCTGTCACATCCTAGAAGCTAGGCATCACTTTTCAGCTCTAGGTATCTAATCCATTTGATGTAACAGTGCATTACATTAATCTCTTTTATCTACCATAGTCTGTTTTTGAACCTCTCTGAAAATGGTTCCTCAGTGACCTGGTATTGTCAGGTTATCCTCTCAGTATGCCCAGTGCAAGTTATTCCATTGTCTAAGTGACCTCACTGCTATTATTCAGAAGGCACGTACAAACAATGCAACAGCAGCTAAAAATCATTCCTAATAAATTACATTTTCTGTTTTTAGTTTCAAACTATCACTTCTTTATACACTGTCCTTAACCACCTTCAGAAAAGTCCTCACCCTTTTTATGTTATGACCTCCCAAGCACTGACATTTATCATATGCTTGCTATGTCATCTTTTCTCTATGGATGTATCCATTTCCCCTAATCTCTCACTGTAGATCATTTTTCATAATTTTTGCTGCTATTCTTAAGTATCTCTCTAATTCATCCATGTCTAAGGAGAGCTAATTAATGGGCTCATCTGAAATGCTGCAGGTATCTCATGCCAACAGTCATAAGCATCTCATACACTTCCCCCCCTCTTTCCCGGACAATCTAACAACATCTCTATTACTTGCAAACTTTTCACATCCAATGGCGCCTTACTCCCATAATGGGAGAGTTAAAACCAAAGGGCCAGATCCTCAGCTGGTGTAAATCAATGTATTTCCATTTATTTCAATGGAGATATGCCAGTTTATACCAAGTGAAGGTCTACAAAGAACAAAGCATAGAAACAGATTATCTGGAGTGCCTACATATTCACAATTTCGGTTTTTGTAAGTAAGAACAACAAAATGTATAGATTTTTACCAGGCATTATACAAGATGGCCCAAATTAACTCTGTTGACTTCAGGGAAGAATTTAAGTAAGAGTTTATGGAAGGAGTTATTCTCTTTAATGTTATATGAAACAGCAAAGCAACTTTGATGATGTTTACTCAAATATATCAGTCAAAATAATTCTACAAACCGGAACCAGATTTCTTCGGAAAAAGGTGTTTTCTGCAGTTCGTTAACTCACTTCATTTTAACAATTAAATACAGTGTCTAGATTTTCACTGTATTTTCTCTCTTGTATGACATTTTAAAAATATTCTCAAAATGAAGCATTCAAAACTAGCCTGGACAATACACCAGAAAATGTATGGCTGGGAACAATCCTAGAGAGACCTACCAGAGCATCTGATCTTTCTTATTTCTATAATTTTGTTCTTATAGTACGTCTCCTAATAGGAGAAGTCTCCAATCTTTTCAGGATATCTAAACCACATCCATTTAATTTATTAAAAGGACATACAATCCCCAAAAGAGACAGTGTAGACCAGTTTCAGATTATGCATACATCTCTGTGTGTGTGTGTGTGTGTGTGTGTGTGTGTGTGTGTGTGTGTACGCGCGCGTGTAAAAAGGTGAGTTTAGTTTTACTAACTATAGCCCAGCAAGATGTGGGAATGAGAAGTCATGTTCCCTACATTACCTTATTTCGGCATTCCTTCAGTAAGCCTTCAACAAATTTCCAGTTTGTTTGTGCAATTACCGATGGAGAGAGGTTAGACAACTTAGGCTGACGAATGGTGCTGCCCAGATTCCTGGCTTCTTGGATATACTTCTGTACAAAGATGGAAAAAACGTACCCAAAAACAAGAGTGACAAAATGGTATACAGTAGCTACGAATCAGTGTCAAACAATCTGTCTTTGCTGCCCCCATGCCCAGAAAGGAAAAAGATAACACCATCTTTCAAAATAATGCTCCTTTGTAAAGGATAAAGAGATTTACTGTATTATTTAACTGAGTTAAGATCCCATTTAAACTGACCAGCTAGCATCAGCATGCAGTTGAGTCTTTGATTAACACAAACACAAAACCGTTTGGATGCACAGAGTTTTAATTTCTCCCTCCACTACTACAGAGTCTTTCCTTTTGCTCCTCTAGAAAAGGCGTGTAATTATAGCTATACATACTTGATATTACTGTCACAGTGAAACAGTCCTTCCAAATGTGATTATTTTGCAGGTAAGTGATGACGCTTTTGGTGGAGGAGCAAGTGTGACAGTAAAGGTATGTCTCTACTGCAATTAGACACCTGCAGCTGGCCTGTGCCAGCTGGTTTGGGCTAAGGGGCTGTTTACCCGCAATGTAGACATTTTGGCTTGGGCTGCACCGAGAGAGGGTCCCAGAGTACAGTCTGCCTGAGCCTGAACATCTACATGGCAATTAATTAGCCCATAGCCAGAGTCCAAGCCAGCTGGCACAGACTAGCTGCAGGCATCTAATTGCAATGCATACATATCCTAAATGGCTTTGTCAGGTGATTAAAGTCAGAAGCTACGCTAAGGAGTGTGATAACTGAAGCAGCAGTTTATTACGAATAGGCTCCAATATTACAAATCTAAAAAAGAGCAATCAACATTTTAGAGGAAAATGATTTCCTTGCCTCATGAAGGTTTGAAATATCTGTGCTGCATTCTGTGCTGCATTCTGATGGATGGATCAATATGTATTTCAGTGACACTTGTGAGAGGGCAGCATGTGATTGACTGAAATCCTACTCTTGCTAAAGGGTTTACCTTTTACCAAAAAAAACAACACAAAAAATCCACACTTTATCTGCCTTCTGAAACAGTCTAAAGAACTATGAAATACATATATTTAACTATGCATCTTTGATGTCATGACTACAGGTCATGTTATACATATGACATACCCGGTAAAGCTCTGACACAGATTTTATAGAGGATCTGAAAAGCCAATCATGCTGGTCCCAGTCTAAATACAATTGCAAATGAGGCTTTGGCAAGGAAAAATCCAGATGCTGGCAGGAGAGGTTTGTAGCAAACAATCAGACAGCCCATGTTAAGCAAAAGTACGGTAAGCAGATATGAATAAAAGCGTGCATGCAAAACAGAAAAGAAAACAATTAAGACAGAACTCAATGCCATTTAAAGCTCAGGCTAATAAATAAATATGCAACATAAAACCTGTAAATAATGAAAGCTTAAATAAAGGAAAGAGCAAAAAAAGCATTTAAACACTATAATTGTGATGAGATTAAACAAAGAATTAAAATGAACTATGTCCTTTTTCAAATCTCAACTTCAAAGTTTCTTTCTAGATCAGTATTTCCCAGACTTGTTCCACCCCTTGTGCAAGGAAAGTCCCTAGTGGGCCGGGCCGGTTTGTTTACCTGCCATGTCCACAGCTTCGGCCGATCGCGGTTCCCAGTGACCGTGGTTTGCTGTGCCCGGCCAATGGGAGCTGCTGGAAGCAGTGGCCAGTACGTCCCTTGGCCCGTGCTGCTTCCAGCAGCTCCCATTAGCCTGGAGGAGTAAACCGGCCAGTAAGAGCCGCGATGGGCCGAACCTACGGACACGGCAGGTAAACAAACTGGCCCAGCCCACCAGGGGCTTTCCCTGCACAAGCGGCAGAACACGTTTGCGAACCACTGTTCTAGACAATTGCCTCAGACCATCAATTTAATTTTTATTTTTATCAATCCCTGCCTACCAGCCACAAGGATTTTCACTTCTCCACTCAAACGCTCAAAATTACTCCCTTACAGCTGTTACAGACTAATGGGGAAAAGCTGGAATTATGGGGGTGGGGTTCCCCATGGATATAATGTACCCAACAGATTTTGGTACCACTCTAAATATCTAAAATGAGTTAACTCTACAGACCAGAATGGCTCCATCTGCTGAACACATTTTTGCAATATGGTTCATAAGATATATTATTTACCTTACATACTAAGGTAGCTGCTCTCCAATAATTAACCATTTGCTAAGTATATTCAGCTTTCATTAAAAAAAAAATCTTTCTGAAAAATGGAAAGTGACTATTTACATGTATAATTACAGTTTGATACCTCAATGGTTCACACCTGCTATCACCACATTTGTCAAAAAACATGTCAGATTATGGACTAAGTACTACTCACTTTCTCTTTCTTCTCCTAAATGGAAGATGTTACTAAGACAGCACCATAAAGAGCATGTGAAAGCAGTAAATGTTCCTTATTTGTAGAATTTAAAAGTGCACAAACCCCTTTTTCTTTTTTAATATGGTTACAAAAGAGATGACATCTAATTTTATCTCCAACTACAACTTTTACAACTAAGTCACAAAAACCTGGAAAATAGAGTTTATAATGGAAAGTGCAGTTCAACCTTTTATATCATTGTTCACATATAATGATGGGATGAATGAACAAGAAAATATATTTTTAAAATATTGCCTGCAAGCATCTTGGTATAAACTTTAAAGAGAAGAAGGTTAAAAGATTCTTCACCCAAACATAAAATAATGTATCCCAAAGCTTTATTTTTTGTTTATATATAAGCACATATCTATTCAAAGTTTACTGTGGAATAACTGATTTGACATTTTGTAGGGAAGACTGTGATTTCTGTAATGAAAATCATATTCTACAGTTACTGAACAGTTTTCACCTCTCTCTGATCATTGTCAAGACGCAGGTGCTCTGTGTGTTGTTTTTGTCTGTCTTTCCGCCTCCACTGCGCAGGTGCATTTCTCTTTGTCCATCTACAGATCAAACAAGATTATTCATTAGATACCAAGAATAGCTGAAGAGGAGCGAAAAGCAGGAGCAAAGGTTTCCATCTTGGATTGTTAACAGGGCCTGTCCACATTACAAAAAAAATACCCACTGGCAACAGATGTGCCAGAACCAGTGCCAAACACAGGTTAGCTGCAAGCACACACAAATACAGACTTGTAAGCAGAGAACCTGTACTGTTTGAAAATAAAATCTGTCCATAGTTCTTAGGAAAAAAGCAAAAAAAATTTTGTGCACTTGGTTTCTAGTTTCCACATCTTTTAGGCTTCTTAGTCACCTTTGCAACTACTATCCTCTTCTTCCTCTTTCCTCCCACTTTTTACGAGATGGTCCCTTATTTTAAGACATTACCTCTTAACTGACCTCTGACACAAGGCTCTCTTTTAACCAGCATCAATTAAAGTCACTCAAAAACCTTAACTCTGTTCCCATTGCAATACTGGCCTCCTTGCTTCACTTTGTTACTAAAAGGATCCTTAAGAGTCTACCACATTCTAAAGTGTCATTTAAAAGTGATTAAATTTGCATTTTGACATCTCAAATTTGGTCTTATACTTTAGATCTCACCAAGATCCAGTGCCACTCCATAATGCACAATAAAGTTTGTGTACTCACTTGTTGCTTGCTGGTCCTATGGAGAGTACGTCAGACTGAAGCTTGGGGAAAAACCCAAGTTCATACTTCCCTTGTCCAATCTTCATATCTAATAAGTGTGGGTGGATTGCAGTGTGATCTATTTTTACAAGCCTTAATTCAATAGCTTTCTCTGAATGTTAAAAAAAAAAAAATCTCTTAAGCATGTAACTTTACAGATAACCAGTGTGCTAAGTGTTTGGGTGGGGGAGAAGTTTTAATCAAATTGGGTCACTGAGAGGTACACTATAAACACTGCCTTACCAAAGCTGCTTCTCCCAGATTATGACAGACACCTCTACACACACACACACTTTTTTCAAACCACTTTAAGCACTGCAGATAACCTTCCTTTTTTAAGTTACCATATATACTAAAAAAAACCAAAAACCCACCAAATCTGTAATTTAAGGGGATAGAGGAATCCCCATATTGACCAATATCTGAACAGGGAGGCTTATGTACGAGTCTGTACTGTATCCAAGGACTGCTACTAATGGCAGCAAGATGCTCATCTTATCTGGAACATCCCACCCTCAGGGAGGTGAAGAGAAGAGCTGAGCAGAATTCCCTTTTACAGATATCTCACAGAGTTAGCTCGCTCTCACAGGTTCTTGTACTGCCCTTTCCAGTATAGAATTTATTTCTCCACCAGAGCCTCAATTTCCAACTCTTCTAATTTGTTTTTGAAACACTAAGACATTTAGATTCATGTTATGGCTGGTAAAATATCTTATTTGAACAAGTAGTCTAACTTTGAAGGTGCTAGTGAGAACGGCTATAACTCATTACATCTGAAAGAAATGTTCTTGTTACCCTTACCTGCCTCATCAATGGTAGTGCACTTTTGATACATAGATGTGCGTAGAGTTGGTGTCCTAACATTTAACAGTCTAATTTTATCTACTCTAGAATCAAATACTCTCAAAATTGGGTCTTTGTCATCTTCGTCATGGCACATAATCTTATTGTCGATAAAAGACGCAAACATCTGTGTCTCCAGAAATCTTGAGAGAAAAGGCAAGTAAGGTTCAGGCTGGTCCGACAAGAAAGATGCCTAGTGAACAAATAGACAAGTGACTTTATATAAAGTCTATATAATGCCTTGTTATAGTTCTGTATATCGTTAAAGTGGAAGTATTTCTAACCAAGGACATATTGAAGAATTTTAAAGAGATCCAAAGCCTTCTGTTTTTGGGGGAGGTTGGGTTTTTTTTGCAGACAACATTTCATTTTACAGTGGATGCCAACTCCATCTTGAAAAATATACTATGCAAACTTTTTAGTTTGCCTGGCAATCAACTATTTTTAGCACTTCATTTATAAACAAAAAAAATATACAGGACTTTAGAAAAACCCAACATTTTGAGATTTTAGCTCAGCTAAGCTCCCCCAGTGGCAAAAACAACACTGGATATACACATTATGTACTTATGGTCTGATCCAAAGCCCACTGACGTCAACAGGAGTCTTTTCACTGACATCAGTGGGTGTTGGATCAGTCCCAAAAGGTATGTCTTCACAGCCCACAGCAGCGAGCCTCTGGGCCCAAGTCAAGACACAGTCTCATGCTACGGCTCTAAAAACAGCGGTGCGGACATTGCAGCATGGGCTGGTTCTCGGGATCTGAGCCTGAAGGGACATCGGGGGAGAGCCTATTGTCATCTACATAATTTTGTTCTCTACCACAAGCACTAGAATGTCTTCAAATATAAACATCACCATATGTATAATAATATGCATCTCTTTTACAACTGATTGGAAGGTTTCAATGAAGAAATTAAAATGTTCACAACATTCCTTCTCCACCCTACCCCCATTTTCTGACCACCTCTGATAACCTGTACTTTCAGGTTTGATTAGTAATTATTTAAACAAACATGACTCAGTTTTGCACTTCTTTTCAAACTTACTTTATCAAAGTTCTGCATCTGCTCCCTGTTGGTAAACCAAGACTCCTTGTCCTGACTTGGCTGAATGACAAATACTTCATAGTCTGCGAACATCTGCGTAAAACGGTTGGCAAAAGCTTCTCGAATTTGAATGTTCAGCTGATAAACCCGGAACTCTTCTTCGTCGCACTGAACTTTGAGATCCTTGTTGCTACTGGTCTCCTCTCGCACTTCCAGCTGAGAGAGTAAGGGAACATACTAGAACCAAATGTGTCCCTTCCTTTATGGGAGGTTTAAGTACACAGGGAATGTAGGCCCACATTCAGACCCTGTTTGTTATCCAATTGTCATTCCTCTAATCAACATTCTAACCTATACCCACAAGGTTCCAAACAGCACTATCAAGGAGAGCAGCATTTAATAACTCAGCTGAAAAGATTTAGTATAAGAGATTATAGCTCCAATAATAAACTGGATATTCATTTCCAATGTTCAGGACACTAAAAATAGGCATTTTTTAAAAGACAGATAATATATAGAATACAAAGATACCATTTATTTTCTTTGGTCCTTAAACAAAAAAAACAACACTTTTATGAGGTCACAAGAAACTTTACTATTCAGGCACACTAGGTGAATATGCTTTTCTCTCAGGTGTATCATAAATCCATATTTATTACTGTTCCAAGTCATTATGTATTGACCTTCATATTAATATCGATGTGCATAATCAAAAGAAAGTTGCTATCCAAGTAAAGTAGGCATTTTTCCAAGATCCGAAGTCCTCAGTGGCACGCTTTATTTAAAAAGCGCACACTTCTCTAAACAGCCAAAACAATGCTTTAAAATGTAATTTTACAAAGGACATGGACTGAGGTTTTCAAAGCTACACAGAGGATCTGGATGTTCAGTTCCTATTAATTTTAACAGGAATTGGGTGTCCAGTTCATTAGGTAGCTATGAAAATCTCAGCCATAATTAACTATGTAAAATATCCAAAATGATGCATATTCATATCTCCTGCCTCAATTATGGGACATGCCACTAAAAAAAGTAATTGGATGGAATATCTTGAGCTTTCCACATATACTCCATGACTTGCACCCACACATAAAAGCTAACCAATGCATTTTAAGCCACATTGGTTATATTAGCTGGCTGCAGTGCCTGGTACAAAGGCTTAGTCAAGGACTAGCTGTACCCATGGATTCTACAATGACTTCTCTCCAGTGCAGACAGCTGCAACATTCAACAGTTCTTTCCAACTCTATCCTAGACAGGTAGTGTTTCAAATTTTGAAATTACTTCTAGCTTCAGAGTCAGGCACTAAAGGATAGCTACTTCAGGAGCAGTTTTCGTTTCTCAAACAGTTTAAAAAAAAACAAACAAACCTAACAAAGTTATGCCCTGACCACATCCACAATCACAGATATTTCTACAGAAAGTTAATAAAGTGGGGTTTGGAAACTATTTTCTAATCTAAAATGGAGGAGAGTGCAGAGAGGCCGGAGTGCATAGAAACTCACAGGAGATAGACACCTGTATTTCTCCCCACCATTTTCCAATACAATAAGCAAAACAAAAGCTTCTTCCCAATTTCCCCTGAAGAGAAAGAAAACAATGCAAAATAAAAGCCTAAAAGAAACACAGTTGATTTGAGAGAGTCTCATATCTAGTAACTGAATGCTCACCCTTACTATCCTCACACAAAGAAAAGGAGTTTTCTTTCCTTAATGCAGCTCTACTCCCCAGAGCAGACCTACAGTAGTAAGTCAGTTCCTTCATCTAATCTCCCCTCTTGTAGCATTAACTTCGGCAAAACAAACAAGAATCAGCCTTACAAAAGGGGAGGTCTGTGGGGAGCAATTTAAACATGGAAGGCAAACAAACATCCAAGACAAACAAGCAAACCTTTTTGGGAGAATCTTCCTTCCATATTAGAAATGTAAAACAAACCTTGGAGAACTTTCAGTACCACCACTTATGCAAGTAGGGCCCGATTTTCAAAGCTGCTGAGAACCCACAGTTGAGAACAATGAGAGCCATATGTGCTCAGTATCTCTGAAAACCAGGCCCTAAACACTTTACAAACATTAATGAATAAAGCCTTACAGCATCGCTGAGGCGGGCACGTTATTTTCCACATTCAACAGGTGGAGAAACTGAGACAAAGATGCCAACACACGAATTTCTGTGAAAGCTAAGATTAGTCTCCACAAATAACTGTATGCCAGTTCTTGCCATGTCTACATAAGAAAAATAAAAATATGTTTTTAAAACACTGATTATCTAACACAAGTTAAGACCCTAGTGTAGGAAAGGCAAGTATTTTTAACATGTCAACAGAGAAAAGTAAACACTAGGTGGAGCCAAGGGATTAACCTCAACCAAACCACAACAACTTGCCTTTGTCTATACTATGATGTTAATATAGGTTAGCGAACACGCATTAAAAATACACGTTCTTCTAGTGAAGGTAAGGCCCAAGCATTCAGAACACCGCTCCGTAAATCTTTCACTCACTCAGCAGATACTGCAATTCTGTACTACAACTCCCGAAGAGATTACATGCAATTCCATAACTTACCTTTTCTAGGCTCACACCTGTTCTTTTAACAAGTGCTTGAAGCCTTGCTATGGTCTCATTTTCTTTTAGCAGTTCGTATGAATTTAAAGGTGATCCTGCTATGTTTCCATTTCTTTTATCAGAAACTATGTCACATGCTCGAAGGTTTTTCATCTTCGAGGCGCTTTCACTACAGTGCAGGTTTCCCTCAGGTGGAATTCCAAACGCCATTAGGATCTCAGAGATTTCTTGAATAAATTCGAGTTTATTCGGGAATTGGGGCAAATCCTCTGGAAGCTCAATGAAATGGTTGTCTACGTCCACAAAACACAGGTTAGCCTGCAAAATTAAGTCAGGATAGTATAACATTAAGCTTCAAACATGGAATTTAAATGTTTTATAAAGATACAATTTACATATTGTATATGGACTCTCAAACGTACCTCTACTCCACATACACTCATGGTATAGTGTGGATTCATCTTCCAGCCCTTAAAAGCAATTTTTAATGGCACGTGTGTTGGTTTGGACTTATGTTCAGTGTCAATGTAGTTTTAACACAATAAACGTTAGGTGTGCACACTACAGTGCCTCCAGTGCTAGCCTTAAGACACATGCAAACTGCAGCTGTTTACGTCCGAAGGGGTAGACAGCAGAGCAGCTCCCATGTGCTTCTTTGAAACCATGTAGCATGGCCCAGATGCATTATTTAGGAAGCTCTTGTATTTTAAGTAGAAGACTCTGAATTTAGGAATTTCCCAGGGATCCTCTTATATGCATCAGAGGCTTTAATAACTAAAGGCCCAATCCTGCAAATACTTACCAAGCAGAGTACAAGTATTTGCAACACAGGGTATTGAATAAATAATTAAACCTCAGAATCAGTCCACTTTACCTGTAATTGCTCAGGACAACAGAACAAAAAATGTTTAATTTCTGTCAAGTTGTTTAAGAAGCGAGAAGCCACTTACACATTAAGAAACTTTTACAAAAAATAATACTTTTTTCTTTTACCCCTCATTTCACAAAAGCCTCATCCAATTTTCCTTACGCTTCTCAGCAATATTTCACCCTAGTAAAAGATTCTCCATGTGACATTTACATTGGCTTGGTTTAGTATGGGAAAGATTTATTTGGGGTATTTGGAGGAGAATTGGACAAATATTTGGTTTATAATGGACTGCTAGCTTCATCCCAATTACAGAGAAACTAGCATGCCTGCATAATCCAGAAAATAAAACCTCTTGCCAATAAAGGAAAAGCCAAACCAGATGTGAAGTTTTCTTCGCAAGGGAAGCCCAGTGTTTGGCTCATCTCGCAAACATTTTCTTCTTCTAGTCAAATTACTGTATAGAAATTAGTCTCTCTTCAGAGTACTATACACACAGCCTACATGCAAGCCAAAGAGGTGGCTGGTTATCACACAACCAGTTGTTACTATGTCATTTAATATTTACCCCACTAGTATTTCTGCTTGCTCATGCTTAAACATGCGTTGTATAGTATTTGCATTACTATATTCAAAGAACAAATATTTCTCCCGATTTTTGTTTGGTTTCTCTCCAGCTTCTAGCACAATGGGGTCCTGGTTAATGAACAATGTCCTAGGTGCTACAGGAATGCAAGTAATAAATAGTAGTAATTTAGGTCCACATTCAGGATAACACTTACGTGTCATTGAAATCAAGGAGACTTGAACGCAGGCTTCAAGTTAAACAACTGGTTAAGGGCCCTTCTTATACAGGGATGCCTTCCAGAATCAGAGCCTTATTCCCCAAAGTAAACAGGAAAGGCAGTTTTCCCTATTTTAAAAGCCTTTTAAAGATTGTAGAATTAAATTTCACTGCAGAAAGAAAATAGCTAGAAATTGAAAAAACTGTCATATGCCAGAATCAAGGTAGGTATAATAGCCTCAAGCAGTTTTCAGGTCATGTTGCAATAGGGTGGGTAAAAATCAAAGTTAAAAATTTGAATTTTTATTTAAATCTGATTTTTTATGGATATTTTAACAATACTTTAATTTCTTTTTAAAAATACACTAAGGCCTAGACTTATAATCTCTTAACCATATAAACAAAAAAAATAGATATGCTGAATCCATGAGCTTCTTTTAAACCTTTTCAGTTAAAGGCTGCTTTTCCATATAAAGAAACAATCAGGGAAAAACATCTAACCTTTTAGGTCAAGCTTTATACTTTACACTAAAAATGTACAATTAGAGTCTGAAAATATTAAACTATAAAATGGCTTTAGTAAATGTATATAGATATAATGTAGTAGTAAAAAGATGTACCAAATCTAGTGTAAATTTAGTTATAACCATTAAAACATGTTGATTTACATCAACCAATGAGAATGCACCTTTAGAAAGTAACAAATACAAATGGAAAAGTTGATTAAATATCGATGATTAAAAATCAAGGCTTTTCACTTCCTGATTTCAATTGCCTTTATTTAAATCAATCCACCTTGTGTTGCAAGACTCCTGCATTTGTAGGATATTTAGCCAAGTGTTGATTTTTCAATTTATTTGTAAGGGTGTGGGAGAGAAGAGGCAGTGAGTCCATTAACTGACATTGTATCCATTTGTAATTACTGGATTTCCCCCTTTTTTTAATTATACGTGCATTAAGAGTTGGATATGTTCTACAGAAAGAAAAATTAAAAAGTGTACAGAGGTTTTCACCATTCAAAGAGCTTTATGACCTACTCATGGGAGCATAGTCTGACTGGGTTGTGAACAATGCCAGCCTCCAGAAATTTATGCATGGGCCATCTCTTGCTTTGCTACGCACACATATACACACGTACTTCTAAAAGTCAAAACTAACTTTTAAAAGTTCAGTTTAAATAATGGAAAGATATTATCTGTCTTAGCAAAATTGCTGACAGGCCATCACAAAGTTAGTCTCTGCTTTCAGAGACTAAGCACACAAACATATTTACTTTGCCATACTATTGGTTTATTTTGTCAAGTATCCTGCCTCTAGCTTCAGCCACTTCCTCATGCTTCAAAAGACAGCTTAAAAAAAAAAAAAAAAAAAAAAAAAGAGCTCACTTAGGGTAAGTCTACACTACAATAAAAAGACCCCTGGCATGGCCACGGCTGGCTCCAAAGGATACAAAATGGCAGCGTAATTTGGCCTCAGGTCCCAGATTCTAGTCTCACAAGGAGGAGTGTCTCAGAGCCCAGGCTCCCGCCTGAACCCAAAAGTCTACACTGCAATTTTTAGCCCTGAAGCCCAAGCCTTATGAGCCTGAGTCAGCTAACCCAGGCTCTGAGATTCAGTGCCATGGTTTTTTTCATCATACCCAACGTTGCACCCAACTGTGCAATAAAAAGGTTCTTCCCAGCCTCCTGCAGTAATCAATCATACTATGCTCTGAAGCACTAAATGCTATATGGTTTGAATGTTAAAGTTTAATGTCCAGCCTACAGTGTAATCAAACTTTTATGGACCAAAATAAATAGGGCTTCAAGTCTATTAATCTTATGAGTGTGATGGGTAAATCAATTTTCATACATTCATATGGTGAAATCCTAGCCTCATTAAGTAAATGGCAAAACTCATTTTAAAACCAGGAGGGACCACTTCTATAGAATACAAGCCAAAAATCTCACTCAGTAATTCCTGCATCAACCTGTATATTTCCTTTCAGTTCCATTTAAAAACAGAGGAAGAAAATGCATCAATGTTTCCTAAAAAGGACACTTAAAAGGCAGAGAAAACAGCTCATTCACTAAAACAATGAGTAAGTTCCCACCCTGTCATTATGCTGAAAGTAGAAAAAAAATACTTCTATTTTGAACATTTCATACAATGTGCATATGTTATTCAGACTCCACTCCTGCATCTACATAAAACAGACTCAATGCCTGTGTACAGCAGGGGATCTGTCTAGCACAGGCTCTCACGGGAAGTGGGGAGGGGAGGTCACAAGCAGGCTTCCAAGATTTGCTTTGCCCCCTCCTATTGTGGCTAGATAGGAAGAAGGTCCAAAAAAAAAAAAAAAATGCTTCTGTGGCAACATGGGGTTACAGTATGAAGAAGGTTCAGAAGGAGTTGTCTGAAGCATTTTTAAGGCACCTCTCACCTTGGTATCCAAAATCTCTATCCTGCAAAAACTCATGTGCTTAGCCTTATGCACTCAAGTCAATGGAACTAAGCACATGCATAGCAGATGCAAGATCAGGCCACTTACACCCAGGTGTCTCTGCATAGACATGAGAGAGACTGAATATGCTTACAAGGGAAGCCATTTAAAAGGCTAACTGCAATGGTATGACTGAGGGCAGAACTTGGCCCCATAAAGGTTGTCTTGCCTAGAGAACATTTTTATGGGTTCTATGCTTCAAGGAAAGTTTCTCTTCCATTCCTGAAAGTATCCATGATGACCATTTACACTGATTCACAGTGATGCTGCTCTTCATGCCAAATCAGAATCTGCAGGGGAAAATTACTGGTGGCGGCAGCTTGAAGACATTAACTCTGCAAATGGCTGTCTTAAAGCTGAGAGGTAGGAATGACTTAAAATTGGTCATCATTACAACCTAATCAGGGCCCAAAATGAATGTGCAGCATCCTCAAGAAATCATCCGATCAATGAATAGAAAAACACACAAAGCAGCCATTAGCATTCAAAGTAATGCTCTCAGTCAAGATGATCTAATGTGTTGGAATTCAGAGAAACAAAGGGCTTTGTTTTGGAATGGTAAAGCAAAAACACAAAACAAAACAAGGCCCTTGTTAAGATCAGATTTAAGAAGTGAGATTTTTGCAATGGTTGGGATTAAATGCTGATGACACAAGCATTACACCGGCGGTGGAGGGAGAAGCTTTGGCCTAAGGCACAACTTCATCTTCAAAATGTGAAAATGTCATCTTCTTTTCCGCATTCTGACATGACCAGAAAAGAAAACAACATCTGCCCAAGATCACAGGGACCACATCATTCCAAACAAGTATTTTAGCAAACACTACTTGTGTTTGACTCTCCCAGCACTTACTGAACAGCACTACACAATCTCATCAGAAATTTCAAAATGATTACTATTTGAATGTCCACGGTGCTTTCCACCCTGCATTTCTTTTCACAGAAAGAAATGAAATATACAAATAAAGCCTGTACTATGAAATGCCCCAGATAAACTGTTGCAATATTCTCACAATTAGCTGAGCAAGCAGATTACTTTAAAAGATAAATTAAAAGGAAACACAGAAAACATTCAGATGCTTTTGCGTGCTAGGTTTTTATGACTTGCTTGTGTAGCCAGCACTCTGATCTACATTACTGATAAACAAACCATACTCTTAGCACTAACGTTAAAAATAATTATGGTAAACTGGATTGTCCTTCCCTCCACTTCAATTTTTAGAAGCCTCTTGCTGTACAGCCCCTCCCCTCTCCTTCTCTGGTTTCCTCAGAGGCCTGTGATGTTACCACTAGCCCCAGGCCCCCACCATGGGCACAGTCTTGCAAAATGCTGAGCGCTCTGTCTCCAATAAAGCAAAATATTTAAGCACATATGCTCAGCTTTACGCAACTGCATAGCACTTTTGGCACATTGCTGGTCTAAGCCCCATATACACAGCTTCAAAGCCTTAATTCCTTTTATTTGATTTTGCTGAATTCAGGCTCTTTCAAGGCCCTATGGAACTTGAATGAATTTCACCCTCTGCAGCTGACTTTCCAATGTACCCAAGGCCTTGTCTACACACCAGTTGTGTACTGCTGAAACTAGTGCAGTTAGGACTGTGATTTTCTAACTAAAATAGTTAAACCAGTACAAGTTCTAGAGTGGGCACATTTATACTGGCATCTCTGTACAAGAATAGCTATATTGGAACAAAGTTGGGGGCTATACTACTTTAACTATACCAATATAATCCTCAAGGTCTGTCTCCTGTAGACTTAACTCAAGCTAACTGCCAATTAACTTGAGTTAGCCAATATGTTTGTAAACACTAGTCTGGACACTCCACAAAACATTTGTTCCAGCCTGGACACAGAAGTGTTGAAAACGATTGAAATCTAGAGTTTAAAACTCCAGTGTAGACATTCCTACTGTGTTTACAATAGCAAGATTTTATCCTTAAATGTCCTCCATTTGAAAACCACTGACTAGCTAGTTCTTAAAACTCAGTTCTCTTCCATTGTCTAAATTAAGTACTTCATATTTCTTACCTGAACTCTCTCTTTCTTTGGGTAAAAGAGTTAGAGATAAAAGGCTCAGTCTTGTAATTCCACAAACTGTGTGTCAAAATCTGTTTTTCGTGACCAACTCAAAAAACAATGAATTGATGAACGGGTAAGACGCCTCTTGACTCACACATGGTATAAGACAAATTTTGATTTCTACTCTCAAAAGTCAAGGAAAGGCAAGATTTGGAAATAAGCTCTATATGTAATTATTCTGATCGCTGTACAATATGAAAAAAGTGTTCCAAACTTTCAGCTACCAGATGATGCTACACACCTCTTTTTTGTTACTGATATTAATAGTTTGCTTTTGCCGCAATACAACAATTAGGCCCTACAAGGCTTTTGTACTGCTGCATGGTGCCATTTTTTAGTTGCTTTACGTTTCCACTGTTGTATGAACTGAAAAGCAGAAGGTTTTTTTATTTTATTTGTTTTAAAACTGAGCATATTGGACAGTATATGTTCACAGTAAAGTATAGTTTGATATCAGCCTGCAGCTGCA